>NC_071468.1:126940900-127266953 GCF_028500815.1 Rissa tridactyla | reverse complement strand
GCTACGTCAAGCTGGTACCGTGGCGCAGCCCAGGGAGGGGGCAGCGGGGGTCGAGGTGGGGGGCGGGGGGGGGTCTGCGCTGGCTGACGGCGCCGGCGGGCGCAGGTGGACTTCGGCTTCGCCAAGGAGCTGGGGCGGGGGGGAGAAGAGCTTCTCCTTCTGCGGGACCCCCGAGTACCTGGCGCCCGAGATGCTGCGCCAGGAGGGGCCACGACTTCGCCCGTCGACTTCTGGATGCTGGGCATCCTGGCCTTCGAGCTGCTGGTGGGCAGGTGAGTACGCACCCCCCACACACACCCCCCCCCGGGGCCCGCCTGGGACCCCCCCCGCCCGGCAAGTGCCCACCTCCCGCGCCCCGCAGGCCCCCCTTCCACAGCGCGGACCCCCGGCAGATCTACAGCCGCATCCTGGACGGCGTCTTCTCCTTCCCCGCCTTCCTCGGGGAGGCGCCGCCCTGCTCCCTCATCAGCAAGCTCTGCAGGTGGGGGGGTACGGGGCGGGGGTGCCCCGGGCAGGGCCGGGAGGCACCTGGGTGCCCCGGGTGGTGTCACGACACCCTGGGGTGGGGGGAGGGGGGATCCCCCCTGGGTTCATCGCCGCACCCCTGGGGTGCACAGAGGTCCCCCACAGGTGTGTCGTCACAGCCCTGCACCCCAATGTCCATGGAGGGGGGGTCCCCCGGGTGTGTCCATGGGGGGGGGGGGTGTGTCCCCCGGGTACGTCCGCTGCACCCCGGTGTGCGGGGGGTGCAGGGGGGTGCCCCCCCCGCCATCCCTGCCCCCCCCCCATCCCCTTGCAGGCGCCGTCCAGGGCAGCGCCTGGGAACACGGCCAGCGGCATCCGCGGCATCAAGAAGCACAGGTAAGGGGCCGGGGGGGGGGGAGGCGGTTGTGGGGGGGGGTGGGGGGGTGTCTGTGCCCCCCCGGCCCCTCCTGCAGCCCCCTCGCATCCCCCCCCCAGGTGGTTCGGAGCCCTGAAGTGGCAGAAGCTCTCGCTGCGGCAGCTGGAGGCGCCCCACCCTGCGCCTCATCAAGGAGGTGGGGGGGGTGGGGGGGGGGGTCGTGTGGGTGCTGACGGTGGGGGGGTGCTGGAGGAGCTCTGACCCCCGTGTGTCGTCCCCCCCCCACCACCACCCAGGGCCCCCCCTACGTCAACTTCAAGCGTTTCTCGGTGGACCGCACGCCGGCGGAGGACGAGTTCTCGGGCTGGGACGAGGATTTCTGAGGGCAGCGGGACCCCCCCGGCCGTGCCCCCCTCCCCTGCGACGGGGCGACACCAGGGGGGGGCAATAAACGGCGGCGCGGGGGGGTGGTGGCCGGGGGAAGGAGCCGGAGCCGCGGGTACAAAACCCGGTGCCGCGTCTTTATTTCGTGGGGGGCATTGGGGGTCCGGGGGCGGCGTGGGGGGTCCGGGGCGGGCGGTGTGGGGCACGGTTGTGCGGTGGTGGGGGGCAGTGAGGGCCGGGGGGTGCTGATAAATAACGGGGTGGGGTGGGGGGGGTCCCGCCGGGGGCGAGGGGACCCCGGTGGCACTACGGCTCCTCGGCGTCGTAGAGCAGGGCCCCGCTGAAGAGGGTGAGGGGCTCGTCGGGCGCGTGGGCCAGGCGCCCCGAGACCAGGTCCACGCAGAGCGTCTCGCCGGCCGCCAGCGGCAGCAGGAGGGCTGAAGACGCCGAGAGCCCCGGGGCTGGGCTGCAGGGCGGCCACCGGCTCCTTCTCCAGCCCCTCGGGCTGGAAACCCGCCGAGTCCAGGCGGGCGATGCCCTGGTTGGAGCGGGACAGCACGGCCTCCAGCTTCTCCCCCCTTGTGCCCCGTCAGCACCCGCGCTCACCAGGTACCGGCCGCTCACCGGTGCCGTGAAGGTCCCTGCGGCGGGCGGGCGGGGCGGCGGGCGTCAGTGACGGCGGCCACCCGGAGGTCTGCGCCCCCAGGATCCCCCACTGCACCCCCTGGGGACCCCCCCCGCCCCATGGCCGTCATCGCACCCAGGGTCAGTGAGCAGTTTGGGTGGGAAGGGGACCTTAAAGCCCCCCCAGTGGCACACCCCCTGCCCTGGGCATGGGACACCTCCCACCAGCCCAGGTTGCTCCAAGCCCCCGGCCAACCTGGCCTTTGAACCCCTCCAGGGATGGGGGCAGCCACAGCTTCTCTGGGCAACCTGGGCCAGGGGGCTCACCCCCCTCACACCAAAGAATTTCTTCCCAATATCTCATCCAAATCTCCCCCTCTTCCAGTGTAAAACCCTTCCCCCTCGTCTGTCGCCACAGGCCCTGACAAATCGTGCTTCACCCATGACCATGCAGCCCCCACCCGCCCCCACAGCCCCATCCCACCCCGTAGCCCCACTGTGCCCCACAGCCCCACCCCGCCCCACGCTCACCCCGTCTCGGGGTCGTAGGCGCCGCCGTCGTTGAGCAGCACCTGGTCGAAGGGGACGGTGCCCGGCTCCCGCGCGCTGGTGTGCTCAGGGCGGCCGAGAAGGCGACGCGGGGCACGGACCCCGGCTCCCCCACCTCGCCTGGGCACCGCGTCAGGACGGGGCACCCCGGCACGGACACCCCCCCCCACGGCACCCCCCAGCCCAGCAGCCGGCCGCCCCCCGACCCCCCCAAACCCGCCCCTTCGCTGTGTCCATCCCCCCCCAAAACCGTGTCCCCCCCCACCGTGCCCCCAGCCCCTCTGCCCATCACCCCAGGGGGCCCCCCCCAAACCCACACCCCCCCACACTCCCCTCGCCCCGGTGCCCCCCCAGCTGCCATTGCAGTCCCCCAGACCCCCACTCCACCAAGCCCCAGCCCCACAGCTCCCCCCTCCCCAAGCCCCCACAATCCCCAGCCTCCCCCCCGGCCCCCCCCGGCCCCCCAGCCCCTACCTCTCTCTCCTGGCAGCCCTAGGGGGGAAGGGGAGGAGGCGGCTGCAGGGCCGGCGTGGGGCAGGACCCCCAGGGGACAGGGTCCGGCCACGCCAGCGCTGCCCCATGGCGGGGGACGGGGCACGGAGGGGGCTGCTCTTACCGGGGGGGCCCATGGGCCCTTCTTCGCCATCCTTGCCGGGGGGCCCGGCGGGGCCGGGGGGGCCCATCTCGCCCATGGGGCCAGGGGGTCCAGGGGGGCCGGGGGGGCCTGGAGGGAGGATGGGGTTAGAGCTGCCCTGGCCCCACAGCCCCACGCCGTGAGCCCCCACGTCCCCAGGACTTGTGTCCCCACGTCCTCATGCAGCCCCACAGCCCCCCACCGTGAGCCCCCATCGCTCGTGTCCTGTCCCCACACCCCACAGACCCACGGCTTGTGTCCCCATGGCTTGATCCCCCACGTCCCCATGGAATATGTCCCCCACAGCTTGTGTCCCCACGCAGCCCCATAGCCTGCAGCCTCTTCTGTCGTGGTGTCCCCACACCCCAACACCCCCAGACCCCCACAGCTGTGCCCTCATGTCCCCACACACACCCCCCCTCGCCCTCCGGTGACCCCGTGTCCCCACATCCCCGTGTCCCCACATCCCCATGTCCCCCGTGCCTCCGCCATTGTCCCCAGGCACCATCCCCGCAGCCCTGCGCCCCCCAGCCCCATGTCCCCGTGTCCCCATGTCCCCGTGTCCTCACATCCCAGTGCTTCCGCCATTGTCCCCAAGCACCGTCCCTGCAGCCCCGTGCACCTCAGCCCCCTGCCCCATGCCCTTGTGTCCCCACGTCCCCACATCCCCGTGCCTCCGCCATTGTCCCCGCAGCCCTGCGCCCCCCAGTCCCATGTCCCCGTGTCCCCGTGTCCCCACATCCCCGTGCCTCCGCCATTGTCCCCGTAGCCCTGCGCCCCCCAGCCCCGTGTCCCTGCGCCCCCACGTCCCCACCATTGTCCCCAGGCACCGTCCCCGCAGCCCTGCTCCCCCCCAGCCCCACGTCCCCGCGTCCCCACATCCCCGTGCCTCCGCCGTTGTCCCCCCAGCCCGGTGCCCCCCCTGCCCCGCGCCCCCGCGCACCGGCGTGCTCCCGCTGGGCGAGGCGCAGCAGCTCGCCGCGCAGGTGCTGCAGGCTGGCGTTGAGGGCGCCGAGCCGTCGCGGGAGCTGGGCCTGCAGCGCCTTCTCCAGCAGCGCCGCCTGGTCGCGGGCCGTGCCGTTCAGCTCCCGCACCGCGCCCCACAGCCCGGCCACGTGCCGGCCCAGCCCCTCGCGCACGCCGCGCAGCCCCCCGGCCACCGCCTCCAGCTGCTCGCAGACACCCTCCAGCTTGGCCACGCGCGGCTCCAGGCCGGCCGGGCACCCCCCGGCCCGCGCCAGCTCCCGCGCCAGCCCCTCCAGCCGCTCCTCGCTCTCCGCCTGCCGCGCCGCCGCCGCCTCCGCCGCCTGGTCCAGCTCGGCCACCACGCGGTCGGTGATGGCGCCCAGGTGACGCTGGCGGGCGTCCTGCTCGTCCAGGGCGTCCTGCAGCCCCTGCACCGTGGCGTTCAGCCCGCTCAGGGACAGCAGGGCCGCCGCCAGCTCGCCCCGCAGACCCCGCAGCTCCCAGGGCGAGATGCCGCCGAAGACGCCGAACCCGTCCAGCGGCGGCTCCTCCGTCTCCATCATCTCCAGCTCCAGCTCCGGCTCTGGCGCGGCGTGGCCGGGCCGGGGCTGGCGGCAGGCGGCGGCGCAGTCCTCCACCTGGGCCCGCAGCCGCTCCAGCTCCCCGTCAGGCAGCGGGGCGCAGGGCCGGGGGCAGCGGCCGCCGCTCAGACCCCCCAACTCGGCCTCCAGCCGCCCCGTCCGGTTGCGGAGCTGCTCCAGCTCCTCCTCCGCCAGCGCCCCCCCCGTCCCGCAGCCGCCCCAGCGCCTCCCCCTGCGCCCCCAGCAGCTCCCGCAGCTCCGACGCCTCCTCCCGCAGCTCCCGCAGGCTCCCGGCCAGCCCGTCCCCGCCGGACCCCAGCTGCCCCTCGGCGTCCTGCAGCCTCCGCTCCAGCTGCCGCAGGAGGGGGCCGAGCTCCTCGTCCCGCCCGTCCCGGCCGCCCGCCGTCGGCTGCGGGGCTGCGGGGCAGGGCTGGCCGCAGCGGGCCAGCAGCCCCTCCAGTTGGGCCAAGCGGGCGCCGCGCTGGGCCCCGCTGGCCGCCAGCCCCTCCACGGCGCGGCTCAGGTTGGCCAGGCGTCCCGGCAGCCCGCTCTGCCGGCCCTCGGGCTCGGGGGGCCAGGGCCCGGCCCGCGAGGCGTTCAGCCGCCCCTCCAGCTCCGTTAGCCGCCGGGCCAGCACGAGCCCTTGCCCGCCGGGCCCCGCCGCCGCCGCGGGCAGCCCCTCCAGGCGCTGCTCCAGCTCGGCCAGGCGCCGCTCCAGCTCGTCCGGCGGCGGCTGCGGGGCGGCGGGGGCCAGGCGGCTGCTCAGGCTGCTGATGTGCCGCTGCACCGTCTCCACCGCCTCCCGGTTGCGCTGGTCCACCGAGCCCACCAGCTTCTCCAGCGCCCGCATGCGCTCCCGGTCCTCGGCCGCCTGCCGCCGCAGCCCCTCGGTGCCGGCCGTGCAGGCCGCGCACGTCTCCTCCAGCCGCCGCTCCAGCTCCTGCAGTGCCGCCGCCGACGGCACCATCACCGGGCCCTCCCGGCCGCCCTCGGGCCGGCGCAGGCGGGTCTCCAGCTCCTCCAGCCGCCGCTGGACCTGGCTCAGCGCCTCCCGCACCTCGGCGGGGGCGGCCGCGTCGGCTGGCTGCTGGCCCTCGGCCGCCTGGCGCGGGTGCTCCGCCGGCGGCTCCCGCCCGGCCCGCAGCTCCTGCACCTCCTCGCTCAGCCGGCGGACCTGCTCCTCCAGCCGACGCACCTTCTCCGCGTCCCCGCCGCCTGCCGACGCGACGCACCGTCAGGGCTACGGCCGGGCCACGGCTGCCCCGCCGGCGCGTCCCCCCCGCCCCACCGGCCCTACCTTCGCCCCCCAGGCCGCTGAGGGGGTTGCCGAAGCCGGAGAGCGTGGGGCGTCCGGGGCCGGGGGCCGGGGGCGGGCGGTGGGCTGCGGGGGCGCGGGCGCGGGGCCCTCGGCGCAGTCCTCGCCCGAGTAGCCCTGGCAGCAGCGCCAGGCCAGCTCCGACACCGTCCTCTGGGCCACCTTGTAGCGCGGGCGCAGGAAGCTGCGGTACCTGCGGGCGGAGGGGACCCTGCCGCAGCCGGCGGGGGACGGACGGCAGCCCCCGGCTGGGCAGGGGAGGGGGGTGGCCGGGCGCTGGGTGGGGGTCCCGGGGGTGTTGGGGCGGGGGGAGCCCTGCCCACGCCCCGACGGGTTCCCCGCTCCCGGGTCGTGCCGGGCCCCCCCGTACCGCGGCGTCGGGCAGCCGGGAGCGAAACCACAGACAGGCCGCGGTCTGGCCCCCCCCCCGCACCCGGCCTCTTGCTCAACCGCCGAGGCCGGGGGGGCTGCCCCTGCCCACCCCCAGCGCCGGCATCGCCCCACGCTGACGGCCCGCAGCCCCACGCGCGGGGGTCCCGGCGTGCGCCTTGCGGGGGGCTGCGGCTGGGCTGGGGGGGACACGGTCGCCCCCCTGGCACCGCTCGAGGCCGCCCGGCTCTTACGAAAAAGTAAACACAACCCCGGGGTGGATAAACAGCAGCCGCGGTGGCCGGGGGGGGCGGCGGGGCCACGGCCCGACCCGGCTCTGCTGGGAGACCCCGGAGCCCCCCAGCCCCGTCCCCACCGTCCCCCCCGTCCCCACTCACGCCAGGACGCGGGGGCACTGGAGCTGCCCCCAGGCGCAGGGCTGGTAATCGGGCTTGATGAAGCTCTCGACGCCGTCCTCCACCACGCAGCTCACGCTGCGCGTCACCACGTAGGCACACCAGTTCCTGCGGGACGGGGTCAGGGCACCCACCCGGCACAGCCACGGCGGCCCCGGCACCCACCGAGCCCCCTGGCACCCACCGAGCCCCCCGGCACCCACTGGGACACACACCCCCCCCCCAGCTCGCCCCCACACTCGCCCCACCAGTAGCAGCCGTCATGGCCCAGTGCCGTGGGGTTAATGGGCCGGATCCTGCCCCACGGCGCTGCCCTGCCCGGCCAGCCGTGGTGCCGGGTCCCCCAGTGACACCACTGGAGCGGCCACAGCCCCCAGCCATGGGGCAGCCCCCGGGGAGCCCAGCGGGGTTCGGGGTGGCCGGGCAGGGTATGGGGTGCCAGGAATCCCCGTCACGCCTGCCCCACGTCCTGCCCCATCACCGCCCCGCGTGTCCCCTGTCCCCTCTGCACTGGTGGGGCAGGGGCAGCCGGGGCAGCCACCCCCCGGCCATTGTGCCCCCTACCAGGACTCTGCAACTGGGGGTCAGCCGCCCCCTGAGCCAGAGCAGACGGCGGGGGGATGGCGTCCCTCTGGGGCACCGCTCCCCCCCCCACCCCCCACCTCGGGGATGGACCCCAGCCCCACGGCGGGAGCCCCCAGCCTGGCCCCACAGGCTGCAGGGACCCCAGCCCCACAGGCTGCAGGGACTGCGGCCCCATGGCGTGAGCCCCCAGCCCGGCCCCCCAGGCTGCAGGGACCCCGGCGCAGCCTTATATGGTCTGAGCCCAGAGCCTGGGACCCAGCCCCAGCCCCAGCGCCCCCAGCCCCACACCGAGCAGCCCCCGGGCAGCCCCCCAGGGAGCAGCCCCCCGGGCCCCCCGTCCCCCGTGGCAGGCGCTGGGCTGCGGTGGGGGGCCCGTAGCCGCGGCCGGTTCCCGTCAGCCCGGCTGGTTCCCCTCAGGCCCCGGCTGGATTCCAGCTCCTCCCCGGGGGCCGCCGGGAATTCCTGCGCCGACCCACGGCCCCCCCTCGCTCCCTCCTTCCCGGCCCTTCCCGGCCCCACTATATCCCCTCGGCCCCACAACCATGGGATCTGGGACACCCTCCCCCCGGGCTGCGCTGGGGTCCCACCGCCCGGGACTGGGGATGGCCGTGTCCCGGGGATGGGATGGGATGGGACTGGGAAATGGGATACGGGATGTGGGAAATGGGATATGGGGTGTGGGATATGGGATGGGGATGGGAAAAGGGATGGGGATGGGATGGGACAGGAGCCCTCCCGAGAGGGCAGGGCATGGGGACGGTCCCCTGTGCCCCCCCCGAGGGCAGGGAGGGGCCGCTGTGCCCCCCAGTCCATGGGAACGGGTTGCTGTGCCCCACAGTCCGTGTGGAGGGGCCGCTGTGCCCCCCAAACCGTGGGGAGACCCCGCTGTGCCCCCAAAGCCGCAGGTAAATGCTCAGCACGTCCATGCCCCAGCGCAGTGCTGTGGGGCTGGGGGTGCCCGACCCACGCCCCCCCTTCCCGGGCAGCCCCACGCCTGCAGCCAGGTCCTGCCGCCCTGCGCCGGGGTGCGGGGGCTGCCGTGGGGCTGGCGGTGGGGAAGGGATGGGGCAGGCGCCGGCTGCGGCCGTGTCGGTGCAGCTCCCCCGACACGGCCACGCTGCTGCGGTGAGAGCGTGACCCCCAACCCTGCCGTGGGGCCGCCCCCCGGCCTGTGCCCCCCGACCCATGGGCACAAGCTGCCCCATGGCCCCTGGCACGGGCAGGGATGGGGCCGGGGATGGGGTGGGTGGGTCGGACCCCCACCAGGGCGCACGGCGCAGGCGGATGCTGCGGCAAGACCAGCCCCGGCCCCCCCCCGCCCCAAACCCGGCACACGCACCCCCCGCCTCACACCGGCTCTCGCCCTCACCCCGGCCCCTCCGGCTGCCCCATGTGTGCCCCCATCCCCGGCCCCATCCCCGGCCCCTCCACGTGCCCCGTCCCGGCCCCTCGCAGCCCCCCGTCCTCTCCCCGTGCGCCCACCGCCCGCTCCCACCCGCCCGGGGTGACCGGGGGGGTGCAGCCCCCCATCAGCCGCGGAGCCCCCAGCGCCGTCCCCGTCACGGCAGCGCCCGCGGTGTGGGTCCCGCACCCCTTGCCGGCGTCGGCATGTGCCGCTGCCTGGTGGGTCGGGGCGTCGGGGATGGGGGCTCACCCTGCTCCCCCCGGCGCGGCCCCGTGGCCACAGCTCCTACCTGTGCCGGCTGGCAGCCCGGGCAGCGCCGTGGGCCGCGGCGGGGCCCTGGGGGGCCGTGGCCTGGCCGGGGCTGAGCGGGGCGGCCCCCCCGGTGTAGAGGCTGTAGCGGGGGGGGAAGTTGGCGGCCAGGGCCTGGGCGGCCAGGAGGCACGGCCAGAGCCAGGGGGCCATGGCACCGCTCGGCGTGGCACGGCGCGGCACGGCGCGGCTCGGCCCAGCTCAGCAGCACCGGTGGCGTCCCGTCGCGTCCCCGTCCCTCCGGCTCTGCGCGGCGCGGCGTGGCTCGGCGTGGCTCGGCGTGGCTCGGTGGCTCTGCCCTCCCCTCGGCCGGCCCCTCGCCGCCAGAGCCGCCCCGGCGCTGCCCGACGGCGGGGTCCCCGGGGCCCCCCGCTTCCTGCCCGGCCCGCGCAGCCCCCGGCACGCCACGGCCTCCGCCGGGCACCGCGGCCCCCCCGGCCCCCGCCCGCCACCCGCCACATCTGCTTCTCGTTAGCGGGGACGGGAGGGAGGGACGGGGAAAGCCAGAGAGGCCGGGACGGGGGCCAGGGCTGCCGGCGGCCAGCACGGCCGCCACGGTCCCCCCCCGGCACCGCACGGCCTCGCGCGGCCACCCGCGCCTGGCACGGCCACGGACCCACATGGCACCTCGCTCCTGGCACGGCCGCGGCCCCCCTGTGGTGCCCCCGTGCTCCCCGTCCCCGGCTCGGGGCTCCCTGGGCCCTCGGGGCGGCCCATGGCACTGGGCACAGCCGGGACGGGTCCCTGAGCCCCGGCACACGGCAGCCATGTGCCCGGCACGCGGCGGCCCACCCTGACACGGGCCCATGCTGGGTGGCACTGCCCCACCGTGGCAGTGCCAGTGTCTCTGTGGCAGGTGCCATGCCCCCACCATGGCAGCACCGGCGTCTCCATGCCAGGTGCCATGTCCCCACCATGGCAGTCCTGGTGCCCCCGTGCCAGGTGCCATGTCCCCACCCTGGCAGAGTGTCTCCATGCCACGTGCCGCATCCCCACCATGACAGTGCCAGCGTCCCTGTGCTGGGGTGCCATGTCCCCACCGAGGCAGCGCTGGTTCCCCTGTGCCAGGGTGCCACATCCCCACCATGGCAGTGCCGGTGCCCCTGTACCGGGGTGCCATGTCCCCACCGTGGCAGCGCCAGTGTCCCCGTGCCGGGTCCAGCCCTGCCCTGACGCCGCCGGTGCCGTGCCGGGGCCAGGGTGCCACCAGGCTCCCACGGGGAGCTGGCGGTGACACCGCGGCCACCCCACCGTGGCCGTGACACAGCGGCTTCCCCGCGGTGATGTAAGAGCCTGCGGTGACGTCACAGCCTGGCCCCGGCCCCGGGGTGACGTCAGGGCCTGGCGGGGCGCGGGGCCGGTGTGGGTTAAACACAAACAGCTGGCGGCAGCTGGGGGCGGGGGGGCTGGGGGAGGGGCGGGGGGGCTGGGGCTGAGCATGGCCCGGGGTGGCCCCAGGGGGATGGTGTCACCCCCGGGGCGGGGGGGGGCGGGCTATGGGGGGCCATGGGGGGGGCTGTAGGGGACAGTGGGGGGGCCATGGGGAGGTCGTGGTTCGGGGGGGGATGTTGGGGTCCATGGGTGTTGCAGGGGACAGTGTGCGGCCCTGGGGGGGCCATAGGCGGGGCTGCAGGGGACGTTAGGGGTTTAGTGGGGGGCTGCAGGGAACAGTGGGGGCCATGGGGGGGCGTGGGGGTGGCTGTAGGTGTCCGTGGGGGGGTTGTGGGGGGCCGTGGGGGGTGTTGGGGTCCGTGGGGGCTGCAGAGGGCCGGGGGAGCCGCGGGGCGGGGGGCGCTGCCAGCGCGGGGCCGTGCCCGGGGGGGGAGGTCAGGCCCGGCCCGGCCCCGGCCCCGCCGCCGCAATTAGCAGCTGTAATTAGCGCGGGCCGCCCCGGGGCTGCCCCGCTCCGGGCTGCCCCCGCCCCCTGCGGCCCCGCCCCCGCGCTCGCGCCCGGCCTTGTATGGCGGCGGCGGCGGCCGGGGGGGGGGCGGGGCGAGCCCGGCCCCGCGGCCACAGACCGGCCGCCGTGACGTCACGGGGTGGCCGGGACCGGGCCGTGACGTCACGGCGGAGCCGCAGGCGGTCATGACGTCACCTCCTCCCCAGCCGTGCCGCCCTCCCCCAGGCCTCGCCCCGTTGCCGTGGCGACCCCTCTGCCCCCGCCCCTCCCGGCGTGCCCCGCGCCCGGAAGTGGCGCGCGGCGGAGCGAGAGACGTGGCGGCGGCGGCGGCGCGTGAGCGCGGGGCCCGGGACCGGGGGGGGGGGGGGGGGGGTGGTCGGTGTGTGCGTGGGGTCCGGGGGGGGCAACCCGGGGTGCCAGGCCGCAGCGGGGTGCGGGGGGTCCCGGGGGTGGGGGTGAGGAGGGTCGGGTCTGCTCGGGGAGGGCCCCGCCGCAGCGGACCGCCGGGGGGGGGGGGGGTCCTGCCCCGGGGGGGTCACCGGGGGGATGGGTGTCAGCGGGCGTGGGGCTGAGGGGGGCCGGGTCTGCCCGGGGCTCCCCCGCCGCACTGCGGGGTCCGGGGTCGGCCCCTCCGTCCCAGGCCGCGGCGGGGTGCAGGGTCTCCTGGCCCGGGGTGTCACCGTGTCCCCCCCCAGGATGATCACGGACGTGCAGCTCGCCATCTTCGCCAACATGCTGGGGGTGTCGCTCTTCCTCCTCGTCGTCCTCTACCACTACGTGGCCGTCAACAACCCCAAGAAGCAGGAGTGAGCGAGGGACGGCGGCGACACCCGCGCCGGGATGACACCCGCACCCACCGGCTCCGCTGCCCCCCCGCCCCCCGCGCCATGACCCGTGGGGTCCCGGCCCTGCCGGTGCCACGCAGAGGCCGGAGGCCGCGCTTCTTCCAAACCACCTTTAACGGAAACACGATGATACAAGACCAAACCGTGTGACGTAAAAATCTCTCCCGCCGCCGCCGGGCCCCTCCGCCGGGCCTGCGGGGAGGAGCGGGGCCGTTCTGCGCTGGGAGCCGCCGTCGCTGGGGCGTGGGCGATGCGGTGGGGGCCACAGTGGTGGCCGCGCCAGTGCAGGTGGCGGCAGTGCTGGGGGCGAGCGGTGCCATGGCTCCGTCTCTGCGCTGGTGCAGCTTTGGTCTGGGGGGCCCAGCCCTGCCCCCCTGGTGCCGGTGGCTGCGGTTAGGCCGTGCCCCCCGGTGCTGGTGGCTGTACCAGGCCTCAGCGCAGCAGGAGCGGAGGCGCCGGGGGCAGCGGGGCGAGGGGGGGGCCGGTGTCCCGGCGCTGCGGTGGAGGAGAGCGGGGTGGGGAGGGGCTGAGGCAGGGGGGGCCGGAGCCCCCTCCCCAGCACCGTGGCCCCCACCCAGGCGCTGCCGGCTTGGGGCAGGGCAGGGCTGGGGTCCCCCTGACAGCGCCGCAGCTCCCCAGCGCCGCAGGGCCGTACCTGGGGGTGCAGGCGCTTGCCCCCATGCAGGAGGAGTCCCTCGGTGCTCTGCACCCCCCCGAGGGATGCGGGGAGCTCCGGGCAGGGTGCTGTGGGGACAGAGACTGGTGTCACCACCGGCAGGGCACGGGCACCCCTCCCCGGTGTGCCCCGGCACCTGGGGTTGGTGGTGTCAGGGCCCCAGCCCCCTCTGCCTGCTGCAGCAGGTCAGGGTCACCCAGCCGGTGCCAGGGGAGCGCCAGACTGGCACTGCGGCCCCCAGTGAGGCCAGCGGGGTGGGGGCCACCCCCCAGCCCTGTGCCAGGGCCCACCGGGGCTTCCTCCCTGGGGGATCCTGCAGGGGCCCCCCCCCAGGCTGTGGAGAACCACGTCCTGCTCCTGAGACCCCCCCCAGCTCCCGCCCTGCTGCCCGGCCGGGGCTTTGCTGGGGGGCTCCCCCCCCCGGCACACCTCTGGGGTGGCCGCATGACGGGGTTTTGCCCCACATTGTGGGTTGGCCCCACACCACAGCTGCTGCTGGCGCTTACCCAGGCTGCGCCGGGGCTCTCCTGGTGTCCAGCCTCTTTGGGAGCACCTGTGGGGAGCGGAGACAGTGCCCAGGAGGGGCGTTGGCCCCCGGTCTTGCAGAATCCCCCCGCCGGCTGCCGGGGGTCCTGCAGAGCCGGAACCCTGACCCCTGGGGCCTCTGCATGGCTCAGGAAAATACCCGTGGGGTAGAAGCTCCTGGCAGAGCCCCGCAGACAGGGTGTCTCAGATGGGGGTCTCTGAGCTCTTTGTGAAGCCCCCTGGCCAGCCGGGGGGGTCGGTGTACTGTGCCCCACACACTGGGATGGTGTGGATGGCTCAGGAGGGCACAGTTTGCCCCACTACGTACCCCAGCCCCACATCCTCTGGGCCTTGCCGTCCCCCCCAGGGTGACACCGTCCCCCCAGGGTTCCCCCCCCAGCCCCGGTGCCCTGCGGTACCTGCAGTGGTGCCGTGCCGTGGGCCGCTGCCGGCTCTCCCGTGCTGCGCTGGGCCTCCCGCGGTCCGTGGCTGGTGTTGGTGCTTGGTGCTCCCCGGGCACCTGCCAGCAAAGTCCCTGCGTGACAAACGAGACAGAGCTCAGCCTGTGCCGGGGATGTGTTGGGGTCGGCGCGGGGGCTGTGGCGGGGGCACCGGCTGCCTGCTCCCAGCACAGAGAGCCGCTGCGGTGCGGATTGGCATGGCCTGGCCGAGCCCCGAGTGCTGCTGCTGTGGCAAGTGCCGGGGCAGAGCCCTCGCCGGGCTGGTGGCCACCTGCCCACACAGGCCAGGAGCTGAGCCGGCCACGGCTGCCAGTTGTGCCGCAGTGGCACAGACGGGGTGACGGCACTGCTTTGCCTGTGGGTCTTGGCTGTGCAGGAGGGGCCAGGGCCTGGCACGGCAAAGACGGACAGACACACGGACACCCACACGGCCGCCATGCCAGCACCGTTCCAGTGCCAGAGAGCGAGAGGAGCTGCGTTGGCAGCAGCCAAAGTGCTGGCGGGGGGGGATGGTGACAGGCACACCACAGCTCGGTGTGGGGACGGCGGTGGGGGCCCGGGCTGGAGCCAGACGCAGCAGCACCAGCCAACGCGGCCTCATCGCCGCAGGACGAGGCTGCGGCCGAGGATGGGCTTTGTGCCCGCGCTGGCATGCGGGACACAGGCAGGGCCAACGGGGACAGGCAGGGTGGTGCAGGTCAGGACCGCGGCGCAGCGGCATGCCGGGACGGACAGGGCTCAATCCCGCTGCGTGCCGCTGGCCCTGCTGGTGAGATGCGCGCTGAACTGACACGGTGCCAGCAGAGAAGCCTGGAGGGAGCAAGACCAGAGGCAGCAGCGCGCTGGGGCAGCACCGCCACGACGGCTGCCGAAACGGGGCAAGAGAGACGGCGGGAGCTTGAGGGCAAACGTGGAGCCTGCACCCAGGGCAGAGCCCGGGGGTGGCAGCACGCCCAGCACCGGCCCCCAGCGCACCCGGCCACGCCGACGGTGTCAGACCGGCCCCGTGGGCACTGGCACACGGCCCGGCCGAGTGAGCAGCGCTCTCAAGTTCGTCCCACACCTACCAAAAGCACTCGGGGCTGAGGGGGGACAGGGAAGGCGCCTGACCCCCCCCCCCGTCCGGGGGACATCCCAGCCCACAGGACATCGTGCTCGGTGACCAAAGCTAGGGAGGAGGAATGGGGATGTCGGGGGTGATGGCGTTTGTCACCCGCCTGCGATGGTCAGCAGTGACGGAGCACCCGCGGTGGCTTTGCTTCACGTACGCAGCTTCTGCTTTCCCCGTTGAACTGTCCTTATCCCACCCCGGGGGTCTTCTCGCTTTCACCCACTCCCTCCCACCCCACGGCAGGGGCCAAGTGGCTGGGGGGGCTGACACAGCAGTGTCCCCTGGGGGACGGACACCACCTAAGACGCCGGAGCAAGCCCTGAGCAAGGGGGTACCCTGCAGCAAGTGAGACCCCGCAAGCAGGAGCCGGGGTGCGGCAAAGCCAGCACCGAGGCGGGATTGCAGCAAGCAGCAGCAGTGCCCGGGCTGTGCGGTGACAGCGGGTGGTACTGCTGAGTGACAGCCCTCAAACTCGGACTCGTCACAACCAAAATGGCACAACTTGGCCACAAACTCCAGCCAGCAAAGGCCAGCGGCAGGCGAGCGGGTCACTGGGGGCAGTGATCTGCCTGCAGGGGTCAAAGCCTGCAGAGACACCCCCCCCCGCCTCCCCGGCACTCGCAAGCAGCCACGTGGCAAAGTGGCTCCTGCAGCAGCACCGTGGGGCACGGGCTCTGCCCTCTCCTCCTGCGCCCACAGGGACCTGCCTGGTCCCATCTTCAGGGGGTGAACCCCCACTGCGTCTGTGGGGACACCGGTCCCTGACGCAGCCAGGGCTGGCACAGAGCAGAGAGGAGGGCAGGGGGCCCAGCCCCCGTGGCTAGCAGACAGCTTGGGCACATGCCATGCCGGGAGGGCTGTGGCTGGAGCCCACCAGGAAAGGGCTCCCGTCCTGCGAGGCTCTGAGGAAGCAGCTGGGAGGCAGACGCGTCTCTGACCCCCATCAGGTCTGGGACAGGCCATCGTCCGCGCAGCCCGGCCATCTCCGGGGACGGCTGTCCTGCAGGGCCAGGCGGGAGAGCAGCCCCCGCGCCCTCGGGGCACGGCCAGCCCTCGCCCCGGCTCCTCCGGCCGCACGGGGGGAGGATGGTGGCAGCGTGTCTGCAGGAAGGGGAAGGATGGACAGGGCCGGGGCACGGTCTCCTCATCCTGCACCATCTAACCCCCACCTTGGCACGCCAGGCAGCGGCATGGGGCTCGTAAGGCAAAGCCGCGGGGTCAAAGCATTCCTGGGCCATGTTCCCTTGGGCAGCTGTGGTGGTGCCGGTGCTGCCGGGGCCTGCACGCTGGGATGGCAGCACTGCGGGGGGGCCAGCCGGACCCGGCACACAGGCAGTGGAGCTGCTGGGTGATGCCAGAGCAGGGAAGGGAGAGCCATAAGGGCCACAAGAGCCAGTGCCAGGAGCCAGGCAGCCACCAGCACCAGGGCAGAGTGTCCCAGTGGCACTCGGCTCTGCCGGTCACAGCTGCCCTCGCTGGAAGAGGCTGTGCCGACAGCACTCGCTGGCACCGTGGGCAGCAAGAGGAGAGCGCAGACCGGGGAGGCAGCACGGCGCGGAACCCCCCTATCGCAACAGGCTCTTCCCCTCTCGCCCCGCCAGGTCTGTTCCTGCTCGCGCGCCCGACTGTCACCGACTCCCCGGCACCGGGGATGGGGCCAGGGGGTTGCTCCCGCTGGCTCCGGGGTGGCTCAGCATGCACGGCAGAAGGAACAGACGTCACAACGTGCCCATGAGAACATAATTTTATTTCCTCCCCACCATGTTCTCATGGCAGATGAGAAACAATCACGACACAGTGCCGGAAAGCAAACACGGAGGACGAAGCGACGCGAGAAACACAGGCGGAGCAGGAGAAGGGAGCCGAGGGTGGGAAAGGCAGCGATGGCTCCCGAGAGCAGCACCAGTACACAGAGCCTCGACACAAGGACAGTCACACCCAGAGTCACACAGCCAGCCCCCCCTGCCCCGCGCGCGGGCCCTCGCTCACACGCCTCCAACCTTTGGGCGCTGGGATACTGCAGAGCACGGTGCTCGCGGGGGCCCGGAGCCCCACAGCAGACCAGGGCTCCCAGTCCAGCCCCATTCCCTTCGCTGGGGGCCTGTGGGACCAGCCCACAGAGGAGCACGGAGCACCGGGGCTTCCCCGCCACAGCCCAGCCGGCTGCAGCACCGAAGCCCCGTGCAGCCCGGAGCAGCGCTGCCCGTCCTGCCAGCCCCAGCCCGGGGGGGAGGCAGCCAGCACCGGGGGCACAGAGAGCCCCTTGCCTTGTTTCGGTACCCCCCCTGCTGCCAGAGCGCAGTGCGGCCACAGGGCTGGTGGGGCACCGGCCACGGGGCTCGCGGGGCTCGCAGGGCGGCAAGCGGCGGCATTCCCCCAGCCGTGCAGGCAGCCCGGCGCTGCAAGTCAGCCCCCGCCGGACAGGACTCACCACATATTCAAAGCCCCCAGTGACTACTTAGAGCTCTGCCAGCCTGCCTCCCCTGACCAGAGCCACACGCCACCATCGACTGCGGCTCAGCAGGTGCCTGGGAAGGGAAAAGGCACTTTGGTGTGTCCCTGCAGGCCTCGGGAATGCTTTGGGAGCAGCTGAGGCCGAGGGAAGGCAAGTGGAGGTTTTCTGTGCCGTCCTTTCAGAGCCCCTTGGCCCCAACCCCGGCAGCCCGCAGGGGACGGAGCCACGTGGCTCTGGGTGCAGGAGAAGCAGCTCCTGCCCAGCCGGGGGCTGCCGAAGCGGTGGCCGGAGCTCGGCTGGGCCCCCTGGGTTCCCTGCGGAAGCCGGGCTGGAGAAGCCCCGGGTTTGGCCGTGCGGTGTCTGTCCTGAGCCAGCCGGGGCCGCTCTGCTCGGGACGGAGCGCGGAGCTGAGCACGGCATCCAGGGCCCTTCCGAGGGGCTGGGGCTGCGGTTCACACCCACTTCTTCCACGCAAAACCACTTTTATTACATCAAAGCACAGGGTTACGCTGGCGCAGAGCTCTCCTCAGGGCTGCGGCTTCGCACAG
The DNA here is from genome assembly GCF_028500815.1 of Rissa tridactyla. Taxonomy (NCBI): domain Eukaryota; kingdom Metazoa; phylum Chordata; class Aves; order Charadriiformes; family Laridae; genus Rissa; species Rissa tridactyla. Next base: position 127,249,454 of record NC_071468.1, on the reverse strand, counting down.
CAGCTCGACAGGTACGGGACCAAGCGCACAAGAGGTCCCCAGCCCAGCTTACCTCTGCCCGGGGCTCTGGCGCTGCCCTTCTGGGGACTGTTGCTCGCAGCGGCCGGGCCCGGGGGTCTGCTGCAGCTGAAGGTGAAGCTGGGGGAGGCTTTGATCTGCGGCGAGTCCTGCTGGCTGCTGCCGCTCCCGCTGGTGCCGTTGCTGAAGCTCCTCATGCGGGACAGGGCGTTATCGGAGGCCGAGGTGGGGAGCCCACTGGAAGGGGAGGAGAAGCGGGGGTCTCAGCCCGGCTCTGCGGGGAGGGGGGTCCCCTCTGCGTGCCCCCGTCCTTCCCAGCCAGCTCTGCCCCACAGCCCGGGCTGCCACTGCTGCAGGACGCCAGCTCCGTCAGACCCCGATAGCTGGCGAGCAGGGGGGACAGGAACGTCACCGGGGGCTATCCCTCAGCAGACCCCAGTCCCCCTTGCTGTACGTCCTGTCCCCACAGCCTCGGGGCAGCAGCAGCGTTTCAGAGTTCCCGCTCCCTCGCCCCCCGTCCCAAATCCACCCCAGCGCCAGACCGGGCTGGGGAGATGCCGCTTCTCTCTGCAGGCAGACAATCACCCCCCGGGTACTGGGGCAGGTGGATCCCGAACAGCTTCCCCTTGCCCGGCTGCGTGTCCCTTGTCCCTGAGAGGACGCAGTGCTGAGGGACACCTGCGGTTCGCAACGCAAACCCTGCGGGGACAAGCAGGGGCCCGACAAAGCGGGAAAGCAAGCAAATAGACTTCGGCTTCGTTAGCTGCAGGGTAACTCACTTGGAGTACATTTATCATCTCTAATTGGCGTTATCCTGCAGCTCCTGAACACTCAACCCGGCAGGCCCTTACGTGGAGCTCCTGGGGGGGGTCCTGGCACCTCCTCTCCTCCGCGGGCCCCCGCCTGCGCCCTTCATGCCGCGCACGTGCTTCAGCATCCAGGCCCGCAGGTTGCTGAGGCAGCTGTGCTCCGACAGGACGATCCGGGGCCAGGGGTTGCACTCTGCCATGTCCAGCGCGGCCACCGCCAAGGCTCTCCCCACCTGCCAGGGAAGAGACACCCACTGAGAAGGAGCAGCAGCTCCTGGGATTGAGGCAGGAAAACAAAGACAGACAAGAAAACCCAACCCCAAATCCCAGACCGCCCCCCCAGAGCTCGTTTCACCTCCGTCACAGTCAGGCTCCCCAGCGGGAGGAGTGTTCCCGGAGGGTCTCGGGGTGAGGGCAGGGCAAGGGGGAGTCAGGTCCCCACGGCCACAGGGACTGGTCACCTCTCGCTGCGGGCACCAGACGAGCATCCCCAGACTCACTGGGGAGGGCCCAGGGGCCCCACACGTCAGCGGTGACGTGAGACGCACAGGGACAACCCCGTGCTGTCCCAGAGGGGCAGAAGCCTCCAGCCATTGAGCAAAGCGTTTTGGGGCTGGGGTCAGCGGCGGGGGCAGGCACAGATGGCCCTGTGGACTGGTACATGCTGAGATGAACCGACAGGTTACGGCACGGACACTGAGAGCACCCCAAGCCCCTGCACAGCTCCCCAAACCCCCACCGCCGACCGGCGCGGGAGTTTTCACGGGGACACGCGAGCGCAGGAGCAGGAGAGAAGGTGGAAGTTCCTCCTGGCTGCTGACAGTGCTGCCCACAGCGCCGAGGGCAGGGCAGGGCTGCGCACAGGCAGCCCCCCGCTGCTGGGCACCCCCTTCCCTGCTCAGACAGCCCCCCGCTGCTGGGCACCCCCTTACCTGCTCAAACAGCTCCACGGTGTACCGGGAGGGGAAGGCGGGGGGGGGCGGCGGGCTGGCCCGCCCGTTGTCGTGGCAGGCCACCGGGATGCTGTTCACCGAGCGCCCCGTGTTGTAGTTGCACTCCAGCGTGTAGCTGTGAAGCACAAAGCAGCCCACGTTACCCGACAGATCCGCACCTGCCCGAGCACCGCGACACCGCACAAGCAGAGCCGGGGTCACCTGGGAGCCACCAGTGTCCCCCCCTGAGCCCCGGAGAGAAGAGGTGGCTCCTGCCATTGCATCGCAGCTCTTGGTGTGACCCACACATTGTCTCATCTGCTGAGGTAGGGATAAAAGGGGGGGGAAGAAGCAGCAGCTGGCCATCAGGTGGAAGCCAGCGGCGTGCTGAGGACAGAGAGGTGCCTCTGACCTGTGCCTGTGACGAGCCAAGGGACCAGACTCTGAAATCAATGCCAAAGAAAGGACTGGCCATGGGGGAGCAGGAGCAGCCAGTGACCACCGAGCTCCCAAAGTGTCACAGTACCCACTTCTTACCTTCAATCACCAATCACGGCACCCAGAGCTGCTAGGGACACCCCAGCTGCTGCCTTTTGAGGGTGAAGCAACTACCAGAAGATGTTCTCTAGTTGTCCTAATAGGGCCTGCCACCACCCCTGGTGAATTCACGCTAGGGACAGGGCAAGAGAATCAGCTACTCCCCGGGAGCAAAGCCTCACGCTGTACCCATGTTCCGGCAATGAGACACTGGACCACCGAGGTGGCACAGGCTGCAGGACTTCAGGGCAAGAGAGCCGCTGAACAGCCTTCTGGTGTCCTCACTTCCAGGGAAAGCCCAGCGAGAAGTCACTGGGTCGGAGCCGTGGGTCAGCGAGCCCCGGGCAGAGGAGCAGCCGGACACGCTGCTGGCAGAGCCGGGAGCGCAGGGGCCGGAGGTTGGCGGTGGAGGGGAGAGCTCGGACACGCTGTGCGGCCAACACGCGGAGCAGAGGCACTGGCAAAACCAGCTGTGGCCAGGAAGTGCTGTCTCCTGATGGTTTCCAAACTGCCAGCGGGAGCGCAGGTAACGAGCGAGGGGAACTGGGAACTCTCACCGAGGAAACCCGAGTAAACCGGCAAAGCCGAAGCCTTGTGGGGAGCCGGGTGTGACGGGGGTGTCAAACCCCACTGCAGGGTCACCCACTGACCCGAGAAACTCGCCTTCCCCTGCCGCCGCGTGCCAACGCTGCCCTGGCACCCTCTGGGTAACCACCACGGCATCACCACTGACGCCGGCACCGCGACACCCCTGGCAGCACGAGGCCGACTGAACGCAGAGTCACAGGATGGGGGGGTCGGAAGGGACCTCCAGGGATCATTTAGTCCGACCCCCTGCCAAAGCAGGGCCAGCAAACAGCCCGCTGGGCTCCAGGAGGCAGAGGGGATCACCCCCTCCCCAGCCACCGGTTCCCAGCCTGGCACTGCAGGGCCGGGGGCTCTTCCCCATGTGCCCCCCGAGCTGCGGAGGAGCTGGAGAAGGGGCGCCGGATCCCTCCTCTCCAGAGACAGAGGGTCTGTGTCCCGGCCCCGCGCTGCCTGCCCCACGCCAGCAGCTCGGTGCTGGCGCTTCACAGAGCAGGGAGGGAGCGGGACGGACAGACGGACGGACGGCCAGCCAGCCCTCCCCGGCCAGCCGGGCAAGGTGCCACGCAGGGAGCCGGGCAGGAGCCCAGCTCAGCAGGGCAGACAGGGGCTAAGCCTCGTTAAACCGAAATGGCAGCAGACGGGTGCGCTGGGGCTGTGACGCTGCAGCGATGCCAACCTTGCCCATTAATGACAACAATGAGCAATTTTCTTTAAAATCTGCCAGGTCGCACCCCCGTGGCCTCCATGGGCCCACTTACAGCCCAAGAACCAGCCAGGGGAGCAGGTCGGGGGCAGCCTGGGCTACAGTGACCACGCGATGGCGGAGCTCAGTGGCCCGAGAGAAAGGAAGAAGGCAAAAAGCAGGATCACAGCCCCGGAGTTTGGGAGAGCAGATTTTGCCTTTTCAGGGATCTGCTGGGAAGAGTCCCCAGGGACGGGGCCCCCGCGAGATGATTCATTTTCAGGGCTCGTCTCCTCCTGCTCCAGATCAGCCCACCCAGGCACGGGGAAGCGACGCAAAGGCGGCAGGAGGATTGTGCGGATGAACACGGAGCTCCTGCTTGGACTTGGCGGAAAAAAGGAATCACACAAGAGGTGGACAAAGGAAGAGGTGACCTGGGGGGGGGGGCAGAGAGATGCTGCCCAAAGGGATGGGGCTGGGAAAGCCAAAGCCCACCCAGAGCTGAATCTGTTGGGGGATGCGAAGGGGTACAAGAAGGTGTGTCACCAGCAGAAGGAAGACAAGGGAGAGTGAGAGCCAGCTGCTGAATGAACGGGGGCCGAGGTACTCCATGCCTTCTTCACCTCGGTTGTCACCATCGAGCTCCGTGTTCAGCAGTTCCCGTCCCCTGAGACCAGAGGAAGCCCGGAGCAAGGCAGACAGCCCCGTGGGTGACGAGGAGCCAGCCGACGTCTCAGCAGGGCTGCTGCCGATTACCTCAGAGAGGTCCTGGCTACTGAGGGGGGTCCCGAGGACGGGGAGAAAGCAAACATCGCCCCTGGCTTTGAAGCCACGGGCTGGTCAGCCTCATCTCGATCCCCAGGTGATGGAGGAAGCAATCCTGGAGAGCCAGGAGGGAGGGAAGGCATCTGGGAGCGGTCAGCGGATTTACGAAGGAGAAATCGCGCGTAACCACCCTGGCAGCCTTCCACAATGTCAGGGCCAGCTCCAAGGGAGAGCCGTGGGCGATGGCTTACGGCGCTGGACACCGTCTCCCACCCCGCCGGCAGGCGAGCGGACGAAGGACAGGCGATGAGGTGCCCGGTGCTGGCTGTGCCCGGGTCGGTGCCAGGCTGCTGAGCCCCCTCACCAGTGTCCCCAGCAAGGCACAGAGGACACAGAGCTGGGGGTGCTGCTCCAGAGGGATTTGCCAGGCTGGGACCTCCCCATGCTCCCACCGGCAAAGGCAGAGTCCTGCCCCAGGGAGGAACAACCCCGCAGCCACACAGCCCGGGGCTGGCCAGGGAGAGCGGCTCCGCAGGACCTGGGGGTCCCGCTGGGCACCGAGCCTTGTAAAGTGACCCCAGGGAGGCTACGTGGGGTCTCCCCTTCTTCCAGCTTCTCTGTTTGCTGGGAGAAAAAAACTTAATGGCTGTTAAGATACGCGACGAATGCTGGCACACGGCGCCTGGTTACTCTGCATCTCTGCTGCGCAACGCGGTGGGTGGTGGAAGTTCACCTGCGCTCAGCAGTGGTCAGAGAAACAATCTCGACAGAAACATCCCTTAAGTGCTGTTTCTATTCCCAGAAAGTCCCGGAGTCCTCCGGATTTCTGGGGGGTGTTGGGGGATAACTTCCTGATGTGGGTGTACGGGTGCTGGATGGGCCACCCAGGGGCGATGCGCAGCTGGATCACGGACAAGGAGGAAGTCGTTAGCTGGGGATGTGATAACGAACAGCAGCCTTGTCTGTAGTGACCGTGACACAGTTCATGATCCGAGGGGAGGAGAGCAGCAGGGCGCAGACCCCAGGCCCAGAAGAGCAATTTCAGCTAATTCAGGCAGCAGTGAGGGAGATCCCATCGGAGACAGCTCTGAAGGACACGGACGCTTAGGAGAGGTAGCAGGTTTTTGAGGACAGAATCCTTGGATTGGAGGAACGGCCCATCCCAGCCCCCGGGGAGATGGAGGGACGTACCCGGAAACGAGCTGGCTGCCAGGGGACTCGTGACGGAGCTCCGCTGCAGAGAGCAGCGGGAGGGCTGGGAGCATCCCTCTGCCAGAGACAGGGCTCCAGGAGGAAAACCACCAGAAATGGAGGATGATCGAGTTGGAGATCTCCTGAGAAACAGGAGCCATGGGGCTCCTCTCGGTGATCCCCTGAAGGTGATGGGGAGTGGGGAAGGGGTCCCTGATGGCCGGAGAAAGGCAAATGTTGCATCTCTTGCCTAAAAGACCATCCAGGGACTGGGAGGCCGGGCAGTCTCGCCTCGGTCCCTGAGGTATCACTGGCATCCCTCCCAGAGCGCGTTTCCAGAGGTGGGAGGGAGGAAAGGGTGACTGGGAGCTGCCAGCCGGGATCGCTCACATGTCTCCGACTGCACAGAGACAATTCCCCCTGCGAACCCCGCAGGAGACCAGCAAGTCCCCCTCCCCATCCGCTGGACATGCCCGCACAGCACTGCATGGGCACCAAGAGCGCTCCGGGCACCGGCACAACACCCACCACCTTTCAGGACATCGCTGTTGGATCGACCACGGCCTGTTCCCTGCCAGCTCCAGCAAACAGCCACAGAGGAGGCTCCACCAGCAGCCCGAGCCCAGGAAACTCATGTGTGTGTTATTGCAGGGTCGGTTTTCGCTGGATCAGCACGGTGCCTGACCCGGCGCAGAGAAGCAGAGGAGCACACGAAGTGCTGGGGAAACGGGGGAGAGAAAGGAGCGGCGGGAGCCACCAGCTCTGCCGGAGCCTGGTCCCACACCAGCCTAAGCCAGTGAGGAAAGCGCAGCCGCAGGGAGCAGCTCTTCACCAGGGAGGAGGTGCAGGGGCTTTGGGTGGGAAGCCTGGCCCTGCTTCCCCATTTCCTCAAACCACACATGCTCGGGGAGCGCAGCGTCTCCTCAAGAGGCATTACGCACTTCTCTGCTTGTACGCCTCCTTGGCATCTGCGACTGGCTGCCACTGGGGACAAATAGGGTAAAACTGGCTGTTGGTCTCATTAGTTCATCCGTTTTTATGTTCCCAGCAACCACAACAGAAACAGGCCAAAAATATCCCAGCCAATGCTGGAGAGAGGCACACAGCTGCTACGGGTCACACAAATATCCCCAACTCCCAGAATCACGGATTGCCTGGGGCTGGAGTCTCACATGCGAGGTCTGGGGAAGCTGAGCCCATTACGACAGGTTTTAATTACAGCTCAATACAAACACAAACATCTGGGCAAGAGGAGGATTCCTTCTGGAAAGCTGCACACAAGCAGCTCTGCAACAGCGAGGACAAGCAGCTGCAGGAGGGATGGGAAGGAGGACGAGGAGCCAGGCCTGCGGGTCAGGAATGCAGCGGGACCTGGTACGGCCGGGTCCCGGCCTCTGCCTGCACCGAGCGTGTGACGCTCTTCTTGGCCAGCCCCAACCCTGAGGAGCCGCGCAGGACACCGCTACACCACCCCCTGCCAGGATGGAGGGGAGCTGGCAGGGACGGCGAGCAAGTGAGCGCGGGGAGGTTCGCCTACCTGTGGATGATCCCCAAGGCTTTGTAGACGGCCACCCGCCCGCTGCCCTCCTTCGACTGCCCGTCCCGCTTGTCTTTGGCGTACATGTTCTTCTCCGAGAAGTTACAGCCCGTGAAGTCAAAGTGCGGCGAGTTCAAGGAGATGAGTTTGGGGAACAGCATGTTCTCCACCTGCCGCGCAGAGGTGAACACGGGTGACTTTGGAGGCAGGGAGCCCTTGTCCACTCGTCCTGCTCCAGCACTGCCAGGGCCAAGCTCTGGGATGCACCGGGGCTGCTCTGCCCAATTCCAGCATCCCACATGCCCGAGCCCTGCCTGGGGGATGCTGCCTGCCCCTGCCGGGAGAGGCAGCAGCTGGGCTCTCCTGACGAGAGGAGGGACCCCCGCGGCAGGGCTCTTGCCCACCCTCTCATCCCTTAGGAGAAGAGGGGGCAGCTCTTCTGTCCTGCCCACGCCAGCTCCCGGGGGAAAGCCCAGACCTGCTGCTGCTGCCCCGGTCACAGGCCTGGGAGGGGAGAGGGGAGCAAACCCTACCGAGCACCGGGAGCGCAGCCAGCCCAGCGCCCTCTCCTCGGGCACCAGCCCTGTCCCGACAGGGAGCTCCGTTTCTGGCGTGACAGGGACCTCCCACCCCCTCTCCCAGCAGCGGAGGGAGCGCTCGGGACCCTGGGGAGGGGGCAGAGCAGTGGGAGGGTCCCAGCCTGCCCTAGCGCCTCCGTACTCCCACCCCCTGCCCTCACCTGATCGTTTTCGTCAGGAAAGCTGTTGCCGTACATGAAGCAGCCGCGTTTGGAGGCATGGCCGTGGAGATCCACGTAGTAGGCCAGCCCGCTGTCCTGGGGCAAGATGGTTTCGGGGAGAGGTGCTGACGGAGGCCTCCTGGCCTCCTCCTCACAGTGCTCCACGGCGTGGCTCGATGGCAGGATCCAGACAGCCTGGTCCTTGCTGCCCGGCTCGGCGGTGGGCGCTGCCGAGAGCCGGGGTTCCTGAGAAGGGCTGAAGTAGGTGCTGGCACGCCAGCTGCTGGGCGAGTTGCGGAGGTTATTGGCCTTCTCCAGCTCCGACAGGGCTGGCTCCAGGGACGAGGCGCTGCTGCGGATGGAATGGTTGGAAGATTTTGTGCTTAGCGAGCTGGTGCCGAGCGGGGAGACGTACGTCCTCCAGTCGGGAGAGCCCGGCAGGATGCGGCTGTGAACGTGGTGGTAGAGGAGGACAGCTTTGGCCCCGTACACCGCAGGGTGCAGCTCGGCGTCGGGGTTGAGATACTGGCGGTTCAGGTTTACCCCACGGGAGTCAGTTCTGCAGAGAGAGCAGAGGCGACGTGAGGTTCTTTGTGCAGCACCGTCCATTCCGCAAAAGCCAACCCGACCTTCCCTCCTCACGGCCGAGGCCCTGGGCTCTATCCTGGAGGACAAGTGGCCAAACCAACTCCTCGCGGGCAAGCGGGCAGAGGCGCTGCCCCAATGCAGCACTTGCCTCAGCGAGACAGACAGAGCCCTGAGCGACCTCCCTCCTCCCTGATGCTGGCCCGGCTCCGACACGCCATGGACAGCAAGGACAGGAGAGTGTCCGAGTGCCTCAAAGGCCCAGGGCAGCGCTGCTCGCTGGAGCTAGAAAGCCCTCATCCAGGAGGTGACCTATGCAGGCAACCACAGCCCCCAGCCCTTGCCACAGATCCCAGGGGTAGCAGAGAGAGGTTGTGGCAGCCTGTGGACCTCGGCTCATTCTACCGATGGAGGATCTCAGGACTGTCCTTCCTGGCCACCACAGAACGCACACAGGCTCCAAACCGGGAGATCAGCCCCGCCTGAGCCCCAGCGAAGCGGCAGCCGCATCCTGCGCTCACTCACCGATAGTGGCCTCGCACCACCCCGTCGGGGTTCAGCATGGGAATGAGCTTAAAGACAAACATCCGCCGCAGCATCTGGGCGCGGGGGTCCTCCTCCCGCAGGATGAAGTCCAGGAAGCCGTTGAAGACGAAGCTGGAGGGTGTTTCTCCCGGGTGGACTCTGCTGCTCAGGAAGAACACCTGGGGATGAACAGACAGGGATGATGGGCAGGTTCCTGCCTGCCCCGAGGTGCTGGCTCGGCCGAGGGACCAAACGCTCCCTGGGGCTGCCCCACTGCACCGCAGCCAGGCACCGTGCCGCCCGAGGCGCGGCAAAGGCCTTCACATGGAGCAGACAACGGGCTGCAGGCTGTGGTAATACAACAGTTTCAGTGGCTTCTTTGCCCAGTGCCTCTCCCAGGTCCCACTTGGAACAAGGCTGGTTACCCCTGTGCGAGACTACAGGGACGGCCGCCCCACAGCCTGCCACCGAGAGAAACCAGAGCGCGGGCAGCAGAGAAGTGGAGCTGCAGAAGCGCCGTGGGGAAAAGCCCCAAGTGACCCCACAGAGCGAGGAACAAGCCTGACTGCAATGGCAGGGGAAAGTCCCTCCTGAAAAGCCCTTCTCTTGGTGGGAGCTTCTCAGCAGGAGACACACGTGCAGCCTCTGGACGCCCACCCCAGCTCTGTGCAGCCACAGTGGGAGCTCCCTGCCCGTCCCTGTCCCCACAGGCAGGGGCTGACAGCCAAGTACAGCCCCTCCCTCAGCTTCTGCACAGCTTAACGGGCAACAGCAATGAGAGGGGGACAGAAAAGAACCATAGAATTGCCCAGGTTGGAAAGGACCTTTCAGATCATCGAGTCCAACCATCAACCCAACGCTGCCAAGGCCACCACTACCCCATGGCCCTCAGCACCGCGTCTGCCCGGCTTTTCAATCCCTCCAGGGATGGCGACTCCACCACTGCCCTGGGCAGCCTCTTCCAATGCTTCACAACCCTTTCCAGGAGGAAATTGTTCCCAATATCCATCCTAAACCTCCCCTGGCGCAACTTGAGGCCGTTTCCTCTTGTGCCATGGCCTGTTCCTTGGGAGAAGAGCCCGACCCCCCCCGGCTACCCCCTCCTTTCAGGGAGCTGTAGAGAGCGAGAAGGTCTCCCCTCAGCCCCCTCTTCTCCAGGCTGAACACCCCCAGCTCCCTCAGCCGCTCCTCACCAGACTTGTGCTCCAGACCCCTCACCAGCTCCGTTGCCCTTCTCTGGACACACTCCAGCCCCTCAAGGTCTTTCTTGGCGTGAGGGGCCCAAACCTGGACACAGCCCTCGAGGTGGGGCCTGCCCAGTGCCCAGTCCAGGGGGACGGTCACTGCCCCACTCCTGCTGGCCACACTAGTGCTGACACAGGCCAGGATGGTGGTGGCCTCCTTGGCCACCTGGGCACACTGCTGGCTCATACTCAGCCGCTGTCGACCAACACCCCCAGGTCCTTTTCCACCGGGCAGCTCTCCAGCCACTCTGCCCCAGCCTGGAGCGTCCCTGGGGTTGGTGTGACCCAAGTTGGCCTTGTTGAACCTCACACCATTAAATAAAATAATAAATAAAAATAAAACTCTTAGGAAATGAGATGCTAATTTTTGCCCTGAGGAACACGCGTGTGGTGCTACCAGAGGGCATTTCACGGTGCTGAGGTGATGGGGATGCTCCTGGCAGGCTCCCGGTTCCCATGTCCCAGTGCGGGATCTCACAGACTCTACTCCCCACGCTCCCCCTGGTCTAATGCTCCAGCTCCCCAGGAGCTCCCCTCTCTTCAAGGCAGAGACAGAAGGGTGGCAGCAAGGCCCTGACACGGGGACTGTCACAGTTTGCTGGCCACACTCGCCATCCCCAACGCCGGTGCAGCAGCTCACCCTCTTCCCTGCGAAGCGGCGTGGCCGCGGCGTGGCGGTGTCTGGGAAGAGCTTGTCCAGCCGGGGCTCCCGCTTCTCCAGCATGCCGTGGCACGAGGTGACGGTGAGCAGGTCCACGCGCAGCTTGTCCAGGGAGTGGCAGAGCAGCTCCCGGTGGTAATAGACCGAGTCAAGGGGGCTGCAGGGCGAGGAGAGACACTCAGCCAGCCTGCCCCGGCCCTGGCGGGGGCACAGGCTCCCCCTCCAGGGACGAAAGCGGCTTGGCTGGGCAGCAGAGCCGGGGACGGAGGGGCAGGACGCCAGGCCTCCCCCGGGGCAGCTGCTACAGACGCCCTTCAGGAGCGAAGCGGGGTCCTGGTTGGGCAGGGGACGCTCTCCACGCCTGAGCCCTGAGCTCTGCCTCCAGCTGCCCATCCAGGACCGCGTCCCTGCTCGCTCCGCTCCCCGGGAGTCGAACAGCCCCAGCCTGGCCTGAGCCGCCAACCCCTCTCCTGCTGCCTGTGGCCACCCACAGCCAGGCTGGCCACCGCCGCTAACCCCTGTCCTGCTGCCTGTGGCCACCCACAGCCAGGCTGGCCACCGCCGCTCCCCTGGGAGCCCGCCAGGAGCATGAATGCTCCCGAGCAGTGGCTCGTTGCAAGGAAAGAGCGGCGGCCCAGGCCACCCCCCTGAGGCCTGTGCAGGCATCAGCTGGGGTGAGCAGGGAGGCAGCAGCCCCCGTCCTTCGGGAGCCCACCCTCAGCAGCGAGGTGTGCGCGGGGTCCCCGACAGCCGGCCCCAGCCCCGGGGTTCGATGGAACGGTCACGCAGAAGGGAGCACGACCCGCCTGCGCAGTGCAGGGGGCTGCGCCGGGGGCCCCCTGCGGAAGCAGTCGGTCAGGACCACCAACCCTGCAGCCATCCCGAGGGCCTTAGGAACCTCCCATCCGAAGGCGGGTTTGACCCACAGGGACGACAATATCGCCGTCACACCCCTCCCGACGGCCTGCCAGGTTTCGAGTTCTCATAGTTCTCCATCACAAAACAATTTAAGAACAAACACCTTCCAATAAACCACTGCTCGCCTCTTGCCTAAGAAGAGGTGTTTACAAGCCCAGCCCCGCAGCACGGAAAGCCCCTGGGGCCAGGAGGGGCTGCAGGACAGAGCTACCCACAGACACCTGAAGACTGACTCCATTCTCCTCCCCTCAGCCAGCCACTAAGTTCTCCTCTGACTTCTGGGAATAAATTCTTGAGATCAGAGGAGCTTCCTAGCACGATCCACACAGAGCCCGGAGCTAAGGCTGGCTCTTGGTGGCGAGATCTCCCTCTGTGACAGCAGTCGTAGGGGAAGGGAGCAGCAGGAGAGAGATGCACCCACCTTCCCGCAGCCAGGAGGGTGAAAGCAAATGAGGTCTTGGCCCCCGAGAACGCCCCCTCCTTAAACTGAGGGCTGCAGATCTGTAACAGCCCCTCCTCAGCCTGCTGGGAACCTGCCCTTGGCAATGCCGGGGGGATCCAGCCAAAGCAATAATGGACCCTCTGGAAGCCCCTCAGAAGCGCATGCTCGGGGGAAGCCGCTGCAGCTGCTCGTGCAGAGCTGGGGCACAGAGACACAAGCACCAGGCACTACGGGGGGGGCGCTGGGACACCCCCTGCAGCCAGAGCCGGACAACACCGTGCTCCCTCCACGGGGGCAAAGCCAAGCGGGCGAGGGCTGGGAGCGGGGGGCCGGGGGCGCGCACCTGCTGGGAGACATGTGCCTGCACTCCTGGAAGCGGCCGTCCAGCTGCGCCAGCATCTCCTGGCACTCGGTGTAGGAGAAGGGGTAGCAGAAGGCAAAGTAGGTGGTGGCACCACGGTGCTCCAGGAAGCGGTGCACGAAGGACAGCACAAACTGCGTCTCCACCATCTGGGACAGACACAAAGCAGAGGCTGAGCGGAGGCACGGCCCCAGGAGCAGCCGGCCGAGGCCATGCAGAGCCACCCCCGGGCACAGGCCAGGCAGCCACGGCCACCACAGGCACCGCGGTTCTCCTCCGGCACCGCCGCAACCGTTCCCCCCTGCACCAGGTGGTGCTGGCAGCCGCTCGCCCTTCTCTAACCGTGCGGTTCTCAAAGCTGCGCTCCCAGGACATCCCAGCCCGCTCCGCTCAGATCCCCCAAACACCAGGCTGTTTCCTGCAAACTCTTTTTTCCCTGCTCGCTGCACAGCACTCGGGTCCCCGGAGGGAGGAGGGACGCCGAGCCCTCACCACACACGAGCTCTGGGGCAGAGCTCTCTGGGAAACCCAGGGGGTCCCTTCTGGTCCTTGTGCCACCCGCCAGTGCCCAGAGACTCAACAAGAACTGCCCTGTCTTGGCACACTTTGCAGAGTTAACAAGCGCTGCAAAGCTCAGCTGTACGTCACGTCTCTCCCTGGCACTGGCATGGGCCAAATCGAGCATTGTCTGGTCCTGAGCCAGGGGATGAGAGATTCTCTCCGGCCCCCGTTCCATGGGGCAGAAGGGGGGACATGCTGGGGGGGGCTGCTGCTTGCAACAAGGACGACCCAGAGTGCCCGGAACTGACTCCCCCAGGCAGCTCCTACCAGACCGAAGACAGAAAACCCCAAGACCAGCAAATCCTGTTCGAGGCCCAAACAGCTCAATGGGGCTGTGAGAGTCAACCCGCTGCCGCAGCCATTCCTGCTGGTTTCGGTTCCCTAGGCTCTCCCCCACTGCTTGGTGGCCCACACCGCTCCCCTCGGTTCACCTCGCCATGAATAGCCCTTTAGCGGCCACTTTGACAACGGACAAATGGGAAGGGAAGGCCCAGGTGTGCTCCGAGAGCAGTTCTGTGGTTGCCCTGTCACACAACAGGGAAATCACCCAGCAAGAGCCTGTGCCCCAGCCTCAGCTGGCCAGCGGAGAAGAGAGTGGCTGGGTCCTCCTCTCCTGAGTGCTCAGCCCTGGGAAGAGGCTTTGGCATTAACCCCCCACCCTCTCCCTTGGACTCACAGAATCACAGAGTGATTTGAGTTATAAGGACCTTAAAGGCCACCCAGTGCCACCCCCTGCCCTGGGCAGGGACACCTCCCACCAGCCCAGGTTGCTCCAAGCCCTGGCCAACCTGGCCTTGAACCCCTCCAGGGATGGGGCAGCCACAGCTTCTCTGGGCAACCTGGGCCAGGGGCTCACCCCCCTCACACCAAAGAATTTCTTCCCAATAGCTCATCTCAATCTCCCCTCTGTCAGTGTAAAACCCTTCCCCCTCGTCCCACGGCTCCCCTCCCTGCTCCAGAGTCCCTCCCCAGCTTTCCTGGAGCCCCTTGAGGGACTGGCAGGGGCTGGAAGGTCTCCACGGAGCCTTCTCTTCTCCAGGCTGAACCCCCCCAGCTCTCTCAGCCTGTCCCCACAGCAGAGGGGCTCCAGCCCTCCCAGCATCTCCGGGGCCTCCTCTGGCCCCGCTCCAACAGCTCCGTGTCTCTCCTGTGCCGAGGCCCCAGCGCTGGAGGCAGCACTGCAGGGGGGTCTCCCCCGAGCGCAGCAGAGGGGCAGAATCCCCCCCTCGCCCTGCTGCCCACGCTGCTGGGGATGCAGCCCAGGCTGCGGGGGGGTTCTGGGCTGCCAGCGCACGGTGCCGGCTCATGGCCGGTTTCTCCCCGCCGGCACCCCCAAGCCCTTCTCTCAGGGCTGCTCTCCATCCCTCCATCCCCAGCCTGGGCTGGCACCGGGGGTTGCCCCGACCTGGGGGCAGGACCCTGCACTTGGCCTGGTTGGACCCCATGAGGTTCACAGGGACCCACTTCTCCAGCCTGTACAGGTCCCTCTGGATGGCATCCCATCCCTCAGGCGTGTCACCGCACCACTCAGCTTGGTGTCACCCACAAACTTGCTGCCAGTGTACGAATCAGCTGCTTGCCCTGCCATGGGAGACTGGAGGTCACTCCAGAGTGGTGAGTGAGGGCTGTTTGTGTCCCCAGAGCTGCCCACACCCTGAACACGGGGTCCCTTCCCTGCCTCCCCCCCACCCCTCTGCCCGTACCTCGAAGCTGGGCCGCTCGCGGATGCGCTCCCAGCGGGGCCGCACGGGCAGGGTGCGCACGAAGGGGGACATGCCCTGGGAGTACAGACGGCTCTGCTTGTTCATGTTCAGGATGTGCAGCTTGATCAGCTTCCCCGGGGCCCCCCCCCGCACGCTGAAGTAGAACCAGGACCTGGGGAGGGGCAGCAGCGACGGCTCAGCCCCTGCCCTGGGGTCCCTGAGCCCCCCAGTCCCCCCTCCCGAGACCCCCAACCTCGCCACCCAGCCTTATCGGTGTCCCCCCCACCAAAAACCTGCCAGATCCTGGGGCGGGCGCACAGACACCGTGAGCCCCCTCTGCCAGGGCATCCCAGACCCTGCCAACTACTCCCCCGGGACCCGGGACCACCCAGCCTCTCCAGCCGCCCTCGGAGACCCCCAGCTCCTCTCCACAGCCCCCCGTGCCCACGCCCAGCCGGTCTCCAAAGCCTCACAGGAGCTTCCAGCCCCTCTCCAAAGCCCCCTGGGATCCCCCGGCCCCTCCAACCGACCCCCGCCCCCCCGAGCTGTCCCCATGCCCCCACCCCAGCCGTCCCCCAGGACCCTCCGGCCCCTCTCCACAGGCCCCCGTGCCCACCCCCAGCCAGTCTCCAAAGCCCCCTGGGCTCTCCCAGCCCCGCCGTTACCTGTTGCCGTTCTCATACTCGGTTTGGGCGCAGTCGGGCCGCGTCCAGACGTTGAACTCGTAGTCGGCGGGGGGCAGCGCGGCGCCGCAGCCCGCGGGCCCACCCCCGCCGCCCCCCGCTCCGGGCGGCCCCACCTGCTCGACGTGCGCCAGGTTGCCCGAGTCGAAGCGGGAGCTGAAGAGCAGCCCGCCGCAGCGGATCTCCATGGCTGCCGGGCCGCCGCGGCCCGCACATCGCCCCGGCCCGGCCGCCGCGCCGCCGGGCAACAGCACCGCGCGCGCCCATTGGCTCCGCCGCTCCCCAGCAACGCACGCGCCCATTGGACGGCGCCTCGGCGGCGGCCGCGACCACACCCCCTCCTGACCGCGCCCGCGTCAAGCCACGCCCCCTCGTGACCACGCCCCCTCGCGTATGCGCACGCGTGCAGGTGCGCGCGCAGAGCGCCCGCGCAGGCCGAGCGGGGCACGCGTGTGCTCACGCGGGTACGGGCGCGCACAGACACGTGGCACACGCGCGTGCACGCGCCTGTCCGTTCATACGCACGGGTGTGTGCTCGCGCGCACATCACGCACACGTCTGCCTCTCCGCACGTGTAAGCGCATGCACGTACGTAACGTGTACGTGCAGACACGTATGCACACACACACGCAAACATGTACACCTATACACACGTGTGTGCAACCACGCGTGTTCACACCTACCCACACTTGCATATAGAGACATACACGTGTACACACCTATATACACACATACGCACCTGTGCACACACACACCCCTATATGCACACACATGTACATGCAAACATACATATACACGTGTGCACACACTTGGGTACACGTGTACATAAGAACACACATGCATGTACATAGGAACACGTGAACAAGCACATGCGTACATGAGAACACACGTGTATACGCACATGTGCGCCCCCCATACAAACACACCCCCCCAAACACGCCTTCCCTTTGCGGGAGAAAAATCGTCGGGGGGCGGGTATCGAACCCATGACCTCCTATAGACCAAGCCGGCGCTCTACTGGGTGAGCCACTCCTGTGCTCAGGTTCCAACTGCCACCGGAGACCCCCTACACGCATCCCCCCGCCCCGGGGGTCCCCCCCCTCCCGCCTCCCGGGACGGTGCTTAGCACCGTCCCGGGAGGCGGGAGGGGGGGGACCCCCGGGGCGGGGGGGCAATTGCAGCAATCGGTGCTTTTTCCCCCCTGCATCAGACACCCCCCCCCACCCCGCAAAAGGTGGGCAGTTGAGGGGGGAGGTGCCGCACAGCCCCCACCCCGCGGGCATCCTCCGAGAGCACACGCGTTCATTAAAGAGAGAGGGGTGAAGGAAAAAAAAAAAAAAAAAGAAAAAAAAATGATGAGTCCGGTTCATTCACCCGTGGGAAAGGGGGGAGGGGAGGTGTCCGCGTACCCCCCCCACCCCCACCGATGCCTTGAGGGGGGTAACAGGGGTCCGGGGGTGGCTCTCCCGGTTCAGACCTAGAGGAGGGACACGGTGGGACAGGGAAAGCCACAGCCAATTCACGGGGTGAGGAAAAACCCAGGGCGGGTGGGTGTTTCCCAGGATAGACAAAAAGCCCCGATTTGAGCCCAAAGTCCCCGCGCGCGCGTCGCCCTCGGCATCTCCATCCCGCGGAGACGCTCCTCGGCGGCCGGAGCATCGGGAGACGCCGCGACCGTGTCCCCACACTGCTCCAGAGAGCGGCGCTCTCAGTGTCCGGAAATCATAGCCAAGGCCCAGTTTTTGACGGCTAGGGTGGTGTTTTGCAGATAAATCCAGGAGGAATAAGTGAAGCTGGTCAGGTGCTCCCTCACGCAGTCCCACGACACTTCTCCACTGGAAAAGGGAGGAGGGGGGGTTACACACAGGGAACGGGCCGGCTCCCCCCGCCCCCCCCAGCATCACAAGCCCCGGGGGGGACACGGAGCCCCTCCAGCAGGCAGCGGTGCCCGAGGTCTCCCCATATCCGACGTGAACCCCGAGCGCCGCCCTGAGATGTCCCAAATCCCCTGGGGATGGCCCTGCCCAGGAGCTCTGGCTCCCTGGTCCCTCACCTTGGGACAGGAGGGGACAAGGAGCGGGTCCTGCGGTGACAGCAGGCAGGTGCCCTGCCCGTGCCAGCGCTGCCCGGCTGCTGCCCGCCTCCCTGCGGCCGCAGGAGGGTGACACTCAGCTCGGACACCCACAGGAGTCAGGGACGGGGGCAAAGAGGGGGTGGCAAACGCCACAACAGCCACAGCGCCATGTCCCAGCCCCCCGGCCAGAGCCAGACCAGGACCCCCCCCCCTTTCCCGAGCCAGGACACAGGGGGAGACGCTGCTGCCACCCCGGGCAGGGATGGGGGATGCTCACTTGCAGGAGTCCAGGCAGTGCTGCCAGCCCCGCTCCAGCGCGGTGGCCGCGCACTCCAGCAGCGGCAAGAGGCAGCTCCGCAGCAGGAAGAGCAGCAGCTCCCTCACGCACTCGGCGAAATGCAGCAGCGACTCCGGCACCCGGGACTGCAGCTGCGGGGACAGAGAGCCGCGGCTGGGTACCCCGAGGAGCCCCGTGTCCTGGGTACCCACGACGGAGGCTCCATTGAACCAGGCTGTCCTGCAATCGGCTGGGCATCACGCCCCCGCCTCCTCTCCGTGCTCCAGCCCTCCCCACATTCACCGCTCGGCTCACGCACGGCCCGTCTCCACCAGAGAGGGATGCTAAAGGCACCCCCCCCTTCCACCAAACCGCTGATTTTCAGGAAGGCAGCGAGTTGTCTTTGAGCTGACACGGTCACGCTCAGGGCTGGGGTAGCACCAGCCATGGCCGGGGGAGAACGGCATCGGAGACCTGCTGCCGTGCCTCCCCCTCCCCAGACCCACCAGCGCCAGGGGTCTCGCAGCTCACGGCCGGGGCAGGAGCAGCGACAGAGACAACGCTTTCCTTCTTTGGGCCTCCCGCCCCCCTGTTCCCACCCGGCAGGAGCCCCCGACACAGGCTCCTCAGCCTCGCAAGCCCCTACAGGCTGCGGCCACGCCAGCATCCCTCATCTCTCCCCCGGCGTCCTGGCACCGCGCATCCTTCTTACCCACTCGGTGACCCAGGGCAGGCTGCCGTGGGCCCAGGAGAGCAGGGAGGAGCACTGCTGGGACAGGGACAGGGCCACCTCGACGGTCTTCGCCCAAAGCAGCTCCAGCGGCGGCTGCAGGATGGCCACCGCCTGGGAGCCGCAGATGGGCAGGGTCCGCTCCAGCCACCTGGAAGAGAGCGAGCGCCGAGGGCAGCGCCAGCACCGCCACAGAGCCACGGGCACACGGCTACCTGGAGCCACTGCCACCGGCCAAGGGAAGAGGGGAACAAGAGCTGAGCTGCAAAGCCCTTCCAGGCAGAGCTGGGGAACAGCCCCCAGCAAAACGGGCTCCGCACAGAGACGGCTCCGCACCACATCAACAGCTTCACGCCACCCGACACACACTGCCGCCAGCGCCGCTGCCACTCACCGGTAGCCTTGGAGGCAGCAGTGGGAGACCTTCTGCCAGGCCACCTGCGAAGCCGGCAGGACGCCCGAGGAGCGGAGCAGGCGGGCGGAGGAGGAGGCTGGAGGAGAGAAGAGACATTCCCTGAGCAAACCTTTGTCTGGCGCCTGCGGGAGCCGCGGGCTCAGTCTGTCCCCGAGGCCTCTCTCCGGGGACGCACGGCCCGAGCTGCCCTGCACAATGGCTCGGGAAATGCTCTGGGATGGGACAAAAACTCAGAGCAGAGAGGAAAATCTGGGCTCGGGGGAAACCCTCCCGAGAGGGGACAGGCAGGGTGTCTGTCTGCACAACCTGCCGGGAACGTCCAGCCCAACACAGCCCACGGGCAGCCAGCGGCACAGGAAGGGCTGTGGGGGCTTCCCTCGGGTCACGGATCCCCAGGGATGCTCCTCCACGTCTCTGCAGAGCCACGAGCAAAGGCACCACCTCACCCTGGAAGGAGCCGTGCATCCGGATGTCGTGCAGGACGAAACCAGCGGCGAAGACCAGGAGGACAAGCAGCAGCCGGGACCAGGGGAAGCCCCGGCCCTTCATCCTCCGCAGCAGCTCCTGGCAGGCGGGAGGACAAGACGAGGCCCCGTCACCGCGCGGCCGCACCGCCCTCGGGCTGCCCTCACCGCTCACCCCGCCTTCCCAGTGGAAACCAGTGTCATCTGCCGAGCAGCTGGGAGGATGGACAAGGGCCAAGCACCATCTGTCCCCGGCGTGTCCTGCAGATGCGCCGCTGCAGGGCCCCTGGCACGTGCCGGCGGCAGGAGCAGCCAACCACAACCCCAGCATGGCGCCGAAATCCGGCCGCTGGCTCACACCGGGATACCGGGCATGTCCCATCCCATCCCGGGGCTCACCTTGCAGGCGGCATCGCAGGCAGCCACGTCCTGGTCGCTGTTGGGCCCTCTGGCCGCCAGCTCCTCGTTCGTTACCTTGAAGGAGCAAACCGTCTCCTGCAGCGACTGACGCACCTTGGGGAAAGAGAGAGCTGCATCGGGGCCCTGGCACCACGTGCCGGCGGCACCGCGCGCCCACACAGCCCAGCACCGCGGCGACGGGCAGGAACACTGAGGACCTGCGGGACGGATCGGACCATGGGGACACCTCCCAGGGTCCTGCGCTGAGACCAAGGGCTGCGGGCAGCGGCGGGGGGACACAGCGCTGGCTCCCCAGCCCGCAGGCACACGCGCCTGCTGGCAGACCGGGCTGAGCACACACAGGTTCCCTGGGGACGCTGCTCGTACAGGGACCTCCCGCAGCCGCACGCGTACGTTTGTCTCCCCACCCCACCTAATTCCTCCTTTCCACAGCTCCCACCTTCTTGCTGCTGCTGTCCCAGGACTCCAGCAGATGGTTCAGAAGCAAACTGCGGGGACAAAGAGGACACAAGGCTCGGTCAGGGGGACCCAGAAGTAACTCAACGTGCTCGTAAAGGCCATCAGGCTGGCGCTCGCCCCGCCGGGAGCAGGCACAGACCTGGACTGGGAGAGGTGCTTGGTGTAGAGCTGCCTCCAGACGCTGAAGCTCAGGGGGTCCAGGCTCAGGCACTGGCTCATGGAGGTCAGGAGCTGCAAAGGAGAGCACAGCAGGTCGTCACACCCAATCCTTGTCCCCAGCGTGACACGTGTGTCACTCGGTCTGGCGCATCGAACACACCCTGCCCCGGGCTCTATGCCAGCAGAGCCGACCACCCCCCAAACCCACTGGCTCCTGGGCACCGAACTCAGGGGTCTGGCATTCTCAGAGCCTGGCTGCAGGTGGCAGGAGCCCTGGCTCCCAAACGCCATCCTCCCAGGAAGGTCCCACTCCCTCCCAAACCAGGACACGCTCCCACCGCGATCTCACACTGGCACCTGCCCGTTCCATCCTCAGCACGGTGGATCTGAGCCCACCCAAGTGGTGGCCAGTGCCCAGCCATGCCAGGCAGCCGGGCCAGTGGACAGCACAGCCCTGCGCCCACTGCAGCGGGTGGGGCAGGGAGGACAGGACCCGCTCAACTGTCCCCCCTCGCTGGCGCACCAGGGCTACCACAAGCCATGCTGGCAGTCCTGTGGCCACGCACCCCCCGGCTCAGGGCTCACCTCTTTTTTCATGGCGGGAGGGCAGCTGGGTGTAGCTCGGGAGAGAAAGGAGGGGAAGTAGGTGTGCAGCGCCGTCTCTGGCTTCGCGCCGAATGCCAGCACCTTCAGGCGAGGGTAGAGCCGCCGCAGCTGCTCCTGCAAGCTGAGGGCAGACGGCACCGGGGCTGCGGCGAGCGGCCAGCGCGGGGACGGTGGGGCTGCAAGCCCCGCACGCAGCCCGCAGCGGGGCGTACCGGGGGGTGCCGGCATACCTGGGTGGCAGCGAGTTGTTGGGCATGAAGGCAAAGTCCAGGAGGGGGAAGAAATCCTTGGGTCCGATCATACCAAAGCCTTTGGTCAGGTTCGGGTGCATCCTGCGCGGTGGGAAAAAAAATTCCCCGTGAGCTGCGACAGAGGCGCCGGTGACCGAACGCAGGCCGGGAGGGAAGAGCCGCCCTCGTCCCGGCACCTGTTTCCCTTCGGCAGGACACACCGCTCCGGCACACGCTGGTTCCCGGCCCCATTGGCAAAGCACAGAGAGGACAAAGGGGGTTTGTGGGAGCCCTTCCTGTGGACGGAGCCGGGGGCGGCACTCGCACCCGCTGCTGCCGTCACACACACGCGTTCACAGGCTCTTTTTCCCCCCTCCTCAAGAGCCTGCAGACAACAGAGGTCTGGCGGGCTGTGACTGGGGCTGCCGGTAAGTGAAACGCAGTCAAAGAAGAGAAACCAGATTGCAGAAAACTAATTAAATAACGGTTCAGAAAGACCGGGAGGAACTGTGAATTCTGGCTCAACGAACCTCCATAAAATCCTCTGGCAAAACCAAACGCACCGTTCCTGTTACTGTGAAGCAGGAAAAAAAGCTTAATAAAACCCCCTGAACCCTTTGGAAGGGCAAGGGATGCCCCTCGGTGCCTGCTGTGAAGCCAATCCTGACCTCCTCTGGTTCCAGCCGCCTGCGCCATGGCACCAAGCTCCCTTCCACCCTGGGTGCCGGAGCCACCGCAGTGACACCCAGCTCCCTTACACTGCGCCGAAACGGCAATGCCGGAGATGGTGGTTGCCATAACCAGTGCAAAGGCCAGCAGGTCTGTCTTGACGCCCAGTCAAACGCCACCCCCCTTCTCCTCGCAGGGACAAATTCGCCTGCCCATGATGGAGGACGCTGCCAGCGCCTCTCACCGCAGCCAGGAGCCCCACCGTGCCTGTGCACCGCAGCAGCCAGCGGCAACGGCGACCCTGCTCCTCGGAGCCCCGTCCCTCCAGGCACGGGCACCACCACGCTCTCCCAGGCACGCCGGGGGCAGGAGATGGGGCACGCCGGCACCGGGGATGCCTGTCCCTGCACAGGGTGCCCACAGGGCTGCACCGGCGCTGCCGCGGCACCAGAGCACCCCGTCCTGCCAGCAGCCGGAGCCATGGGCAGCTCAGCTGCTCATCAGCCGTGGGGAGGCCACTGGGACGAGCGGGAAGGGCTCTGCCCCCCTCCACCACCCCCCTGCCCCATTTTAGGAAAGGCACCAGCAGTGGAGGAGAGGAAACCTGTGCAGAAACCCAGCGTTTCCATAGAGCCGCAGTGGAACCAGCGGCCACGGAGGCAGCAGAGGCGGCTAGGAGGTGCCACGACTGCTGTCGAGACACCGGACACAACAGGCAGCCACCAGAGACCGGGGACAGCCCGACCTGCAGGGCACAGCCACCGCTGCAGGCTCTGCGGGGCCCGCACACCCGCTGCCGGGCACCCTCCCACCCACACCCCGCACCCAGCGTTCGCTCCTCTTAACGAAGACACCCCGATAACGGAACTCACATCAGCAGACGGTCCAGGTAGGCAACGGCGTACGGGGAGAGCGCCTTGATGCCGAGCACCGGGAGCATGACGCCGAGCCACACTGCGGAGAGAGTCGGGGGTCAGAGCGGGGAGCAGGGGGGCTGCGGCCGTGCCCCCACGTCCCAGGGGACACCGAGGGCTCTCCAGCCCTGCCACACGCTGCTTCCACCATCACGAGCGCTCCATCGCTCCTTTTCCCCACTCAAATCGCCCGGCAGATGGCGAGATCCCTCGGGAAGGGCCGCAGGGCTCTGCTGTCAGAGGGACGGCAGGGCGCCGTGCTCCCTCTCTTTCCAGGCAGGACAATTCCTGCTGGCATCCAGCGATTTCCCTGTCCCAGCCGGGGGAAGGTGATGCCGAAAGGGCAGTTTCTGTCCCTGCGGAGGGGCCGCCAGGAGGCCTGAGCTCACCCTGCTGTACAGAACGTGCTTCTTGCAACATCTCCAGCTTCCCCGAAAATAATTAACCGCTTCACGCAGCTCCACAGTGTCACCACCCCGAACACCTCGTGCTGGTGCCTCAATAAACATTTCAGCACCAGTGACTCCCCTCCTGCGGTGGTGACCCACCTTTAACGTCTGTGGCTGAGGAACGGAGGCACGCACGAGGCGTAACGACCGGTCAGGAGCAGCCGGTGGCATCATGCCAGGCGGCGAGCCCCAACACCGAGGTGAGGGCACCACGTGGCCGGACTCAGTGATCATAGAACCATAGAATCCCCTGGGTTGGAAGGGACATTTCAGATCATTGAGTCCAACCATCGACCCAACTCTGACACTACCCCATGTCCCTCAGCACCGCGTCTGCCCGGCTTTTCAATCCCTCCAGGGATGGCGACTCCACCACTGCCCTGGGCAGCCTCTTCCAATGCTTCACAACCCTTTCCAGGAGGAAATTGTTCCCAATATCCATCCTAAACCTCCCCTGGCGCAACTTGAGGCCGTTTCCTCTTGTGCCATGGCCTGTTCCTTGGGAGAAGAGCCCGACCCCCCCTGGCTACCCCCTCCTTTCAGGGAGCTGTAGAGAGCCAGAAGGTCTCCCCTCAGCCCCCTCTTCTCCAGGCTGAACACCCCCAGCTCCCTCAGCCGCTCCTCACCAGACTTGTGCTCCAGACCCCTCACCAGCTCCGTTGCCCTTCTCTGGACACGCTCCGGCCCCTCAAGGTCTTTCTTGGCGTGAGGGGCCCAAACCTGGACACAGCCCTCGAGGTGGGGCCTCCCCAGTGCCCAGTCCAGGGGGACAGTCACTGCCCCACTCCTGCTGGCCACACTGGTGCTGACACAGGCCAGGATGGTGGTGGCCTTCTGAGCCTTGGTCTCAAGGGTCTTTTCCAACCTGAACGATTCTGTGGTTCTGCTCCCAAACAGGTATCTGATGGGCCTGGTGTGCCCTCGCTGGGGTGTCCCCACGCGTCCCCTGGAGCCGTTTGCCCCCAGGACCCCCCCGGCACTGCAGCCCCCCTCCGGCGTTTCAGCAGCGGGACGGGGTGTTTTGAAGCAGACCCCGCGCCCCAGCAGAGACACCGCTGGGAGCCGAGAGACCCCCATGGGCAGGACCGGGGGCCGTCCGCCTGTCCCAGCTCTCACCTTTCAGGCCCTCGTGGAGGTCCGTGAATCCGGCCTGTCCCAGCGCCCAGAGGACGGTCAGGCATTTCGCTGGCCTGTTCTGGTGGGAGCGCAGCACCTCCAGGTACTGGGGGGAAGAGGAGACGCGTTAATTGAGACGAGCTTCACGCCAGGCGAGGCCTGGAGCCCCAGACCCCAGCCCCGGGGGAGCGGAGCTGCCAGCACCGCGCGGTGCCAGGGGGCAGCCGAGCCGCGGCCATCACCCACTCGGCCATTTGCTTCGCAGGGGACGGACCCCAAAACCCTCGTTCCTGCCCCAGACAAGGGGAACACGTCCCGCTCCCTCCGAGGGCAGCCGAGAGGCAGCACGAGCCTCGGACAAGGTCTTTAGAGAGAAGACATGGCGGGACATCAGCGCTTACAGCGGCTCCAGCGCAGGCGGGGAGCAGGGGAGGTACTGGGGATACTGGTCCCTCTGCGCCGCGAGCATGGGGAGGCACAAGGGCTCCGTGCATGGGGCAACACCGGCAGCTCCCACAGGAATTCCAGTGAACAGGAATGGCCGCTCCGGGGGACCCTCGGGGCGGGGGGAGCAGCAGCAGCGCCGGTTCACCCTCGGGAGCAGCTCACCTTGCCCAGGTTCATGGTGGCGATTTTGGGCCTGTCCAGGAGCACCGCCTGGATGCAGATCCTGTACCCGTGCAGAGACTCCCCTGGAACACAGCACAGAGGGGCCCCCTCAGCCACGGCACGCTCCGATCGCACCCTCCCCCCGCGACACCCCCAGAAGGCAGAGGGTGACGACCCCCCGCCCCGCTCACCCGATAACGAACCCCCCACAGGAGCCCCACCACGGTGCCGTGGGTCCCACCCCCTCCTCGGCCACCCCTCACCTGCAGGAGCGGGACGGACCCCACAGGCCCTCGGAAACCCCCACCGGCAGCTTCCCAAAGCCCCCCCGGCCCAGCTCTGCCACCGCAGCGGCAGGCACGGCCCCACGTCTGGGAGCTTCCCAGGGCTCCATTCCCCCTTGTTCAGGTTCAAATGAGGAGGGGGGTTCAGGGGACCCCCATGGCTCTCAGGTGCCATCCAGTGACCCCCTCCAGCTCTGCTGGCCCCCGGGATGGGCGGCGTGGCCACGGCAGGGGCTGGTTGCCGCCTCAGCAGGGGCTGGTAGCCCCCCAAGAAGGTCTGGATACCCTGCCGGCTGGTCCTGCTCTCTGGCACGGTCCCGCTGCTACCACGACTGTCTCCCGGGGCGCACCCATCTTTCATGCCAGACGCACTGGTCACACTAGCCCACGATGCCCCTCGGGCCTCCCCGTGGCAGCCCCGACCCTGCGGCAGCCCCGCGTCCTCCTGAATTACACACGAAGGTAACCCCCATAGCAAAGCAGCACCTCGAGCTGCCTAACGACTATTCCGTGCTGCTCCCCTCCGTCGTTTTGATCAGTTTTGGGGGTTTTGTGATGGAAACAAACACCCCGCGTGGGGCAGGAGACGTCCGACAGCGTGGTACGGAAAGGGGAATTTCAGGTTTGTGCCTGACAGGCGACTGAAAGCCATCGCCGTGGCTCAGGACGCTGCTTCTGGCCGCCCAAAGACCCCTCCAGCACCGCGTGCCCGGTGCTGGGGGCACAACCAGGACAGGAGGGGACCCCCCCCGGCAGGGCACACCCCCGCCGCAGCACGGCAACTAACCAGCTTTCACCTCCAGAGGCAACCGTGCCCGATAACTCACCTGTGCCTCATCCCCTGTGAGATGCACGTTAAAGCTGACACCCTGCATATGCTAACGAAGGTTTTAGAGCTCATGCTAAACATACCCGGCTACAGCACTCGTCTCTCCACCCAAATCATACTACGTGTCACCTAGGGGAGGGAAACCGCGTAATTTTGGGGATAAAAGGATGGAGAAAATGACTGTTAAATTGGGAGAGAAGGGACTCGATACCTGAGGGAGCAGCCGAGGGGCCGCGCTCTCTCCCTCCGCCCAGGCAGGGACGCCGTGCCGGGCCAGCGCTGCGCCTTCACCCTCTGGGGAACGGCACCCCCGGCTGTCGTACTACCGTTGGTTTTGCCAGCCTTAATTAATTAGCGCTATTGTAGTTAGTGAATTTATCAACGGCAATCTCAAGTCTGTTTCTGTCGCTCTCAATAAAATGTGATTTCGATTATTTGTGAATCTGATTCAGTTAAAGTCCTTTGGCGGGACTCTGACAAACAAATATCGGAACTGTTACTATTTTGGCTATTGTGGTTATTTGTGAATCCGACTCAGTGAAAGTCCTTTGCTGGGACTCCAATAGTAAATCGGTGAAAGTCCTGGGACTCTGACGGACAAATATCAGAACTACAGTCCTTTTAACGCGCCGCACGCCACAGTGTGCCCCTCAGAAGGGCGTTTTCCACCACGTACCCTTCGGTCTGCAGCACCGTGCCGGGCTCGTACCGTCGCCTGCCCCAGCTCCTCCAGCCCCAAGCCCTCGGCAGCACCACGCCGACGAGCCGCGGGGCAGGAACAGCCCCTCATGGCACACGAGATGCACAGGAGGAGTTTCCCCTGTCACCCTCTCGGCAGAGGAGCTCAGGAGAGCTCCTAAAACGGCAGCAGCATCCCCGCGGTGAGACGGCCCTGGCCCAGGCGCAGCGGCATGTCGGTGCCCCAACCCCGCACCCGCCGCGTCTCACCTGGGGTCTTGTCCAGCTCCTGCAGCATGGTATAAACGCAGTGGTCGAAGAAGAGCTCCAGCACGCTGGAGGACCTTCCCAGCAGGGCCCGGATGATGCTCCTCAGCTCCTTGCTCACCAGGCAGTACGGGTAGTCTGGAGCAGCACACGGGAGGAAGAGTTTGAGCGTCCCTTTGGGAGACTTTCAGGCACCTTGTCCTCACACACCACACCCTCAGCCAGCGACTTCTTTCTCAGTTGTTCTACGTTGGACCCATCTAACTCAGCAATAAAGGGCTGCTTTCTGATTAACGTCGATGCTGCGCGATATACGCAGCTTTTGAGGAGATATTCTGCTCTTTCACCCGCCGCCACCCCCCCGCCACAAGTGCTCAAAGCAAGCGTAGACCAACAGATCCTGCAGAAAAGGAAAATCCAGACAGAATCTCTCTTTCAAGACAAGTGGGGAAACCTGCGAGCGCTTTCCTGAATTGCCCAGCAGTAGGCACAGGTCACGCGTCCTTATGGAAAAGGGGTGACCGCGGAAAGTCTCTAATTTGCCAACTGCATGGACAATATTACTGCATTATAGTCCAAGGAAGTCAACCGTAGTGATACCCAAAATCAAGTAAATAATGCCAGTTTTATTTGTTGAATAAAAACCAGTCTTGTGCCTTTTCCATTACCAAGCTTCCTGAGACAGTTTTGGCACAGGAAAAAAAGAGTTTGGAGGGGGAGAAAAGCAAAGAAACGCCCAAACACCTCAGTTTGCGGGGAACGAGCCCGGACTGTGGGACAGGCTCGACCTGATTTGTCTCAGATGAAAACAGGAGATTTCCCCCCCCCCCCCCCTTTCCCATCTGTGACTGGTTTGGTCCTGTCTGCTCCGACGTTTCTAAAAACCGCATCTTTAGCCAGCCGTCCTTTAACCTGTACTCCCAAACCTGTGCAAAATAAGCCTGGCAAAGCACGCAGCTCTGAACGCCTTCCAGCCTCCCGCTGGGGCAGAGACGGCCTGACTCCATGATCTTACGGCTCTTTTCCACCCTAAACGGCTCCATAACGTTGCCTGGGAGGGACGGGGGGCGGCCAGAGGCTGCTCCTTCCCAGGTGCCATCCCGCACCGCTCCCTGTGCCCGGCTACCCCGCCACCCCCCCACCCCCAGGCCACAGGGAATCGCCGGCCCCCCAGCTCCACGACGCAGAGGGGACACCCCGGAGCCCCCCCTGGTTGGAGGGCACTGACCGTGGGCGTGCTGGCTGAGCGTGGGGTCGCTGCGGGGGGCCTGCAGCTTGTAGTTGAGGTAGCCGGCCAGGTCCTTCACCCAGACGGAGGGGTTCTCGGGGAACACGCTCATGCTTTTATCCAGCTCCTTCTGCAGATCCGCCAGGTCGAGCTGGAAGCGACAGACAGACCAGTTCAGCCCAGGATGCGCAGAACCGGTCAAAAAGCACAGAAAGAAGAAAGTTAAACTCAGCTCCTACAGGGCTGCTGGGCCGGGGGGGGAGAACACTCCCCACCTCCATCCCCAGAACGCTGCCCTTCCCGCACGGAACGCCCCCAGTCCACCACCTACGGGAGCACTGGCCTGGAAGCGGCATTTAGTTTTGTAGCGGAAACACGTTTTCTGCAGATTCGCGAAGACTGGTAAGCAACAAACCCCCCCGAGGGCGCCGCAGGGGCTGCAGGAGCCCCGGGGCCAGCGGGGAGGGAAGGACGGGCTGCGCCGGCATGGCCACGGGGACGGGCGCTTCTCCCTCCTGGGGGGGTTTTCCTCGCCCCACTCCTCAGCTTCCCACCGGCTCTGCCGCTCCAAGCTCCCGCGTGCCCCACGGCGAGCATCGCCCGGGACCAGCCGGCACTGCGCAAGACTGCCGAGGAGGATGTCGGCGTCAGCATTGCCAGCGGCTCGCTCGGGGCAGCAGCTTGGAAAGGATCAGCCTGGCGTTATCCGCACCATCAGGTCACGCCGCACCCAGCCTCCCAAGGAGAAGAGAGCCAGGATCATCAAGCCCCACACGATTAATGACCCGCAACCAACACACCGTGAGCAGGGACAGCAGCTCACGTCCCCTCACCTTCCTCCTCCCACGCTACCTGTCGCAAAACACGCTTATTGCCTGCTTTTACACCTGCCAGCTCGCAGGGAGAGGCACCCTCGTCGCTTCAGGGAGTTCAGGGGCCTCAGGAGGCTGCGCAAAGTTTTGCAGGGTCTAACGTTTCTGTACGCACTGATTTCAGCCACAGCACGGTATCAAATCAGAGCCGGGCACCTTCTGTGGCACGTTTACTTCAGCCACCATTTTGCAAAGGGGAATAAGAAAAAAAAAAAAGAAAAAAAAAATAGCTGCCACTACATCAAAAAGCTAAAGGACGCTGTCAGTGAAGCTGATGGAGCAGGAGTCGCACATCGGCATTTGCCGCTGCGGAGCCGTGCAGAGCTCACAGGGCGGCCACACGTCAGCCCCCGGCCGCTCTCCCTGGGGAACATCTGCCCCGACACACACAGAAACATCACGTAATTCTGCTCCGAGCTGTCCCTGCGCAGCGGCGGGGTGTGGAGAAGTGCTTGTGCCCAGCAGAGCGGAGGAAACCCCCGGCACTGCGCAGGGGATGGAGGGGCTCTGGGCAGAGGCGACATGGGGTGAAGGCGGGGAGCTGGGGGGGCGATGGGGGAGCGCCACCACGCAGCCGCTGCCTCAACAGAGCTAACTTGGGGTTCCTTCCTAAAAACCCGCCGGTGCTCAGGCAGCAGAACGGGCGGGAGGAGGACAAACGAGTTCTACGGACCCACGTGAAGCAAGGGAGGGGGAGCTGCGGGGACGGCCCCCCAGGACCTCGGCCGGTACAACAGGGAGGAGGTTCCAACAGCAACGCGTTCTCAGGATTCCTCCCAGACGGGGAGTGGGCGAAGGAAGAAACCAGAAATTCCCTCCCGGCCACCTCCCGCCGCCCCGAGTCCTGCCGGCAGCGGGAGAACGGCTTTGGGCAGGGGCAGCACCGACCACTATTGGCTCCGCTCCCACCCTGGGCCACCCGCAGCCAGCAGTGGGCAACAAGCCCCGGGGCTCTCGGCCAGGCACACTCACGGCTCTCAGGGCTTCCTCCAGCGAGCGGCATTTGCCCGGCTTGGTGGCATTGGCCGGTGGCTTCTTGGTGCTCTTGGTGGCGTGCTGCCTGCGGTGCGGCTGCTCGGGGGGGACCGGGGCGGGGGGCACCTGCTCCTTGTTCTGCTTCTTCAGCGCCCGCTCGAAGCCCAGCTCGAAGATGGTGTCGGAGGTAGCGATGGGGGCTGGGGGAAGGCGGAGGCGGCTCAGAGCACCGACCCGGGGGGACGGGCACGGGGCGCCATGGGCAAACCGCGACCGAGCCCCTGTAGGAGGAGGGGGGTCAGGCCCCCCCAGGGGGGAGCCCCCGGCACTGCTGTGCTGGCCCCGGGGCTCTGCGGGGACAATGGCCCACGGCCTCACCGCTCCCGTGGGGTGGGTACCCCGGTGGGGCCCGCACCCCCGCGGTGGGCCCCACACCCTCGCAACGGGACCGGCACCAACCCGGTGGGCCCGACACCCCTCCCGTGGGCCCAGCACCCCCACAACGTGACCGGTGATACCCACCACGGGACCGGTACACCACCCCCCCTCAACGGGACCGGCACCCTCAGGGGCTGGCATCCCCCCGGTGCGCCCGGCACCCTCCCGGTGGGCCCAGTAACGCTCCCCACGGGCCCGGCCACCTCCGCTACCAAGGGTCCGGCACCCCCCCGGCCGCGCACGGGGCTGACCCCTGCCGCCCCACCGGAGCGGGCCCTCCCGGAGCACCCCCCGCCCCACCGTGACACCCCAGCCCCGCCGCACTCACCGGCCAGGGGCAGGGCGCGGGCGGCGTTAGCCTCGCCCAGGGCGCGGCGGCTGCCGGTGGTGCCACCCGCGGGCCGCCGTCCCTTGCGCACCACCTCCCAGCGCCCGCCCGGGGCCGGGCCCGCCGCCGCCATCGCCGCCGACACCAGGGGAGCGGGAGCGGCGGCGCCGGGTGGGGCGGGGCGGGGCCGGGCGCGTGCGCCCGCCGCCCCCGCCGATTGGCTGCCGCCGCGCACACGGGGCCCCACGCGGCTGCTGCCACGTCGCCGCCCCGGAGGCGGGGCCAACGCGCTCCGCCCTCCACCCGGGATTGCCCCGCCCACGGAGAGGCCCCGCCCCGCGCAGCGCCGCTCCGGACCGGCAGGGGCGGGGCCTTGCTGAAAGAGGGCGTGTCCATGCAGATGAGATCCCGCCGCCACGCACGACGGGAGCCGTTCCCGCCGCGCCGCCGCCGCCCGCGGGGGAAGGCGGGCGCTGCGCGGGTCAGGCCCGGGCCGAGGTTGTGGGCGCGAGACGCGGCGTGGTTCGGGGGGGCGTGGGGTGTCGCGGGGGTTGTCGTCGTGCGGTGTGTGTGTGTGCGGCGTGGTGCGGGGGTGTTGTGTGCGGGTTGGAGTCATACTTACCTGGCAGGGGAGACACCATGATCAGGCAGGTGGTTTTCCCAGGGCGAGGCTCATCCCCTGCACTCCGGGTGTGCTGACCCCTGCGATTTCCCCAAATGCGGGAAACTCGACTGCATAATTTGTGGTAGTGGGGGACTGCGTTCGCGCTCTCCCCTGGTTCTCCGGTGAAAGAGCAGAATAAGGGCACTGGGCACTGGAATACGTGGCCGTCTCACTGTCTCCGGACATCGCTCGCTCGCTGTGGCCGCCCGGCCGCAGCCTGGGTGTAAATTTCTGTCCTATTCGGACAACGATGTGACAAATTCCTCCCCTGTGGAAGCCTGACTGCACTCACCGATCGCGCCAGTCACTGACACGGAGGATAGTGCCGCTGGCGGGGTGACGGCCGTCCCTCCGCGCTCTCCCACCAGGCACAGACCCGCTCAAACCGGGCGAGCGCCATCACGGAGCTGGGGCTGGGGATTCTCGACCTTTCCTTGCCAGGTACGTCATGCGACGGGTGGGTTACCTGCTCTAGCGGGAGGTGTCCCTGCCCGGGGCAGGGGCCTGGAACTGCATGATCTTTAAGGTCCCTTCCAACCCAAACCACCCTGTGACTTCATCCGCGGTTCAGGCTCGGGAGAGTCTGATGTCAGAGATCTGAGCGACGATTCCAGCAGACACGTAGACACTTTCTTCTGGGCGCCGGTATTGTGTGTTCGAAGAGGATGCCCCAAGGTCACTGCGGGCCCCTGGCTACTCCCTGGGCCAAGCCCGCAGGTTTGGCGTTGAGCACATCTGGCTGTTTGTCAGCCGCGCTTTTGCCGTAGAGCCCGTGGCACAGGGAGACCCACGGGGATGTCGTCCCACTGAGGCCCAGTGGTGCCCGCGGGCAGAAGGGTCCCGCTCCCCTCGGACGCACCTCGTGTCAGGAGGCACCAACCTTTCGGGTGCAGCCCCGGCCGGGGGGGGTCCCGCTGCCACAGAGGGGAGTTTCTGCCGTGCCCCGTCTGTTCCCTCCCGTCTCCCTGAAGAGGCACCACCGACCCCCCCCCGTCCAGGGAATTAAAGATCCCCCCAGGTGGTGCCACAGGGCCCTGACCCGCAGTGCCTGGAAGCACAGAAATCCTGCCCGGCCCCCGGCTCTCCCCAGCCGGCAGCTCCATCTCGGCACCAGGGCTGCGGGGAGCCCAGGCCCCGTACCGGGAACGGGAGCGTGTGTCACTCGCTGCCTCCCTGCCGTCTCCGGGGGTCGCTGACCCCTCGGGGGTCACCCCTCACCCCTGAGGTTTTACACCCCGCTTGTCCTGCGCCCCTCGCAGCGTCCCTCCCCCCGGGGGATGTGCACACCCCGCTCCTGCCCAGCGCCGGGCTCTCGGCGTTTCCTCTCGGTGACGACCCGGTCCCCGCTGCGGACCCCTCCCCTCGCCCGTGGCCACCGAGGAGCCCCCGGGGCCGGCCGGGTCTGGCGGCAGCACACGCAGCGCCGGCCCCGGCCATCGTCCCCCTGTCGCATCGCTTGTCTGGTCCCTCACTCCGGTTGCAACAGCCTGCATCTGTGTTAACGTTTTATGTAAAATAAACTCGTGTGGTAAAACCTGGTCCCGCCCGTCTCTGGCCTGGCGAGGGGGCGGGGGGGGCTGTGCCCCGGGACGGGGAGGGGGCAGCGCAGCAGCGCGGGGTGACAGAGGCCCCGGGGGGGGGAATGTCCCTGGGCCAGACCCTCAGGAACCCCCATTCAGGGGACGGAAGAGCTGCTGCGGGCCGGGGGGGGAAGGGGGATTTGTGTCCAAGAATTTACTCCGGGTGCGGAGATGATAAACCCAGAGACCCCCGAGCTCCCCGGGGCGCTGCTGCCCCCAACAGCGGGACGGGGGGAGACGGCGCCGGGTCAGGCCCTTCCCTTCCCCCGGCTCGCACCGACCCACCGCGGGCACCGCGGCCTGCGGGAGCCCAGACACGCCGCGTCCGGGGGTAACACGGAGCAGGACAAGAGCAGCACCCAACACCCGCCACGCCCTCGCCTCTCTCTTTGCACCACCAACACCAGGGGAGAGCGCGAACGCAGTCCCCCACTACCACAAATTATGCAGTCGAGTTTCCCGCATTTGGGGAAATCGCAGGGGTCAGCACACCCGGAGTGCAGGGGATGAGCCTCGCCCTGGGAAAACCACCTGCCTGATCATGGTGTCTCCCCTGCCAGGTAAGTATGACTCCAACCCACACACAACACCCCCCGCACCACGCCGCACGCACACACACCGCACGACGACAACCCCCGCGACACCCCACGCCCCCCCGAACCACGCCGCGTCTCGCGCCCACAACCTCGGCCCGGGCCTCACCCGCGCAGCGCCCGCCTTCCCCCGCGGGCGGCGGCGGCGCGGCGGGAACGGCTCCCGTCGTGCGTGGCGGCGGGATCTCATCTGCATGGACACGCCCCCACACGCCAGGACACGCCTCGCCGCGCCACGCGCGGTCCTAGCGCCCGGGCAGGGGCCTCTGCTGTGTTCACAACCACGCGCTGACTGAAGCCGCGTTTGTTTCCTGCGGACCCGCTCCCTGCCTGAGAAAACAGCTCATCACCGACCGTCTCACCGTGCGACAAAACAGTCACCGAGCTGGTGTCACAGACAGTGACAATGAGGAGACAGCCAGGAGTCGCTCATCCCCAAGGATGGCGTCACGAGAAGCAGTTAATCGCTCCAAGGTTCTTTTCTCTGTCAAGTATGTGCTCCCGTACCCGCTGGGACAGAGCTGCGGCTGCTTCAAGGAACATCCTCATCGTCCTCAAGCGGCTGGCAAACTTACAGTAAACTTGGACTGTCCTGAGGCGACTCAATTCCTGAAAAGGATGAGGTGAGGAAGGGTCTCCTCACCCACACGACCGCCGAGAAGCTCACACCTGCGCAGAAGTGTTTTGCCGACGCAGCAAAACTCAATACGCGGGTGCAAAAACACTACTTGGTCGTCCTAATGAATACGTAGGCCCAGGTGGAGTTACGTGTTGGGCAGGCGGAATTAGGAGAACCTTCTGTGTATAAATAATGGGTGAATATCCGCGGTGAGCTGGGCTAGATTTGTGGGTTTTCCCCCCGGCGCCCGACGTCGAATAAAGCAATGTCTCCTCTGTCACGTCCCACTCCCAGGGAAGAGGGGGGTCAGTGACTTCAGCTTCGCAAATCCCCAACGGCGCAGACTGAGGCGAGATAAATCTCCGGGTCCGTATAGAAACATTTATTTCCTTCCCAAAATGGTTAGTGTAGGTCTTAACAAGTCCACGGTAATCGGTGAGGTGTATGACAAACGACGGCACATGGTGAGGTATGGGTTGTGTTACTAACGGCAGGCACAGGACAACTATGGCAAGCGGTACTTAAGGTCGTACTTAAGGTCGTTAATTAACAACTCTAACCGTTACTTAACAATTCTAAGAGAAAAGAGAAACTGAGGGATAGAGACAGGAAAAGACCGAGAAAAAGACAGAGCTAAAGAGATCACCGGTCCTGGTTCCAGCATCTTTTTCAGGGAATCTTCCCAGGCACAATCTTCTTCTTTCTTGGAAAAATCTTCCCAGGTACGGTCTTCTTTCTTGGGAAGCATATTCCCAGGCACTATCTTCTTTTGTTTCTTCTTTGTTCCCCCTCCAGGGGCACTTGTTTTCCCCTTTTCCGTTTGCTGAATTAGCACAGTCCACCCCCCTTGCCAAGGACAGCCTTGGCTCGGGTTTCTCCCTTCTCCCAGGCGACG
The DNA here is from genome assembly GCF_028500815.1 of Rissa tridactyla. NCBI lineage: Eukaryota > Metazoa > Chordata > Aves > Charadriiformes > Laridae > Rissa > Rissa tridactyla. The sequence continues at coordinate 127,214,132 of NC_071468.1, read as the reverse complement.
CGGAGCATGATTTGGGTGGAGAGAGGAGTGCTGTAGTCATATGTGTTTAGCATGGTCTCTGTAATCTTCATTAGCGTATGCAGGGTGTGCGTTTTCCTATGCATTTCACGGATAATGAAGCAAAGGTCACTCATCGGACACGACGGCCTTGAGAACGGAGAACTAGCGCGCTCAGCACACGAGTGGCAGAACTGTCCTGTCTCCACAAGTTCTCCCACGCTTTCAGGCACCAGAAGCGTGAGCCGTGTCGGTTCTTTGGAGGCCAGGCCTGCATTGTTTATTGCCTCGCGAGTGTTTGAGGCGTCCCATCGAAGGCTTGGAGGGCCTCCTGCCCCTCCCCAGGGAATTTACAGTCCGTCCCTCACATCTCTCTGAACTGCTTTTGGTTTCGAGAGCTTTTATTCCAGGGAACAGCTGCGGCGGCCGGGGCGCACGCGGCGGGTAAAGACCCCCGATTCGGGACAACAACCGCGGCGCTGGCCGAGGGGCTGCCACGGCTCCGCACCGCGGGGCCGGTCCCCGTCAGCCCGAGGGTCCTGGCTGGGGGTGGGACAGCAGCGACACCGTGAAGCGAAAAACGCCGAAGGTCGGAGTGTCAGAGCCCAAAGTGAGCTTTAGCTGCACTCACGGCCAGACGAGGGCAGAGCAGGGGTGTCTCTCCCCAGCCGACCACCTCGAGTACGCGCTGACGGCTGTCCGCGACACTGCGTCAGGCGTCGCTGCAACCAGTGAGGAAAGGCCGCATGCGCATCCCCACGGATAACGAGGGTTTACCCTGGAATCTCTCCAGCGTCAGCTAACGACAAGAACTCCTCGTCAAGGCGGGCGAGCGTCGTGTCATTCCCCAGGAGGCCCATCGAGCACCAGGACCCCGAGGACGGTCCCAGTCTGCGCGTGCGGAGAAGTTCAGCCCCTCGGCGGGAAAGCGAAAGTTCTCCGTGTCCCCAGGCGGAACCACTTTCGCCATAACACTCAAATCACGGCCCCGGGTCCCACCGCCCCTCGCCCGGGTGCAGCCCCTGCCCTTGAGCGTGCGTGGGAGCTGTGACCTGGTGGCGTCAATCGCACGGAAATCCCTGACCCAGCACGTACGGGCGGCAGGTGCCGATATTATAACCGCGTTGGGAAACGCGTATAAAACCCCGCGGGGAGTTCTGGCGGGGGGTGCGGCGGGAGGAGAGACCCCCCCGGGCACCCAGCACCATAAATAAGCTGATGCCGGGTTTTCTAAACTACCAACCTGGTTTGGAGAGCGAGAGTTGCCGTACGGATGGCGGTAACGGCAGCGCCGCGGGGAACGCGCGGGGCCCGAGGAAGCCGGGGGGGCGGGAGGTGGTCATCCACGCGCGGGCTGACGGGAGAGCCCCCCGCCGTGACGAGGCCGAGCACGGGCACGCGTGGGCCCTGCCTCCTTCGCCGCGGGGGCTGTAACGGGTCTGTCACCGCCGGGGCCGGTCTGGGCCCGTTGTGGGGTGTCCGGGCCCTGCCGCCCCCGCAGGGCTGGGACCCGCCCTGGGCCCCCGTGTGCAGGAGGCGGCCACGGAGCGCTGGGGCCACGGCGTCAGGGACCAGACGAGCTGTTCGCAGAGAGCGCAGGGGCTTTTGCCCGTTAGCGCTCAGTTCCGACCTCGGTTGTGGAAAACGCGGAAAACACCGGCCCCTCCGGGCGCTCCTGCGCCCCGACACGGACCGTGGTCCCTGACAGCGGGACAGGGGCAGACGGCGCCGGGTCAGGCCCTTCCCTTCCCCCGGCTCGCACCGACCCACCGCGGGCACCGCGGCCTGCGGGAGCCCAGACACGCCGCGTCCGGGGCGCGGAACACGGGGCACGACAACAGCAGCACGCAGCACCCAACACCCGCCCCCCCCTCGCCTCTCTCTTTGCACCACCAACACCAGGGGAGAGCGCGAACGCAGTCCCCCACTACCACAAATTATGCAGTCGAGTTTCCCGCATTTGGGGAAATCGCAGGGGTCAGCACACCCGGAGTGCAGGGGATGAGCCTCGCCCTGGGAAAACCACCTGCCTGATCATGGTGTCTCCCCTGCCAGGTAAGTATGACTCCAACCCACGCACAACAGCCCCCGCACCACGCCGCACGCACACACACCGCACGACGACAACCCCCGCGACACCCCACGCCCCCCCGAACCACGCCGCGTCTCGCGCCCACAACCTCGGCCCGGGCCTCACCCGCGCAGCGCCCGCCTTCCCCCGCGGGCGGCGGCGGCGCGGCGGGAACGGCTCCCGTCGTGCGTGGCGGCGGGATCTCATCTGCATGGACACGCCCCCTCCGCAAAGGCCCCGCCCCATCCCGTCGGAGCTGCTCTGCGGGCGGGGCGGGGCCAGGCTGGACGGAGGCCCCGCCCCCTCCCGGCGCGCGGCCGGTAGGTCCCGGGCAGCGACACCCCGCGCCCGGAGCGTCTCCGGCCCCGCCGCGCTGCTGCCGGGGGCGCTGCCCCGGGCCCGCCCGCACCGGCATGGACCGAGACCGCTCCGGCCTGCGGGCGCCGCGGCTCGGCGGTACCGGGGCTCGTCTCCCCGCGGCCGGACCCTGGAACGGCGGCACCGCAGCCCCCCCCGCCCCCTCCCGCGGCAGCCGGCGCGAGCGCGTCGGGGAAGTCCCGGCCGTGGCGCCGGTGGCCATGAGTCCCGGTGGCGAGAGCCCCGGGAGCCGGCGGGAGGGGCCCGTCTGTGCCCGGGAAGGGCTCGGGGCGTCGGCGCGGCTGAACTGGCCACAGGGACCCGAAATGGTCCTCAGCTCTGGGAAAATGGCAAAGATCCGCCTGGGAGCTGTTGGCGGGCAGTTAGAGACAGATGCCACCACCAGGGACGGCCAACACGGGTCACAAAGGGACAGTCCCGTCTCACTGGTTTGGTCGCCTACAATAAGGTCCCCCCCGGGGGTGACGGGACGGCGGTGGGTGCAGTTTTTCTGTAGCTGGCGAGGGGCTGGGAGGCCCGTCCTCTGGGGGCGGCCGAGGGCTCGGGGCTGGAGAGAAGGGGGCCGAGGGGCCACCTCATGGCTCCCTGCAGCCCCCTGAGGAGGGACGTGGAGAGGGAGGTGCCGAGCTCTTCTCCTGGCACCCGGGGACAGGGCGCCTGGGAACGGCTCAAAGCTGCGCCCAGGGAGGCTCAGGCTGGACACGACGAGGCATCTCTGTACCGAGAGGGCGGTCAGACCCTGGCACGGGCTTCTGGAGAGGTGGTTGATGCCCCGAGCGGGGCAGAGCTGGAGAGGCATTTGGGCGATGCCCTTAATGACGTGCGTTAGCGTGGGGTCTGCCCTGAAGGGGTCGGGCGGTGGGACCAGATGGTTCCTGGAGGTCCCTTACAGCTGAACTACCGCCCCCTTACCCTGACACGCCCCGAGGACACAGAGAACGCTCCGGTGCAGCCGCCACAGTGTGGGCGTGGGGACAGGCAGAGCGTGGCACTGCCGGGGCTGCTGTGCTGAGCGGTGACTCCATCCCGGTTGAGCCGGCGCACGGTCAGCCGTGTCCCGAGACACACAGACACGTCACGGTGTGGCCATCAGCCCGGTGGCTCGGCCGCAGCTCTGCTGTGTTGTCACCCACCCCGTGAACGCGGGGATGGAGCAACGGCTGGGAGAGGCACAGAGGCCCCTGGAGTGTAGCGTCCTCCCCGGGGAGGAAAGAGGAAGAGCCGCTCTCCCTGGGGGGAGCGGGGACGTGTCCGTGTGTCGTTGGGGGGACACAGCCATGCCGTCCCGCGCTGTCTCCCCAGGGCCATGCCGGGGACCCGAGGGGTGGACGTTTCCCCCGGTGCCGACCCGGGGCGGTGCCGCTGGTTCCCCCCGTCCCGGCAGCGCGGGCTCCGCCGCCGGCCCCTCGCGGTGCGGGCTCTGCGGGCGCGGCGGGGCCGGGCAGCGGCTGCGCGTTTGCCGCGAGCCGGCGGGAGCGGGGATCGAACCGTTGACAGCGAGGGCGGGCGGGGCGGGGCCTTGCTGAAAGAGGGCGTGTCCATGCAGATGAGATCCCGCCGCCACGCACGACGGGAGCCGTTCCCGCCGCGCCGCCGCCGCCCGCGGGGGAAGGCGGGCGCTGCGCGGGTGAGGCCCGGGCCGAGGTTGTGGGCGCGAGACGCGGCGTGGTTCGGGGGGGCGTGGGGTGTCGCGGGGGTTGTCGTCGTGCGGTGTGTGTGCGTGCGGCGTGGTGCGGGGGGTGTTGTGGGTGGGTTGGAGTCATACTTACCTGGCAGGGGAGACACCATGATCAGGCAGGTGGTTTTCCCAGGGCGAGGCTCATCCCCTGCACTCCGGGTGTGCTGACCCCTGCGATTTCCCCAAATGCGGGAAACTCGACTGCATAATTTGTGGTAGTGGGGGACTGCGTTCGCGCTTTCCCCTGGTGTTGGTGGTGCAAAGAGAGAGGCGAGGGCGGGGCGGGTGTTGGGTGCTGCTGTTGTCCTGCCGGGTGTTCCGCGCCCCGGACGCGGCGTGTCTGGGCTCCCGCAGGCCCCGGTGCCCGCGGTGGGTCGGTGCGAGCCGGGGGAAGGGAAGGGCCTGACCCGGCGCCGTCTCCCCCCGTCCCGCTGTCGGGGGCAGCAGCGCCCCGGGGAGCTCGGGGGTCTCTGGGTTTATCATCTCCGCACCCGGAGTAAATTCTTGGACACAAATCCCCCTTCCCCCCCCGGCCCGCAGCAGCTCTTCCGTCCCCTGAATGGGGGTTCCTGAGGGTCTGGCCCAGGGACATCCCCCCCCCGGGGCCTCTGTCACCCCGCGCTGCTGCGCTGCCCCCTCCCCGTCCCGGGGCACAGCCCCCCCCGCCCCCTCGCCAGGCCAGAGACGGGCGGGACCAGGTTTTACCACACGAGTTTATTTTAAATAAAACGTTAACACAGATGCAGGCTGTTGCAACCGGAGTGAGGGACCAGACAAGCGATGCGACAGGGGGACGATGGCCGGGGCCGGCGCTGCGTGTGCTACCGCCAGACCCGGCCGGCCCCGGGGGCTCCTCGGTGGCCACGGGCGAGGGGAGGGGTCCGCAGCGGGGACGGGCTCCCACCCTGGGCTCCTCCGTTCTGGCCTGTGGTGGCCATGTCCCCCCGCTCCCCTGCTGCCCACCCGTGCGGGCAGGCGGCTGCATCCTCACCCGGGCTGGGGATTATTTTTCGTCTTCCCAGGAACCTGAAGCAACACCTCCCTCCTCCGCGCCGCATCCCCGCAAGCTGCCGGGCAGCCACCAACCTCCCCCCGTGCAGTGGTCCCAGGGCCACCACCGGCCCCATCCCTGGGCTGCGGGGCTGGCAGGGTGCAGGCAGCGGGCGAGCGCGCTCCCCCCCGGGGCAAACGCCCCCCAGGACTCGTTCTTTCCCTCTGGCTCGCAGGCAGCAGGGCAGGTGGGGGCACCGGAGGGGACAATGGAAATAAATACAGGGTGGGGGTGGCGAGGGCCGGGCCCCGGGCGCAGCGGCCAGAGCCTGTCCCCACCCCCCCGGCCCCTGGCGTAGGTAGAGCCGTGCTCCGCGCCCGATGGACATCGATTTATTATGGAGACTGTGGCTTCCCACCGGAGCTGCTGGACGCCGAGGCCGCGGGCCCGGCCACCGGAGACGACGATGGCGTGTGACAGTGCGGGGCGAGGCGCGCGGGGCTCAGACCTCGAATGTCTATGGTGGGGGAACGGCGCGGGGCGGGGGAGCGTGCCGGGGCTAGTACTCGTCCTGCTCCTCTGGCTGCTGCTCCTCCAGCTCGTCGTCCTCTGGTGGGGCGAAGCCCTCCTGCCACGGGGGGGGACAGGCGGCCATCAGGACGTGGGGTGGGGGGTCCCGCTCCCGGCCGGATCCCACCTCATCCCCTCCTGGCACGCTGCAAAGCTTTCGGCAAAGCCCAAACCGCCCCACCGGCACCCCAGGGAGGGATCCAGGCCAGAGGACGGGAGCAGCCACGGGGAAGGGGGGGTCCCAGGGAAGCCCAGAGAGCAGGATGGGGTCCCGGGGGTCCCGTGGGGGGTCAGCGGTGCCCAGCCCTCACCTCCGTGGCATAGAGGACGCTGATGATGCCGGTGATGATGGGGCTGTTCTCGTTCTCGTGCTCCTGGCAGATGAGCTCGATGTCCCGCAGTTTGCTGAAGTAGAAATCCCGCTCCTTCTCCAGCCCGTCCACCGTCAGCTTCAGGTCCATCAGCTGCAGGGTCGGGGGGGGACGACAACAGTGGAGCCGTCAGCCCCAGGCCGGGAGGGGGCCGCTCCCAGGGGTCTCGGCCCCATCGCTCCCACACCGGGGTGTCCCCGTGTCCCCCCCACCTGCTGGTTGAGCTCCAGGATCTGCGCGTCGGCCTCGGTGCCCCCGTTACGTGCCGCGGGGGAGTTTTTCCGGAGGATGCTGCTGGGGACGTTGCTGAGACGGGCCGGGTTCGACGTGCTCTTGGGGCCGGTGGGGGAGGTCCTCTGGGGGACTTGACAGCAGATGGGGACCGAAGGGTTAATGCCGGCCTGGGGGGGCTGCTGGCAGGGCCCCCCCCTGCGTCGTGCAGCAAGGGCAGGCAGAGCACTGTCCTGCCCTCAGCCTCCTCCCCTGCCTCAGTTTCCCCAGGCGGATCTCACCCACAGTTCCCCCTTGAGGGGTGCTCGGGGCCTGGCCGGGTGTTTGTGGTGGGATGGGGGGGTCCAGCCCTCGAGATGCTCCCGCGGGGCCGGCACATGGAGCCCACGGTGGCCACGGAGCATTGCCCGCGGCCGGGAGCAGCTTGTCCGCACAGCGGCACTCAGGCACAGGGTGGACGGCAGCCATGGGGAGGGTCTGGGGGGACAAACTACCCCCAGACCTGGGGTGAGCAGGACAATGGGGGCCTTGCCCAGCTCCCCGCGGGTCCCCCCGCCGTCCCCGGGTGTCCCTGCAGACCCGCTCGCCCCCCCGGTGGCAGGCAGGCAGGCAGCACAGCGGGGCGCAGGCAGGGATGGGGGGGTGCGGGGCAGGGGAGAATGGGGATGCCCAGCCACGGCTGGAGCGACGTGGGGTGCGGGAGGACCGGGGGGGTGGCAGCACTCGCCGGGGGACCCCGACATTACCTGCAGTGCCAATGGGTTTCTTGGGTTTGTTGAAGATGTGATCACCTGGGTTTGGGGGGGGCGCGACGTCCTGGCCCTGCCGCGCCAGCAGCGGGTTGTACTCCTTCCCGTCGTAGTTGGCGTCGAAGAACTTCTTAAACCACTGGATGAACTCGAAGTTGTCCTGGAACTTGCCCTTCACCAGCCTCTCCACCGCGATGATCTGGGGAGGGGGACACGGAGGGGGTGAAGTGGGGTGGGGGCCGCTCTCCCGGCAGCCTTTTCCCACCGCGTCCCATCCCGCCCCCGCCTCCCAAAGCCATGGACGTACCTTGTCCACTCCCATCTTCTTGAAGGCGGCCTGCAGCACCTTGAAGTTGTGGATGTACTCGTGCTCCAGCTTGGCCTGGAACTTCACCTTCCGCAGGTGGACGCAGCCGGGGAACAGCATGTCCATGAACTGGCAGTAGGCAGCCCCTGCGCCGGACCCACACCGCGGCGTCAGGGACGGGGGAGGGGGGGGGACACACGGCGACGCCCCCCCGCATCCCCCCCGTGGCACCCACCTGAGCAGAGCTGCTCGATCTTGGTGTAGTTGAGCTGGAGGGAGTCGTTGACCCAGGCGAGCATGTCATGGCGGCTCAGGTTCTCGCTGGTCACTGACGTGGAGTACACATTGACGGCCATGCCCCAGCTGCCGAGAGACGGGCGTCACGCCGGGGCCGGCACTGCGGTGAGCCCCCCAGCCCGGCCCCACGCCGCACCGGGGGCGGCAGGACTCAGGGTGCCCGTCCCACCCGGGCTCCAGTGCCAGGGGACACCGCGGGACACCGGGGCCAGGCTGCCACGGTGTCGCCCGCGGGACCCCCCACCCCGGCTGCACCCCACGGTACGGCGAGGAAGGGACGTGAGGGTCCCTGGTGGTCCAATGGCCAGCGGCACCCAGAGAGGGGGGGGACAGCCCCAGTGGAGCCGGGGTGGGGGGTGCCACCAAGAGCGGGACCCACCGCGGGACACGGATGCGGTGCAGGATGTGGCGCACAGGGGGGACGTGGGCTCTGTCCCTACGCTGGGGCAGTGGCCACGGGGCTCCTGGGGGCCGGTGCTGGCCCATAAGCGGCTTATGGGCCCCCCCTCGCAGCTCCTAATCTGCCGGGGCGGGGATCGGGGTCCATTAGAGCAGGGCTTAGAGGGGCAACATCTGCCCGCTCCCAGATGGCGGAGGGCCCTGCCCCGGCACCACCGCGGTGCCGGGACCCACCGCCAGCACGGCTGAGCACCAGGGAGCCGGGTGGGGGGGGGGGGCACCCAGACACCACCCCCCCAGTGCCCGCTTTGGAGAAGGGACCATCCCCCCGCTGCAAGAGCAGGGTCCCCGTCCCGCCGCCCCCTCCCCGAGAGGGGGGGTCCCCACTGCCCCCCCCCGCACAGCAGCGGCAGCGGCGGCGTTAATCCGCTTCCACTCTCCCCGGGGCTCAGGCCCAGCTGCCAGCGGGGGCTACGGGGGGGCACCCCCCAGCCTCACCCCCCCAGCCTCACCCCCCCGGCCCCATTTCCCTGCTGCCGCAGCCCCGGGCATTGTGTGGGGCTGGCGGGGGGGGGGCACTGCCTGCCCCACACCTGCACTCTGTGCATGGGGGGGCCCAGGACCCCCGTCCCCCAGCGGGCGGGGGCTGCAGGGTGCTGCACCCCGGGGTGCTGCCACCCCCTTGGCCTTGCGATGAGGGGGGGGAAGGTGCCGGCAACCGCAGCTCCCCCCCTCCCTCACGGCTGCCGTGACTCAGCACCGGCAATGCCGGCACAGCCGCACGGTTCAACCGGCACCGGCAGCCGAGCCAGCCCACCCCCCCGCCAGGGCTGGGACCCCCCAGCACCCGTCCCGTCCCACCCCACACGCAGCGGGGGGGGGTGTGGGTATTTTTAGCCACTGCAGCAGCCGGCAACGAGGCCCCCACAGCCCCTGGCACGGCGCGGGGGGCACCGACCCGCTCCCCGGCGAGCACCGAACCCCCCCATGGCGGCCGCAGCGCCGGTTGGGGTGTGGGCAGGGGTGTCCCCCCCCCGCGGCAGCGCCGAGCTGAGTCACGCGCGGCGCCGAGCCAGAGCCACGCGCACTGCGGTGCGGCCACCGCGGACGCAGCCACGCTTGCCCGCAGATAGGGTGGGTGGCCAAGGGGGCTGCCGAGGGGCAGGGGGCTGCCGGCATGGCCCGGCGAGGAGCCAGCGGCCAGCTGACCCCCCCCCCTGCCCCCGCCATCGCCGGCCTTTCCCGAAATAGCCGGGAGCAGCTGCCGGAGCCGGCCACCGCGACGAGCCGCGGGGCCAGCTCTCGCCCTGCTGAGCCCAGACCTGGCACGGCAGCCCTCCGGCCTTGCTGGCCCCCTGCCTGTGGGGCGCACAAGATGGGGGGGCTGGAGCACCCCCAGACCCTCAGGAAGCTGGGGGGGGGGATGTGGGAACACGCTGGGCAAACAGCCCGGGCAAGAGCCGTCCCGGCACAGGAAGCCGCCGTGCTGCCGGCACCCCGCACCCAGCCTGTGCCGGGCCGAGTGAGCCCCCCAGGCCACCCCCCACCCCTCGCCAGCCGGGATTTCCACCGAAGTCGGTGCCCCCCGCCTCGGTGCAGCTGCGGCCCCCCACTTTGCCAGGGCACGCCAAGGCCCGCGCCGGCAGCTGCAGGGATGGGTTTCATGGCGGGGTGAATTTGGGTGTCACCGGCGTGCCGCCGCCAGCCGCACCCCAGCTCATGCACACACTGCTGCGCGTGCCAGCCTGCTGGCAACCACCCCGAGCCCGCTGCGGCGCCCCTGGGCACCGCCACGTCCTGGCGGCGAGGTGGGGACATCTGGAGCCACCGAGGGGACGCTCACCGGGACACGCCACCCTCTGAAGCACCGCGCCGGGCTTCAAAGGCCTCGGCCACAGCGCCGAGCACGCCCCGGCATAATGACAGGGACGCCAACGCTGGCGGCCGCCCTCTGGCCCCGACGCTGGGCGATGGGCGCACCCAGGGAGCCGGCGCCCACTCTGCACGCTGCCCCTGCCGCCAAAAAAAAATTAATAAAAATACAAATTTAGCCCCGATTCCCAGCAAAACAGGGGGAGAGGAGCGGTTCCGGCGCAGGGCTCGGCATCGGTCCTGCCCTTGATGCCGGCAGTGGCAGCGGGGGGGATGCAGGGTGCCGGGGAGCAGCCCCCCCCATGCAGGGCAGCCCCCCCGCCCCGTCCCGCGGCGCAGGGCACCCGGTGCTGACGGGGCAGGGGGGGACGCTTACCGCTGCATTTTAATTGTCCGGCTGCTGCCGAGCTGCTAATCAAGGCCTAACGGCGAACAAAACGCTGGGGCGCGTGGCTCAGCCCCGTCCCGCCGGCGCTGCCGGGGCGCGCGGAGGTCGTCCAGCACCGACGGCGGACACCAGCGTCCCACGCCGCAGCCCTCGCCGGGCCGGCGTGCTCTGGCCAAACAAAGCGGGAGGAGAATGAGGCCGGTGGCGGCGGCGCCGGACGGGTTTGCTCGTCACCGAGGCGGCGGTGCCAGCGCCAGCTGCCAAGGCCGGGCACCGATTCCGCTGCGGCTGCCGAGGCCGTGGGTCGGTGCTGGGCCGGCAGCACCGCTGCGCCGGGGCGAGCTGGGCTGCTGCGACTGGCGGCTTCTATTTTGGGAGCCGTCCCGGTGGCTTCTCAAGTGACAAATCCACCAGGGGGGTGGCAGACAAGCCAGCGGGGGCCGAGCGTGGCACGGAGCCGCCGCGGCGCTGCCTGGCTGGTTTGGCAGCAGGCGGCATCGCCAAAGGGCTGGCAGGGGTGGCCGCACACCCCCGGCCATCGCACACGTCCCTGCCAGCGCCGCGTCCCCTGACCCTGAGGAGCATCCCCACGACACGCTGTGCCACACTGTGCCGCGCCAGAGCCTGTGTGTGGCAGAGGGGTCTGCCCGGGCACAGGCAGCCCCCAGCCCCTCGCCTGGTCCATCCCCCCCGGCACCTTTCCCAGTTTCCCGTCTCTTCCGCAGGCGGCAGTGCCCGTCCCGGCCCGTGGTGAGCGGAACCGGCGCTCGGTGCAGCCGCGGTGCCGGCCGGCGGGGACACGGGCAGGGTAGCCCAGCTTGGTGTGTGTCCCCCTCCTTTTGCTCCGCTCTCGATAACCTAAATATCTGGGAAGAGCAGTGGTGGGAGCATGTGCAGAGCGCGGTGCCGCCGGCAGCGCCGCCCCCCGCTCCGCGTCCTCATCCTGCATCAGCATCCCTGAAATATTAATGCCGCTGCCTTCGGGTGATCCAAACCGGGGCGGGTGCCAGAGCCAGCGCAGGGAGAGCGGCGGGGGCCGGGGGACCCCCAGGCCGGTGGGTCGGAGCAGCCCCTCCGGGACAGGCCCCACGTGCCGCGGCCGCCCCGGTGCCGCCGCCAGGGAGGGGGGTCCCCAGGGGCGCGATGGGACCGAGCCACCGCGGGGGCACCGATGGCACCAGGACGCTGGGGTCCGTGCACCCCGGTTTTGGGGGTCACCGGCGAGAAGGTCACCGGCAGGAGACGGGGCTGGGCGTCCCCCGGGGGCGGTGGGGGGTCACCGGGACGGGCACCGTCCCCCCTAAACCCTGACTCACGCCACAGCGGGTGCCGTTTGGTGCTGGCGCTGCCGCCCGGCTCGCCAAGGGCTGCCCGTGCCGTGCCGTGCCGGGGCCGCCGTCGCTGTGCCAGGGCCTGCACCGCTCCGGCCAAGCCCTGCCGGGAGTATCGCCCCGCACCGGCTCCCGGCGGCGACCGCGGCCCGGCAGCACCCGTTGAGCCCGGGGGGGGTCTCCCGGGACCATGCGATGCCCGGTAACCGGCGATGCGCGGTAACCGGTGATGCCCGGCCCGGTGCCGGGACTACAGCTCCCGGCGTGCCGTGCCGTGCCGTGCCGTACCGGGGCCGCGGCCCTACGGGAGACGCAGCCGGGACGCAGAGACGGCCGCCGCTGAGTCAGGCCGAACCCCGCCGCCCCCGGCGCCGCGGGACCACTCCCGTCCCGCCCGCTCCGTCCCCCCCACCGGTGCCTCCCGCCGCCCGCTCCATCCCCCGGTTCCCCCCGCAATCCCGGTCCCGGGGGCGGGGCGGCGCCGGCCGGGATGCGGGCGGTCCCGGCGGCCCGGTGCGATGCCGCCCGTTCCCCGCCCGCCCCGTCCCCGCACTCACCGCGCTCGGCCCGCGGCCGCTCCGCTGCCTCCGCTCCGCGCCGGGACCGCCGGGACCGGGCCGGGACCGACCGGGCCGCCCGCGCATGCGCCAACACCGCCTCCCCGCGGGCGGGCACGCGCCGCTCCGCCCCCCCCGCCGCCATGGCAACGGCGCGCGGCCACGCCCCTCCCGTCGCCTTAGCAACGGCGGCCGCCGGCCCCGCTCCCCCACAGCGCCCCCTGGCGGCGGCGGCGGCCTCTGCAGCCCCGGCACCCCCTCGGGACCCCCCCCCCCCCGGGACTCCCCCCAGGGACCCCTCGGACCTCCCAGGACCCGCCCGGAACCCTCCGGGACCCCCCCGGAACCCTCCTGGACCCTCTCGGAACACCCGGCAGCCCCCCCGGACCCCTCGGGACCTCCCCGAAGCTCCCCCCCGGAACCCTCCTGGGAACCTCCGGGACCCCCCCGGCACCCCCCGGACCCTCCCGGGGTACCCCCCTGAACCCCTCGGAATCGCCCCGACCCCCGAGATCCCCCGGGACTCCTGCCGGGACCCTGCGTCCCCATCTCCCAACACCCCTGTGTCCCCGTGTCCCCATGTCCCTGTGTCCCCATATCCCTGTGACCCCATGTCCCTGCGTCCCCATTGTCCCCATGTCTCCACACCCATGTCCCTGTGTCCCCACGTTCCCACACCCCCGTGTCCCCATGTCCTTATGTTCCTACATTCCTGTGGCCCCATGTTCCCGCACCTCCGTGTCTCCTTGTTCCCATGTCTCCACACACCCATGTCCCTGTGTCCCCACACCCCATATACCCACACCCCCACGTCCCCATGCCCCTGTAGCCCTGTGTACCTGTGTCCCCATTGTCCCTATGTTCCCACATCCCCGTGTCCCCATGTCCCAACACCCCTGTGTCCCTGTTGTCCCCACGTCCCTACACCTGTGTCCCCATGTCCTTATGTCCCCTCGTCCCCATGTCCCCACATTCCCACACTTCCATGTCCCCATTGTCCCCATGTCCCCGCATCCCTGTGTCCTCATGTCTCCACGTCCCCACACCCCCATGTCCCTGTGTCCCCATGTCCCCGCATCCCCGTGTCCCCATGTTCCCATATCCCCATGTCCCTGTTGTCCCCACATCCCTGCGTCCTCATGTCTCCACGTCCCCATGATGTCCCCACACCCCCATGTCCCTGTGTCCCCATGTCCCCACGTCCCCACACCCCCATGTCCCTGTGTCCCCATGTCCCCCGCATCCCCGTGTCCCCATGTTCCCACATCCCCATGTCCCTGTTGTCCCCACATCCCTGTGTCCTCATGTCTCTGTGTCCCCACACCCCCATGTCCCTGTGTCCCCATGTCCCCACATCCCCGTGTCCCCATGTCCCCACGTCCCCATGTCCCTGTTGTCCCCACATCCCTGCGTCCTCATGTCTCCACGTCCCCATGATGTCCCCACACCCCCATGTCCCTGTGTCCCCATGTCCCCACGTCCCCACACCCCCATGTCCCTGTGTCCCCATGTCCCCGCATCCCCGTGTCCCCACATCCCTGCGTCCTCATATCTCCACGTCCCCACACCCCTGTCCCCGTGTCCCCATGACTGCAAACCCCCGTGTCCTCACGACCCCATATCCCTGTGTGCCCACACCCCCGTGTCCCCTTGTCCCCGTGGCCCCATACCCCTGTCTGCCCATGTCCCCCCACCCCATGTCCCCATGTCCGGGCTGTGGCTGACCCCAGCACCCCCCGGGCCCCGCTCGTCCCCGCTGCAGCAGCGGTGGGGACCCAGTGGCCGCATGCCGGACCCGGTGGTGCCACGCGTGTCCCCGGGGCGTCCCGCAGGGGTTGGGGCTGACCTGGCCTGTCCGTGCCTGCACACGCGTGTCCTCGCTCCCGGGGGGATGGGGGTCCCCCTCCCCACTGACAGCCCCCCACCGCGCTCGGGGGATGCTGAGTCCCCCGCCCTGGGGGGCAGCGAGGCGGGGGCTGAGGGCTGGGGGCGCAGGGGGACGTGGGGACTGTCCCGGCCCCCGGCAGGGTTGGGGGTGACGCAGAACCCCCCCCGACCCCCCCAGGCAGGCGCGGAGGCCGGGCGCGGTGAAGGGGCTTTAATGAGCAAACAGAGACGAACTGCGGGGTCCTACAGCGGCCAGAACGCAACTACCGGGGAGGGGGGGCAGGACCCCCGCGCCGGGCTGCGCCCCCCCCCCGGCCCCCGCACACCTACAGGGACCACCCAGGGGAAAAGTGCACAGGGAACAACTCACACGGGACACGACCCCGGGGGACAGCGGGGGGGGGAACGACAGCGGGGCGCCCGCCCCATAGCACCAGTGCGCGGGCGGGGGGACGGGGACCCCGCCGGGACGGGGACGCGCGGCCGGGGCTCGGGAGCGTCGCCGTCCCCGCGCTGGAGGGACGGGGTGCTCCCGGCGGGGGCGGAGGGATGGGGCACGTGTGTGCGTGTGCACACGCGTGGGCACGCGGCCAGCTCGCGTGTGCGCAGTGAGGAGCTCACCGAGACCGCGCACGCGGCAGCGAGGGGGACGCCTTGCACGGGACGCGCACGTGTGTGCAATGAACACCTCGCTGAGAGCACGCACGGCCTGACACGCACGCGTGCACACGCTCGCGGCGGTGAGGAGCCTGCTGGCATGTTGCATGGAGGGATGCACATGCAGGTACATGCGTGTGTGCAGTGAACACCTCGCTGAGACCGTGCAGGGTGACACACGCGTGTGCACGCACATGCACGTGTGGCGGTGAGGAGCCTGCTGGCACGTTGCATGGAGAAATGTACATGTGTGTACACACGTGTGCTGTGAACATCTCACTGACAGTACGCATGGCGTGACACACACGTGCGCACTCACACGTGGCAGTGAGGAGCCTGCTGGCACCTTGCATGAAAAATTGCACGTGTATGTGCACACGTGTGCAGTGAACACCTCGCTGAGACCATGCAGGGTGACACACGCGTGTGCGCGCACATGCACGTGTGGCGGTGAGGAGCCTGCTGGCACGTTGCATGGAGAAATGTACATGTGTGTACACACGTGTGCTGTGAACACCTCGCTGAGACCGTGCAGGGTGACACACACATGCGCACACACACGTGCGGCAGTGAGGAGCCTGCTGGCATGTTGCATGGAGAAACGCACGCGTGTGTACACACGTGTGCACTGTGAACATCTCACCGAGAGCACGCAGGGCCTGGCCCACGCGTGTGCACTCAGACGTGGCGGTGAGGAGCCTGCTGGCATCTTGCATGGAGGGACGCACACGTGCGCGCAACGCGTGGGCGGCGCGCCTCTCACCGAGACCACGCACACGCGTGTGCGCGCCGCGGGAAGGGCTGACGCGTCCCGCGCGGGGCCGGGGGGGGCGGGGTGGGGGGGTGCGGAGTGGGGTGCGGGGGTCCCTGTCTCCCCTAACGCTAGTGACACAAACCACTTCAGAGTTACCTCCACGGGATGCACAGACAAGTCAAAAACTCACGGATCCAAACCCAACGTGCAAACAGAAAAGGGCCGGGGCCGGCCCCCTCCCGCCGGCCTGTGCCGCGGCCCCCCCGGCCCCCCATAGCGTGCCGGCCACGGCTCCCGCTGCTGGCACGGCCCCGCGGCCGCCGGGCAGGGACCCCCCCCGGGCAGGGGAGCCCCGCCGACGCCGGGGTCCCGGGGGGGGGCGGCGCGGGGCGGGCGCCCGGTGCTCAGTTGGGGGACAGGTCCCCGGCTCTACCAAATGCCGCTCGACCGGCCTCCGGGGGGAGCGAGAATCCGGGCCGAAGCTCGCTTTGGAACGTGGTCATCGATCTGAGAACCTGCCGGACAGACGGACGGGCGGGCGTCAGGCTGACGGCACCGGGGCGAGAGCCCGACGGCCACCCCGGCACCAGGGCGAGCACCCCACGGCCACCCTGGCACCGGGGCAAGAGCCACCCCGGCATCAGGGTGAGAGCCTGAGGGCCACCCTGGCACCGGAGTGAGCACCCAATGGCCGCCCCAGCACCAGGGCAAGAGCCACCCTGGCACCGGGGCGAGCAACCGACGGCCACCCTGGCACCAGGGTGAGCACCTAATGGCCACCCCGGCACGGGGACAAGAGCCAACCCGTCACCAGGGTGAGAGTCCAACAGCCACCCCAGCATCGGGGTGAGTGCCTGATGGCCACCCACCCTGGCTCCGGGGCAAGAGCCACCCCAGCACCAGGGCAAGTGCCCGATGGCCACCCTGGCACCGGGGCGAGCACCTGATGGCCACCCTGGCACCAGGGCAAGAACCTGAGGGCCACCCCGGCACCAGGATGAGTGCCCAACGGCCACCCTGGCACCGGGGCGAGCACCTAATGGCCACCCCGGCACCAGGGCAAGTGCCCGATGGCCACCCCGGCACCAGGGCGAGCACTCGAGGGTCACCCTGGTACTGGGGCAAGCGCCTGATGGCCACCCCGGCACTGGGGCAAGAGCCACCCTGGCAGCGGCTTGAGCACCCAATGGCTACCCCGGCAGCCCCGGTGTGGCCAGCAGCCCCGCGGTGTCCCAGGTCCCAGCCCTCGGCTGGCACCGTGGGGACAGGGGGTGCTCCGTGTCCCCCTGACCCTGCTCCCACCTGGTCAGTGCCGCATGCGGTGGCGAGCACCGGAGCGCCGGTGCCACGCCGGCGACACCCCAGAGAGCACGGAGCCGGGTGCCGGCAGGGAGCAGCCCCGGTGCTGCTGGCCCCGGCACGCCGGCACCGAGCTGCGGTGAGCGTGGCACCGTGCCGCAGCAGAGGGAGCGGGATGGGGCCAGCCCCGCTCCTGCCCCGGCACGGCACCGGCTCGGTCCTGCCTGGCGCAGGGCAGTGCCACGGGGGCTGCGCGGTGGGATGTCCCCCATCCCTCCGGTCCCGCTCCCGGGGACAACGGCACCCACCGGGGACAAACGCAACGCATGAGCTGGCTCAGTCCTGCCCGCCCCGGCCCCCCCGGCATGGCACGGTGTCCCCCACCAGACACAGCCACGCCACGCACGGTGCACGGAGGGACGGGACGGGGCTGGAGGGGCTGCGGGGACGGGGTCTGATCCCTACTCTGCTGTAGGGACACTGGGGTGGCACGGCCCCCTGCCCGGGAGAGGGGGGGTTACACCCTGGGGGGGGGTGTGGGTGGGGACACGCTGGGGTGGTGAGGGGGACACATTGGAAGGTGATGGGGACACACTGGGGTGGCAGGGGGACACTCGGAGGGGGTGATGGGGACATCCTTGGGGGGGGGGGGGGGTTGGGATAACCTGGGGTCATGATGGGGACACCCCTGGGGGGACAATGGGGACACACTGGGGGCTGATGGGGACACCTTGGTGGGGGGGGGGGGGTTGGGAAAACTGGGTGGGGCAGGGGGACACCCTGGGGGGGTGATGGGGACACCCTGGGGTGGCAGGGGGAGACCCTGGGGAGGGGGTTTGGGCTACGTAGCGGGGGGGTTGGGACAACCCGGCGTAGTGGTGGGGACACCCTTGGGGGGGGGGGTTTGGGCTACCTGGGCGAGGGTTTGGGACACCCTGGGGACGCTCCGAGGGGGTGATGGGGACAGCCTGGGGTGGCAGGAGGGACAGCGGTGGCAAGTGGCCAGCCGGCGCCGGAGAGCCACCAGATGCGGGGCTGCCGGGACCCCCGCCGCGGCCCCGCTCTTACCGGAGAGGCTGAAGCTGGACTCGTGGAGGTCCCTCATGCCCCCGTGGCGCGTGGCGGGGCGCGTGGGCGTATCGGCCAGGGGCGTCCCCGTCTCTTTTTTCCCGGCATGCACAACCACGGCCACGTCCCCCAGGTACGGGGTGCGATCCACCCCCCGCAGCTTTAAACTCTGCCCCACGGGAAAGAAAAAGCAGAGAGAGAGGGGGTGGGGGGGGGGGTGTCAGCTTGGGGAGGGGGCTGCAGGGGGAATGCCCAGGGTGGGAGCGGGGTTGGGGGTGCCACTGCCCTACGGTGGGGTGCGGGTTGGCTGGGTCGGGGTGGGGGAGGAAGGGGGCTGAGGGCGTGCTGCGGTGTGGGGAGGGGGCGGCAGCGTGGGGAGGCGTGGGGGGGGCACTCGGCGGGATGGCGGCCGTGCTGTGGGGCCCCCGGTGCAGGAGGTGCCGGTGCGGAGCGGTGCCAGGGGCTGGGGGAGGTGGGTGACCCTGGCAGCGCAGCCCCTCGCCCCCGGCAATGCCATGCTGACCCCCCCCCCCCCCCCCCGCCCCCAGCGAGGCGCAAGCAATGCCCAGTGCAGGCGGGGGATGCCCCCCATGCACACGCAGGACCCTGCCCCGTGCCCGCCCCCCGCAGCCACACACGGCTCCATCCGGGCACCAGCCCCCAGCTCCCCGGGATGGTGCCAGCCTCCCCCCCTCCGCCAGCCGACCCCTTCCCTTGCAGCACCAGCAGCGCACCGAGCCCCCCGGTGTGCCCCCTACGGCCGGGCAGGGACTGGCGAAAGGTGGGGGGACACGAGGGGTCCCGGGCGTCACAGCCCTGGGGACCTGCAAGTGCAGAGGGGGACGGGGGGGTCATGCCCCGCGCCCACAGTGGGTCAGCAATGGGGCGCAGATGGGGATGGGCGCATGGAGGGGGCAGAGAGGGGCTTCTGCAGCCCCCCCAGAGCGTAGGTGAGACCTGCCCTGCAGCCCCGGGGTGGGGGGGACACATGCCCCAGGGTCCCCTCCTGCCCCAGTGTCCCAAACCAGGACACCCAGCCCCGCGTGTCCCTGCCCTGGTGGCACGTGGGGTCACCGGGAGCTGAGGGACCACCGTGGGGTGGGGGGGGATGCAGGGGGAGACGCGGCAAAGGGCAGAGAGCCTGGGGCGGGGGGGGGGGTGTCCCGAGAGTTGGCATGCGCCTCACGCATGTGTCAGGGTGACCGGGGGTGACTGTCCCCAAACCCTCATCCCTGCTGGCACGTGGGCATCGCCCAGGCAAGAGCAGGAGCTGGGGGGGGTCCTCGACCATACACCCACCCGCAGGGTTCCCCCCCCATTGGCGCTCACCCCCCACGGCTGCTGCCATCCGTCCCCCTCCCCATCCCGCTACGCGATGCTCCAGGCTGGTACCCGGCGTGGCACCGGGGCGGCACAGACCCGTCCCCCCCGGCCCTGTCCCCGCCGCCCCCCCCTGCCCCCGTACCTTCTCCCGCTGCACCAGCTTCTTGTAGACGGAGTCCGGGAAGGAGCGGAGCGGGCAGAACTTGCCGGTGCCCTCGGCGCACATGAAGACGCCGTTCTCGTAGACCACGCGCCCGCGGCTGATGGTGACCAGGGGCACCCCGTGGCACCGCATGTTCTCGTACAGGTTGATGTCCCCCCCCTGCACCTGGGTGCTGGCCGAGATGGTCCTGGGCGGGCGGGGGGACACGGGGCGGTGAGGGGGTGCCCGGTGGCACGGGGAGCCCCCTCCCCCGTGACACCCCCCCCCCCCCCCCGCCGGCTGCACCTACTTGGTGGCCTCGGGGTCCCAGACCACGACGTCGGCGTCGGCGCCGGGGATGATCCGGCCCTTGCGGGGGTAGAGGTTGTGGATCTTGGCGGCGTTGGAGCTGGTCACGGCCACGAAGCGGTTCTCGTCCATCTTACCCCCAACCTGCCGGCGGAGCCGGGGTGGGGGGTGAGGGACGTGCCGGGCCCCATCCTGCCCCCGCCTCACAGCGTGCCCAGGGGCTTGTGGCCCCCCCCCACCCTGTGTTGCCCACCCCAAAACCTTGGGGGGCGATGCTGGGGCCGTGCCTCCTGCTGGGACCCACCGGGTTGCACCGGGGAGCCCCTCGCCCACCCCCATGCCAGAGGGCAAACCCCCCCCCACGGGACGGCCCAGGGGAAAGGACCCCCCACCCCAAAGCTGGGGCCACCTCAGCCCAAGCCAGACCCGTCGCTGAGCCCCCCCCCGGAGCACTGGGGCGGGGGGGGGGGCACAGCCCCGTCCCAGCATGTCCCTGGGGGCAGGGGGAGTGTGGGGACCCCCGTACCACGCCGCGCTCCCAGATGATGTTCATGCGGTCCTGCACCCCGCTGACGCCGTGGGGGATCTTGGTGAAGTCCTCCTTGCCCATGGCTTTCTGCTTGGGGCTGAAGGGCCGGTGGTCCGAGGCCACGATGTTCAGCGTGTCGCTGCAGGGGGGGGGGACGGGGCAGCGCTGCTCAGGGCACCCAGCAGCGGGGGGGACGGGGAGTGGGGCACCCATGCGGTGGGGTGCCCAGGGAGCTCAGCACCCAGGGAATGGGGTGCCCAGGAGCGGGGTGCCTGGGGAATGGGGGACCCCCATGCAGTGGGGTGCTCAGCACCCAGAGAATGGGGCGCCCACACATTGGGATGCCCAGGGAGCTCAGCGCCCAGGGAACGCAGTGCCTGGGGAGCTCAGCGCCCGGGAAGCAGGGTGCCCAGGGAATGGGGCACCCACGCAGTGGGGTGCTCGGGGAGCTCAGCACACAGGGAATGGGGTATCCGTGCAGTGGGGTACCCAGGGAGCCCAGCACCCAGAGAGTGGGGTGCCCGGGGAGCTCAGCACCCACACAGGGGGATGCCCAGGGAGCTCAGTAGTTGAAATCAGGGTGCCCGGGGAGCAAAGCGCCCAGGGAATGGGGAACCCACACATTGGGGTGCCCAGGGAGCTCGGGACTTGGGATTGGGGTGCCCGGGAAGTAAAGCGCTTGGGGAGCAGGGTGCCCAGGGAATGGGGTGCCCAGGGAGTGGGGTGTCCGGGGAGCTCAACACCCAGGGAATGGTGCACCCGGGAGCGGGGTGCTCAGGGAATGGGGG
Organism: Rissa tridactyla; assembly: GCF_028500815.1. Taxonomy (NCBI): domain Eukaryota; kingdom Metazoa; phylum Chordata; class Aves; order Charadriiformes; family Laridae; genus Rissa; species Rissa tridactyla. Next base: position 127,193,189 of record NC_071468.1, on the reverse strand, counting down.
GTTCCCATGCACTGGGGCGCTCGGGGAGCTCAGCGCCTATGGAATGGGGTACCCATGGGGTGCCCGGGGAAGGGAGCACCCATACAGTGGGGTGAGAGAGGAGCCCGGCACCCAGGGAGCGGGGTGCTTGAGGAGTGGGGCACCCATACAGTGGGGTGCCAGGGGAGCTCAGCACACAGGGAGTGGGGTGCCCATGCGGTGGGGTGCCCGGGGAGCTCTGCACCCAACAGCTCAGGCGCTCAGCAAGTGCCTGGGAGACGCAGCACCCGCAGAGCGAGACCCCGACGGAGCTCAGCGTCCGGGCAGGAGGAAGCCCGGTGCCCAGGGAGCGAGGTGGCAGGAACGCGGGGTGCCCGGCGGGTAACCCGAGAAGGGGGGATGCCAGAGGGACGGGGTGTCTGGAGACCACGCCACCGGGGGAGCACGGTGCCAGGAACGTGCGCGCTGGACACCAGGGATGCCTGGAAACCACCGTGCCCTGGGTGTGGGGTGCCGGGGGGCTGGGGTTGGGGGCTCGGGTTGCAGGGGGTGTCGGTGCCTCACTTGGCGAGCAGGCTCATGAGGTAGGCGGAGGTGTTGGTGTCGAGGCGCAGCGGCGGCACGGTGACGTAGGCGGCGGCGTGGAACCAGTCCTGGTGGTAGTAGTGCAGCCCGGTGAGCGTGGCGTGCGCCGTGGTCGTCTCCGCGTACACCACCTTCCCTGCCGGGAGTTGGGGGGAGGGGGTGGGGGGGGGGGTTGGGGGGAGAGGGAGGGAGGGAGGCACACGCGTGGGGCTGGGGGCGGGCGTGCGAGGGGCACGCGTGTGTCGCATCCTGCTGTGGGATGAGCCGGGGGTGGTGGGGGGGTGGGATTCCACCCTGGGAACCCCTACCTTGCATCTTGGCGGCGGCGATGACGTCCCCCGCCGACATGCTGGAGACGTTCACCAGGTAGACGGGGCAGTGGGTCTGCGGGGAGGGGGCGGGTCAGTGCCACCGTCACCGCAGTGCCCCGGCTCCATGGGGGGTCCCCGCGCCCCGGTAGGGGCGCGGGGACCCCCCATGGAACCGGGGCGCCCACCCCCAGCTCGTTCAGGGACCCTCGGCTGTGGGATCGCTCACCCTGTTGGCGATGGTGATGACGCGGTGCGTGGCCTCGGCTTCCAGCTGCAGGGACAGAAGGGCGGTGACATGCACGGCACGGCACGGCACGCACCCGGCGGTGTGAGGGTGGGTGTGAAAATGGGGGCACTGGTGGCACAGATGGGTGATGCCAGCCACGCGGACGCCCCGGAGCATCCCGGTCAGCGTGCCACCCCCTGCGCGGTGACGACGCCGGCGGTCACCTACCTCCTCGGGCCGGCTGATCTCGATGCCCTCTGGCCCCGTGATGCCCAGGTCCAGCGCCTCCTTCGCTCCCTGGGGAACAGAAGGGGGTGTCAGGGTTTTGTGGGGTGGGTGGTGGTGACACTCATGGCGTGCGCGCGGTGCCCGTGCCGCCCCGGCGCTCACCTCGGCCACCAGCTCGCCGTTCTCGGCGTGGACGCGGGCGATGGCCCCGAAGTCGCGGCAGGCGCGGAAGACCTGGTAGAGCTCGCTGTCCCGCAGCATGTACAGGTCCTTGTAGGTCATGAACATCTGGAAGGAGTTCACCCCCTTCTCCCGCACCAGCGTCTCCATCTCCGCCTTCACCTGCGCCGGGACGGGACAGGGAGCGGGGGGTCAGCACGGTGGTGGTGGGGGGACAGGGCAGCTCTGGGGTGCGTGGGCAGGAGTGAGACATGCTCCCCCCAGCCATGGGGTGAGGTGCCCCCCACCGTGGGGCAGGGACCGCCCGCGGGGACGCGAGATGCAGGATTTGAACCCGTGGCCTGGGGTGATCTGGGCAGCGACAGATGCTGGGGGGATTTTGCTGGCCGTTGGGCTGCGACCTGGCGGATCCCCGGGGTGCCGGTGCTGGGCTGCACCCGGGGGTGCCCCCGCTCCGTCCCCTGCTCTGCCTGGGGGGGGGTCTGGCCGGGGTACGCATGGGCTGGGGTCTCCCTGCAGCTCCGGTGGGGATCACAGGGCTGAGCCGCGCCGTGGGAGGGGGTCCGGGCGCCGAGCAGGGCCAGCACCCACGGGGGTCGTGCTGCAGGATAGGAGGGTCCCCCCCGAGCTGGGACCGCCGTGCCCGGTCCCCCTGGTCCCCCCCATGGATCAGGAGCACCCTCCCCGCCCCGGCGAGGGGCTCGGCCCCACGGGGACCCCCCGCCCCACTGAGCCCGGATCAAGGCAGCTCAAAAGGCAGCGCGGGGGCTCAGCCCAGCCCACCCCGACGAGCAGATAAAGGGATCAGCGGGGACGGGAATTAGCCCCGGCAGCTGCTCCTGGGCACCGGCGGTGCCATGGCAGTGCCGTACCGTGGCCATGCCGTGGCCGCCGGACTCACCTTGGGCGCCCACCAGGTGATGCCCATGTGCAGGGCGTAGTCGCAGCAGACCTTGGGGTCGGCCAGGCTGCGGCACTTCTCGTAGGCGTCCAGCAGCGAGGTCTCCTTGTCCGGCAGGACGTGGCCGATGATCATCGTCGTCCCTCCCACCAGGGCTGCCTGCGGGTCACGGGGAGGGGGGGGACAGCGGTGGTGGTGGTGGTGGGGGGCAGGATTCACCCCACCGGGAAACGGCCCCCAGGACCCCCGGTGCTGCCCGTGCCACTGGCGGCACTAATCCTGCCTGGCTACGAGCAGGGCAAGCGGGGGCCCTGAGCCGGGCAGGGAACCCCCACTCTACATCACCCTGGGGTGCAACCGCCCCCCCGCAGCGCTGCCTGGTTGCAGCAGCACATCTGGGCGCACGACACATCTGGAGAGCCCCATCCTATCGCTGGCAGCAGCAAAGACTGGCCCCCCCCCCCAGCACCAACCGCTGGATTCGGGGTGCCCGGGGGATGCCCTGCCTGGGCACCGCAGCCCCCGCAGCCCCGGTGCAGGGCCCGATCCGGGATGGGGGTGCCCGGCCGTGCGGGGACTGCAGGGAGCCCCCCCAGCATCGCGGCAGGTGTGGGCAGCAGGGCGGGCGCCATCGCTCCCGGCGGCGTCCCCAGCTCACCCGGCCCCGCTAATCCCCAAAGCTCCTTTACCAATCAGCCCTCGCGGGCTGGCGCAGGCTGGCGGCACGGTGCGACGGGGGGCAAGGCACGGCGGCGGGGTGCCTGCGGCCGCTGCGCCGGCCCCCTGCCCTGCGGCACATCTCCGTGCCCCTCGCTGTGCCGCGGCACGGCACCATCTCCCCAGCCCCTCCGCTGCCGAGCCGAGCCCCCCACCCAGGGCTGCAGGGCTCCCCGGGGCCAGGCATAGCCAGCGCTGCCGCGGCACAATGGCTGCTGTGTGCAGGGTGCCGGAGGCAGCTGGCCCCAGGACGAGCCCGCGCCGGCCCCCTGACACCCCCCGGCAGCGGCAGCCGGTGCATGGCACAGGACATGGGGACAGGCGATGCTGTGCCAGGCTGCTGGGGAGCTGGCAGTGCCGGGGCAGAGCCGGCCCACACCACGCAGCTCCTGGCCACCGAATGCTCCCGCCTGTCATGCATCCCCTCCTCGGCTGGGGATGCTCCATGCCAAACCCCTCCATCACCCCGAGCTGGGAGAAACCCACCCGCCGGGGGCTCAGGGGGGACGGGGGGGGTACCTTGGTGCCGTGGTAGAAGTCATCCACGCAGGTGGCGTTCATGAAGGTCTGGTGGAAGTGGGTGCTGGTGTCGATGCCGCCGGGGATGACGAGCTTGCCGGTGGCGTCGATGACCTTGGCCCCGCCGGGGATCATCAGCTCGCGCCCGACTTGCTGGATGATGCCGTTCTCGATGTAGACGTCCGCCTCCAGCGTGCAGTCGTCGTTCACCACCTTCCCCCCCTTGATGAGGATCCGCATGGTGGCCGCGTTGGCGAGCATGGCGCTGCGAGGGCAAGCGTCAGCCCCGGGGTGGCCGCAGGGTGCCCCCGTCCCGCGCAGCCCCCCGGGGTTTGGGGGTGGTGACCCCCATTGCCCGCCCTGGGGGTCCCGGGCTGGCACGGCGCTGCCCCCACGGGGATTCCTGTTGCCGGCACGGGCAGGGCTCTGGCAGCGCCGCGGCTGCGCATCCGCCATGCCCATCCCCGCCCTGCACCATGTCAACACTGGATTATCCCGGGAAATCCGCGGAGGGGCGGGGGGGACTCCGGGCGCTGAGCCCCCCTGCTCCGGCGACGTGAGCCGGCTGCGGGCAGGGACCCCGGGGCAAGGGAGGGGGCTGAGCACCGGCTGCTGGTGCTGTGTGTGCCGAGGGGACGCTGCCAGGCTTCTCCCTGGGGGGCAAGCACCCATCTTTGGGGCAGGCTGCCCGCCTCGGTCCCGGCAGCACCATGGGGTGTCTGGGGCTGGCATGGCTGGCACCGCTCGCCGGGACCTCTGCCCCATGGCCCCGCACGGTGCCAGCTTTGCCGGACCCCCCCCCCCCCCCACCACTGCCCCAGCGCTGCCTTTGCCTCCCCCCATCCCCAGCAACAAGGGGCACCCCCCGACACGATCTATAACTCATTTGGCAGATGAAGGTCAAACGCGATCGACCCGTCTGAGCAGGGACGGCACGCCACGGCTGCGCATCCCCCCAGGGCGCGAGGTGCGCTGGGACCCCATCAGAGACCCCACCCCAGGGACCCCGCTGCAGGGACCCCCCCCAGGGACACCCCCAGGGACCCCAGCAGTGCCAGGCATGGCTCCCCTCCTGCAGACAAAGGCCAGGGAGGGCATGGCACTGCCCGGCCACGCCGGCACGACCGCGGCGCAGAGCCGCTGCAGCACCAGCCATGGCAGCGGGGTGATCAGGACCCTGGCACCCACCCGTCCCCAGCGTCCCCGGACCCCCAGACGGGCAGGGCGCACGCTGTTCCTGCCGTGACACCAGGGCCAGCACAGTGCCATGGGGCAGAGGATGCCGTGGCAGGGGCATGATCCGATTGTCCCGAGCAGGTGCCAGCGATTCCCAGCTGCCAAGTGGAATGCTGGTTCGGTGGCAAATGGCTTCCCGGGCCACCAGGGAGCTGGCGGGGAACGGCGGTGGCCGGCGGGGCCGAGCTGGGGTCTGCAGCAGCTGAGCATTCCCGGCGCTGCCGGAATGAGCTGCCCGGGGAGGGCGAGGGGCTGTGCCCATCCCAGGCCACCGCCGGCACCGGGGCCCCGCCACAGCAGTGCCAGCCTGTGCCTCGTCCCACTGGTCTCCCCCCAGGGTCCTGCCGGTGGTCCCACGGCTCCTGGGAAACGCAGCCACCATCCTGCCGGGAATGCCGCTGCCGTGCACGGCTGTGCCGGCTGCCAAGGGATGGCAGAGAAAAACGGGTCCCTGAGGGGCTGCGGTGGGATGGCAGCGACTTTCCCGCTGGCAGGGGCTCCTCGTGCGGGATGCTGGGCCACCATGGAATGCCGGGCACCGGCCCCCTGCCTGTACCTGCCCCCCGTTGCCCCCCCCCAGCCCCAGGCAACAGGGAAGCTGCTGCCCCACTCAAGGGCTGTGCTGGGGGGGCACCGGGACCCACGGCTGCGCTGCTGGGGACGAGGAGGGGACAGCCCCAGGTGGAGACCTGCCGAGCCCCCGTGCCAGCAGCAGCAGGATGGGGCGAGATGTCGGAGACAGAGACCGACCTTGGTGGGGTTCAGGGCCACCGGAGCCATGGTGGTGCCCCCGCAGGAGCCACACGTCCCCCGGGGACCCCCGGGCAGGGCTGGGCCGGGCAGGACGGTCCTCACGTGGCACAGAAATGGGGGTACGGGGGGAGGGTGGTGGCGCATGGCACCCCGAGATGAAAGAGGGCTGCCGTGACGGACGGATCTGGAGCACGGCAGCGCGGGGGGAGGCAGCCTGCGCCCGCTCCCAGCGGTGCCGCAGCCCCCCCTGCGCCGTGCAGAGCCCCCCCGGCACGGGTGGGACAGCGGATGGCACTTGTCCCCACAGCCATGTCCCAGTGACCGTGCCCTCCCCCCCCAGGTCTCTGTGTGGGTGCTGCACAGACGGGGATGGGACCTGACCCACCCCGGGGCCCCCCCAGGCTGGGGTGGAAGCGGGGGGAGTGTGGCAGAGGGTGGCGGTGGGGACAGAGCATCGCTTGGGGACATGAATGGGGGCGAGCCCGGCGTGGGTGGGACGCGGCGGAGGGACAAGGGCTGGCAGCTGGACCCGCCGCCTGCGGCCTTGGCCACCACGGAGCCGCCCACGCTGCCACCACCGCGCTCCCCCCACCGGACCCCCTTCCTGCCCCCTCCTCGGGGACCCGGCCGGCCACCCCCCGCCAGCCGGCCACCCCCCCCGGCCATCACCGCCAGCCACCGCTCCAGCCCACCATGGACTGCCTGGCACACCAGTTCCTCCCAGTTCACACCCAGTCCGCCCCCCCCCAGCTCACACCGAGCACCCCCGAGGGCTGTGCCCCCTCCCTGTCCCCCAGCCCGTGCTGCGGTGCCAGCGCGGCACAGCCAGACCCGGCAGCACGCGGGCTCTCTCCGGCGAGCCGCAGCGGCGCGGTGGCACAGCCGGCAGCAGCGGCGAGACAACAGGTTCCCTGGGCAGGGCAGAAATGCAGCGTCAGTGCCGGGGTGGGGGCCGCAAGCACCCTCGGGGACCCCCCGCCACCGTGCCAGCCCCCGGCTTGGCCGTCCTTGGGCGCTGCCGGTGGCCCGGCCGAGCCCCAGGAGGTGACGGGCCGCAGCGGCGCTGGGCGGCATACAAAAGCACGGCGGCCATGGCAGGGGGTTGGTGGCCCCCCCAGCTGCTGGGCTGGGGCGCGGGGACAGCTGTGACCCTGGCAGGACAAAAGAACCCCTATGCCCCGGTGGGGGCTGCCGGGGGGGCACCTGTTGGGGCTGGGGGCAGGGGAGGGGGCTGCGGAGCCTTTGTGCCGGGGCGGAGGGGCTGCGGCGCGGCCGCAGGCAGAGCCGCATTGTGCGGGGAGGCGAGGCTGGGGGGCTGCTCCCGCACCCTCGGCCCCCCCCACCGCCCCCTGCTTTTGTCTGCGACGGTGAGACCCCCGGCACCCACCCACCCCGCCTGGGCGCTGGCTGGGACCCCCTGGGACCCCTCCCCGGCTCCGTTTGGGACACAGCCAGAGCAGGAGCTGGTGTCCCGCTCCAGTGGCCCCCTGCCCCACTGCTGGGGTCCCACCGACAGCCCCCCCCGGCCACGACGGGAATATGGGCATCTAGGGAGGGGCCTTGGGGGGCGGTTAGGGGGGTTCTTGGGGTCTGGGGAGGGGTCACGGTGGGGTTTGGGGGGATATGGGGGTCCTGGGGATCTGAGGAGGGTCAAGGATGGGGTCTGGGGGAGATATGAGGATGCTGGTGGTCTGGGGGGGGTCCTGGAAGGGGCCTTGGGGTCTGGGAAGGGTCCAGGGTGGGGCTTGGGGGGGGTTATATGGGGCTGTGTGTGTCTGGGGGGGCCTTGGGGTCTGGGGAGGGTCCAGGGTAGGGTTGGGGGGGGTATGGGAGTGCTGGGAGGGTCCAGGTTGGGGTTTAGGGGGGATACAGGGGTCTGGGGGGAGGGGGGTGCTGGGGGTCTGGGGAGGGGTCAGGATGGGGTTTGGGGGGGATATGGGGGGTGGTCCTTGAGCGGGCCTTGGGGTCTGGGAAGGGTCCAGGGTGGGGCTGGGGGGGGGAATATGGGAGGGCTGGGGGTCTGGGGGGGTGCCTGGGGGGGATATTGGGGTACAGGAAAGGTCCAGGATGGGGTTTAGGGGGGATACAGAGGTTGGGGTGTGGGGGCTCGGGGTCTGAGGAGGGTCCAGGGTGGGGTTTGGAGGGATACGGGGGTGCTGGGGGTCTGGGGAGGGGTCAGGATGGGGCCGCGGGGGGGGGTCTGTGGGTCTGGGAGGTGAAGGCCCGGGCTGCCCCGCGGTGACCGGGGCGGGGGGGGGACCACGCTCCAGGGACGAAGGGGCCGAGCCCGGGGTGCCGGGGCCCGCCAGCAGCCGGTGCCGGTGCGTGTCCCCGCGGGCACCTTGTCACCGCGGCCACACCCGCGCGGGGCGCGCTGCCACCGCGGCGGGGCCGGGCAGGTCCCCCCGCCCCGCGACGGAATCCCCGGCACTGCGGCACGGCGGGCACCGCGCCCGGGGGTCCCGCAGCCCCCCCACCCCACCCCGGGCAGAGACCGGGGCTGCGGGAGGGTCCCCCGGGGCTGCCCGCCCCCGCTGCGGGGGCGGCCGCGGCGTTCAGCGGGGGGATGTCCCGGGTCCCGGGGGGGGCGCGGGGGACGGGAGGGGGGATGCCGGCCCCGCCAGCCCCGGGGCGGCCCCGCAGACAAAGCCCCGGTGCCGCCCAGCACAAAGGATGCTCCGAGCCGGGGCGGGGCCGCCCGGGAGCCCCCGCCGAACAATGGGCCGGGCCCGGCGGGACCCCCCTGCCCTCCCTCCCGCCCCCCCCGCCCCCGACGCCCCCCCGCCCCGCCCCGGGGTCCCCGCTGCTCCGCACCCCGCGGCACCTGCTGCTCCACACCCGGTCGCGACACGGCGCCGACGAGAGAAACGGGGCCCAGTGGGGTGGGGGTGGGGTGGGGGGGATGAAGAGGCCCCGCCGCCACACCCAGCCCCTCGAGCCCCTCCCCGCCTGTCGCGACACCACCGCCCTGTCGCGATACACGCACCTGTCGCGATTGTCCCACCCGTCGCGATACGGCCGCGACAAGTCAAGTCCCGCCGGTGTGGGAAGGTGAGGGAACGCCCGGCCCGGCCCCCCGCCCTTCTCCGTCGTGATCCCCCCCGCCCCCGGTACCTCCCGCTCCGCTCCGCTCCGCTCCGCTCCCGCTCCGGCTGCGCCCGGTGCGCGATCGCCTCTCACCCAAACCTGCGCGGCGGGGGCGGGGCCCGGCCGCCGCCTCGGCCAATCGCCGCCCGCTTTCCCCCGCTGTGGGCGGGGCAGAGCGGCCCCCCAGCAGGGTGGGCTGCGCGCGGGTGACTGACAGGTGCAGGGGGCGGGGCCGGCGCCCCGGACCCCGCCCGGCGGCCGCCACCTGCCCGCGCCGTTGCCATGGCGACAGCAGCCGGCACAAAGGCGCGCGGGGGCGGCCCCGGGTAACCCCGGACCCCCGACCCCCGGCGGACCCCATGGGACCCCCCGCCATGGGACCCCCCCCCATGGGACCCCCCCCCGGACACCCCCGACTCACAGCGCCCCGGCACCTCCCTAAGGACCCTCCCCCGGCAACCCCCATGGGCCCCCCCGGACCCCCCGCGCCCCCGGACCTCACATGGGACCCCCTCCGGACCCCCCCATCACCCCCCATGGACCCCCCCGGACACCCCCGACTCTCAGCGCCCCCGACCCCCCCCCCTCTCCATGGGCCCTCCCCCCGCACCTCCACATTGCCCCCCGGACGCCCTCACGGACCCTCCCCCCCCCGGACTGTCCCCATGTCCCCCCACCCCGGGCCCCCTCGCCCCCCAGGGCACTCGATGGCACCTCTCCATGGCCCCCCCCGCCGTGGTCCCCCCCAACCACCCCCGTCCCCTCTCCACAGCCCCCCCCATGGTCCACCCCCATAGACCCCCCCGTAGCCCCTCCCGACAACCCATTCCCCCCCCCGTGGCATCACACGGCTTCCCCAAGGCCACCCATGGCAGCCCCTCCCAGCAGTGCCCAGTACAGCCCAGTACAGCCCAGTAACACCTAGCAGCGCCCGGCACAGCCCGGCAGACCCCGTCAGCAGCACCCAGTAACACCCAGTAGTTCCCAGTAACACCCAGAACAGCCCAGTAACACCCAGCACAGCCCAGTACAGCCCAGTACAGCCCAGTAACACCTTGTACAGCCCAGCACAGCCCAGCAGCACCCAGTAACACCCAGTGGTTCCCAGTAACACCTTGTACAGCCCAGTATAGCCCAGTAACACCTTGTACAGGCCAGTATAGCCCAGCAGCACCCAGTAACACCCAGTGGTTCCCAGTAACACCTTGTACAGCCCAGTAGCGCCCAGTAACACCCAGTGGTTCCCAGTAACACCTTGTACAGCCCAGTACAGCCCAGCAGCGCCCAGTAACACCCCGTGGTTCCCAGTAACACCTTGTACAGCCCAGTACAGCCCAGCAGCGCCCAGTAACACCCAGTGGCTCCCAGTAACACCTTGTACAGCCCAGTACAGCCCAGTAACACCTTGTACAGGCCAGTACAGCACCCAGTAACACCCAGTGGTTCCCAGTAACACCTTGTACAGCCCAGCCCAGCAGCGCCCAGTAACACCCAGTGGTTCCCAGTAACACCTTGTACAGCCCAGTAGCGCCCAGTAACACCCAGTGGTTCCCAGTAACACCTTGTACAGCCCAGTACAGCCCAGCAGCGCCCAGTAACACCCCGTGGTTCCCAGTAACACCTTGTACAGCCCAGCACAGCCCAGTAACACCTTGTACAGCCCAGTACAGCCCAGCAGCGCCCAGTAACACCCAGTGGCTCCCAGTAACACCTTGTACAGCCCAGCAACGCCCAGTAACACCCCGTGGTTCCCAGTAACACCCAGTACAGCCCAGCATCCCCCAGTCCCACCCGGCACAGCCCACTGCCGTGTCCCCCGGCTCGCAAGCGTGTGGGGACGGGGCACAGGAGGACACGGCGATGCTGTCCCCCCCCCCCCCCCCGAACCCCGCCCCGTGCCCTGTGTGCAGCCTGGGGCAGCGGTGGCACAGGTCACCCTGGGCGCAGGATACGTCCCTTGGGGCCCCCCAGTACCCGGGGGAGGACTAGGGGCAGATGGAGGGACCTGCTGCCCCTTCCCCATCCCACCCCCTGTCCCTGTCCCACCCCATCTGTGTCACCCCATCAGGTCCCTGCCCCAACCCGGCACAGCCCCGACCCTCGGTGTGTCCTCGGTCCCCGGAGCACCGTGGTGGCCCTCGGCTGGGCTCGTCCCTGCGGCTGGTGTCCCCCTTGTGACACCGGGGGCTGCGGTTCAGGTTGTGTCTGCCAGGGCCCCCCCCCAGCAGCGCTGTCCCCGGCCCGTGTCCCTGCCAGGGCTCTGCCCGCCCAGGGCAGGACTTTGCCTTTGGCCTTGAGTCCCCACTGTCCCCTTCCTCCCGCCTGGCTCCGTCCCGCTGGTGGCAGCTCAGCCCCCGAGCAGAGTGACCTGCCCCTGTGGATTTGGTCATGGCAGAGTCACAGATTTGGGTGGGATGAGACTTTTAAGGACCACCCAGTGCCACCCCCTGCCCTGGGCAGGGACACCTCCCACCAGCCCAGGTTGCTCCAAGCCCCGTCCAACCTGGCCTTGAACCCCTCCAGGGATGGGGCAGCCACAGCTTCTCTGGGCAACCTGGGCCAGGGGCTCACCCCCCTCACACCAAAGAATTTCTTCCCAATATCTCACCTAAATCTCCCCTCTTCCAGTGTAAAACCCTTCCCCCTCGTCCCATGGCTCCCCTCCCTGCTCCAGAGTCCCTCCCCAGCTTTCCTGGAGCCCCTTGAGGGACTGGCAGGGGCTGGAAGGTCTCCGCGGAGCCTTCTCTTCTCCAGGCTGAACCCCCCCAGCTCTCTCAGCCTGTCCTCCCAGCAGAGGGGCTCCAGCCCTCCCAGCATCTCCGGGGCCTCCTCTGGCCCCGCTCCAACAGCTCCGTGTCCTTCTGATGTCGGTGGTCCCAGCGCTGGAGGCAGCACTGCAGGGCATCGGCCGTTCTCCACCCGTCAGTGATGTCCCTCCTTGTCCCCGCCACCTTCTGGAGGTGAGAAGGGGTGCTCACAAGGACCTCGGCAGCCCCTGGGCACCCTTGGGTGCTGCTCTGGGGGGGGTCGGGGTGTCTCAGGAGAGCCCCAGCTCGGTTCTCCTCCATTCTGGGCAGTTTTTCTCCTCCAGGCCCATCTCCAGGCACTCGTCACTGGTCCCTGCCCTCCCCAGCCCCAGCCCGTCCCTGGGCAGCCCAAATCGTGGGGGGTGGGTGCTCTTCCTGGCCTGGGGGTCCCCTGAAGGCCCAGCCCCCGGCTCAGCCCCAGTGTCCCCGTGTGCCCCCGCAGCCTGTCCCTGCCACCATCCCGTCCCCGTCCCCACAACCCACCCAGCCCCTCGCCCCCACCAGCCCCTCTCCAGGGCTCTGTCCCACAAGGGGTCCCCTGGGCCACCTCGGGGTCCGGCAGAGGGACTGGGGGGTCCCCAGGAGCCTCGTCACCCGCCCGGCACTACCTGGCTGGAGGGGAAACTGAGGCAGGAGCTGCTCGTGGGGCAGAAATGGGGGGCTCCCTCTTTGCTGGGAGCTCTGCACCCCCACACCCCGGCACCGCACGAGTGAAGCCCCCAGTGCCCTGCCCCAGGAGCTGGGCTCAGCCCACCGCCCCCCGCACCCAGGGCTGGGACCCCACCACCCGCTGGGACCCCACGGTCACCACCAGGACTCCATTGCCCACCGGGACCCCACTGGGACTCCACCGCCCACTGGGACCACACTGTCACCTGGACCCCACCACCCACCGGGACCCCAGTGCCTGCCGGGACCCCGCCACCCACCAGGACACCACTGTCACCTGGACCCCACCACCCATCAGGACCCCATCACTCACTGGGACCCAAGTGCCCACTGGGACCCCACTGTTGCCTGGACCCCACCACCTGCTGGGACCCCATCACCCACTGGGACACCATGACCCACACTGGGACCTCGCCACCCACTGAAATCCCAAAGACCCCACCACCCACTGAGATGCCAGTGGGACCCCATCACCCATCAGGAACCCACCACCCATTGGGACCCCACCACCTGCACCAGGACCCCACCACCCACTGGGACCCCAGTGCCCGCTGGAAGCCCACCATCACCTGGACCCCACCACCTGCACGGGGAACCTACCACCCACTGAAACCCCATCACCTGCACCAGGACCCCAGCACCCACCGGGACGCCAGTGGGACCCCAGCACCCATCAGGAACCCACCACCCACTGGGACCCCCCCACCTGCTGAGATCCCACCGCCCTCTGTGCCCCCAGGGCCTCCCGGGACCCCCCCACCCACTGGGACCCCACCTCCCACCCACTGGGCCCCCACCGCTGACCAAGGCCCCACCATCACCTGGACTCCACCACCCACCAGAGCCAGCCCCCCGCCCATGGCCCCCCCGCGCACTGTGTCGTCCCCCCCGCGCAGAGCACAGAGAGCGCAGGAACTGCAGGGAGCTGGGATTTTTTTTTTTTTTGTCTCTTTTTTTTTTTCCTCTTTTTTTCTTTTTTTTTTTTGCACAAAAACAGTACATTTATTCAAGTGTTCTCCAGCACAAGTACATTAGAAAGGAGCTCGTCTGCATTATACTCTTCTGGGCACCGAAGGAAGGAAAAAAAAAATAAAAATAATTAAAAAAAAAAAAAAAAGGAGGATGGGATGGAAGCGGAACGGACAGACTTTCTACATCTGCTGTACGCATTGACCTTTAATTAGTTCAGAACAGCTATGTCACGAGCAATACTTACACAGATACAACGAGTGCCGGGCAAGCCCCGCGGGCCAGAACCATACGGTGAAATGCACAGTATTCAGCGGCAATAAATAGAGAAGCGACCCTAAAAAAACGAACCAACAAAAAAACGGAAGGAACGAACCGAGAGAGAGAGAAAAAAAGTAGAAAATTAAAAGGGGGCGAGGAGTCGGGGTCGGGGGGAAGAGCAGCCGGGGACGCTGGGCCGGGGGCCGCGGTGGCGCCGGCGCTGCCGGGAATGTGGCGGTGGGGCAGGGGCTGAGCCAAATCCTAGGGGAGGAGGGAACCGGGCTACGCGCTTATTCCTCGGGATGAGTACATGATTCCCCACAAATAGTTAAGCGTCAGCTACTTCAATGTCTAGGCTAAAACACATGAAATCTCTCGTTTAGTTTTCAAGTACAAAGTTAAAATGCCTTTTTTGTTTTTGTTTTTGTTTTTTTTTTTGTTTTTGTTTTTTTTCTCGTTTTTTTTTTTAATAATAATATATAAGAGTAAAATAATAGTGCTCTTTGAAACTCCACTACAAGAAAACAAAACAAACAGTCATTGTCCAGACAGCAGACTTAATTTAACAATATATATTTTTAATAAAATGTTTTAGCACCGTGTTTGTCACCTACTCCCTCGGCGGATCTTAAGGAATTTAGGTTGTGGTTTGTTTTTTTTTATTCCTGTTGTTTTTACTGTCTCATCAAGGGCTGTGCAACGAAATTTTGCCTGTTTGTTTTACAAAAAAAGACGTGAATCGGGTACGTTAAAAACTGAACTCTTTCCCCAGGCGTCCCCACGGTCCCAACCGCCGCCGGCACCCGCCACGGAGCCGCCGACGCACCCCCGGCACCGCCGAGCCCGGCGCCCTTCCAGTTGTGCCGGGACAGGAACCCGCTTCCCGCTGCCACCGGCTCCGGCACCGGCTCCAGGCATCCCACCGCGGGCGCCCGGGACGGGTGCAGGAGCCGCCGGCCGCACCGGGCCGGCACCCAGCGCTGGGACCCGTCCCGCGAAATGCACCGCGGTGCCGAGAGGGTCCCAGGGAAGCGCCGCAGGGCTGTGCCGGGCCGGCGCGGGGTCCGCTGGGACCCCCAAACCCTGCTGCGGGGCCCCGCAGGACCTGCAGACGCTGCTGCGTGGCCACGTGGGATGCGCAGCCGGCGCTGCAGGGCCGTGCAGGACCCGCCGCCAGTGCCGCAGGGCTGCGCGCGCCTCGCATGCGATGCTGCAGGGCCGTGCAGGACCTGCAGACGGTGCTGCAGGGCCACGTAGCACTTGCACCCGGCGCTGCAGGGCCATGCAGGACTCGCCAACGGTGCTGCAGGATTGCGCAGCACTAGCACCCAAACGCTGCAGGGCCGTGGAGCACTCGCACCCGGCGCCGCGGCCATGCAGGACCAGCACCCAGCGGCTGCGGGGCCATGCCAAGAGTCGCAGCCGGAGCTGCAGGGCCATGCAGGACCCGCAGCCAGTGCTGCAGGGCTTCGCGTGACTCGCGTGCGATGCTGCAGGGCCGTGCAGCATCTGCGCCTCGCGCCGTGGGCCATGCAGGACCTGCGGCCGTCGCCGCAGAGCGGTGCAGGACCCGCGGCTGGTGCCGCTGAGCCCTGCAGGACTTGCAAGCGGCGCTGCAGGGCTGTGCAAGGCTCCTCGTGCGATGCCGCAGGACCCGCAGCCAGCGCTGCGGGGCCACGCGGCGCCTGCACCCGGTGCGGCGCGGCCGTGCAAGGCTCCTGCCCGCCGCCGCCGCAGCAGTCCCGTGCCAGATCCGGCCCCGGGACTGAGCCAGAGCCTGCAGCCACGGCTCAGCACCCGGGGCCGGGGCGGGGGGGCCACGTCCCGCCTCGCCTCCTTTACCACCCGGCAAAGCTGGGCCCCGCGGAGCCCCCCGCCGCGGCCACCCCGCGCCGGCTCAGCTCCCCACACCAACAGAGGGGCCTCCGAACCCCCCCGGTAGCACCAAACGCGGTGGGGAGGTGGGGGGGCCCCCAGGGCCGCCCCCCTGCTCGCCCCCCGTCCCAGCACCTCACAGCACCCCGGGGCCGCCGGCGCGGCTCGGTGCCATTTAGCCAGCACCCCGCACCGAGCGGCCGGCGGCCCCCCAGCACCTTTCACAGTTAGAGAAGAGACGGCGAACGGGCCGGAGACCCTCCGTGAGCCTCCCCCGCGCCGTAGCACCAGCCCCTGCCCTGGCCGGAGCCCCTCCGGCTCCAGCGCCGGGCACCGGATCCAGCTGCCGCAGCGGGTGCCGAGCCGGCCCCACCGACCCGCCGCGGCACCCGCAGCTGCCAGACAAGTAGCACCATCCACCGCAATGCCAGCACCTGCCTGCACCCTGCCTGCACCCTGCCTGCCTGCACGCACCATGGCTCCTCTCCGCACCGCCAACGCCGCCACCGCTCGCCCTGCTGCCCTCGGCACCGACACCGCTGCTCCCGCGCCCACCGGGCACTCGTCACCCCAGGACAGGGGCCACCCCCAGCACGGGGCACCACCAGGACACACTCCAAGACCACGCTCAGACAGAGAAGCGATGCTCCACAAGGCGACGCCGCGGGCAGCACCGGGGTCCCCATCCCGCCTCGCCGGGACATCGCTCTCATGCCGACCCCGCGGATGTAGCACCAGGGTGCGGGGACCCGCCGCCGTCCCCCTGTCCCGTGTCAGAAGCGCCCCAAGCCACGCTCCGGCACTGCTCCGTCCCGCGCTCCGCTCCCTGCCTGCCGCAGCCCTGCTGGCGCGGCACCGCCAACAGCTTTCGGCAAAGAGCCCCGATTCACAGCACCCGTGTCCCCCCCAGCAGGCAGCACCCGCAGGCAGGAGCAGGCAGGAGCATCCCGCTGCTGCTACCGCCGGGTCGGGGAAGGAGGGGGGGGACACAACCAGCACCGACCTGGCCGGGGACGCCACGTACGCAGAAGAGCACCAGTACGTTTGTGCGCGGCGCGGGCAGGACGGGCGGCGCGGGCAGGGCTGGGCAGGGCAGGGCGGGCAAGCGACGCCGCTTTCCGAGGGAGGCGCTTCCTTTTTTTTTTGTGTTTTTTTTTTTTTTTGTATATATATCTTTTTTTTTTTTTTTTTTTTAGGACAGAAAAAGGTTATTGCATGACTCGGGATGGAGCCGCTTCCTGCCCGGCCGCTGCCCCCGGCCCCCTCCCGCGCCGCTCGCTCGGAAAGGCCCGGCACGTAAGGCAACATGGAAGCTGATGTCTCGACTCACCCCGCTGTTTAAAAGCACCATTATGAAGTCAGGTTGTACAGTAGTAACAGTACCTTTTATATATATATATATCTATATCTCATATCTATCATATATATATAAACTGTAAACAAGAGGTAACAGCGGCTTCTAGAATTTGCTTTCTTCAAGGTTTCCTGTGTGGTAGGCACCCAAAATACTGTAGAAAAGGTGTGTGTTGTGGTTGTGTGTGTTCTCGGCTTCCCTGCCAGTTGGGTCGGCTCCATATCACCAGTGAACGGTGCTGGTGGAAAAAAGAGTGAGGCTCAAGTCGCTGGGCGTTCGCGGAGCCGGCCGAGCGCCTTTCCCTGCCGCTTTCGCGCTCTCCCCCCCCCCCGAACCTCCTTACAAAGCTCGCCGGGCCGGCGGCCGGGGCGGCGAGCTCGGCGCGAGCTCGGCGCGCGCTCGGCGCAAGACAGAGCGAGCGGGTTTTTCTCCTTCGCCTCCGCTCTCTCCCGGCTGGGGTTTTCCCCGCCGCCCGTTTCCCCTCCTCCGAGAGCGGAGCTGGCGACGGCAGTCTCGTCTCGCCCGCTGCTCCGAGAAGCAGAAACCAAACCAACAGAAAAACCCAGCCAGAAAAGAGCGGAAAATTAAAAGTTTACCCAAAAAAAAATAAAAATATGGTTTTGGTTTTTTTTGTTTGTTTCTCTTTTTTTTTTCGTTTCCTTTTTGTGTTTTTGTCGTTTTCGTTGGTTTTTTTTGTGGTTTTTTTTTTTTTTTTTAAATAGGCTAAAAGCTGAACATTGGAAATTCAGGAGAGGACACCGAACCCTTTCGCTCGGGGAGACATGTGCCGGGTTCCCGTCGGGCTGCGAAATCCCGTCTTCTGGGTGCTGACTCTTCTCTCATTCCGTGTTTTCACTTGGCATCGATGGTTTTGTTTCTGACTCGCTCCGTGTCACCAGTTCCTGTCTGTCTCTCTTAAACGCAGGCAAAGTATTCCTTCAGGGGCGCAAAGAGGTGGCGGATCACCGGCACGCTCCAGGATCTGCCGAGCAGTCTCTGCCGGGCCAGGCGGCTCATGTTGGACACGTCTGTGTAATGCACCGGGAAGCCGAAGACCCTGCGGGGACACGGGGGGACACAACGGGGAGCGGGGTCAGGGGGGTGCCATCCCCAAGGGACGCGGGGTTCCCCCCCACCCCAGCGTGATGCGCAGCCCCGTGGCGAGCCCTGGGCTGGCCGCGGTACCTCTCCATCTCCGTGCACCACAGGATGTCCTCCTTCTCGTTCATGAAGACGGGGAAATGCTGGTCCTTGCCCTGCTTGATGGAGTTGGAGCGAGTGGTGATGGTTCGCACTTTGCTGAACTGCAAGAGGCAGAGGCTTGTCACGCTGCGGGGGGACACACACGGAGCCCCCGGCCACGGGCAGGCAGGGCGGGGGGACTCCAATCACAGAATTGTAGGGGTTGGAAGGGACCTCTGGAGATCATCCAGTCCTGGGTGATCCAGGCTGGAGAGGACGGTATCCAGCTGGGGTCTGAATACCTCCAGACTCCCACCTCGGGGTGACGGTGCCACCGCCGCATCCCCCCCCTCCACCCTGGCAGGACCCCTCCCCTGCAGCCCAAGGGGTCCAGGACACCAGGGACGGGCACAGGACCCCACCGCCCCCTTGTCCATGTTGTCCCCACCGGTGCCACGCCGCGGGCCGGAGCTGACCTTGGCTATCCTGCCGTGTTCCAGGCACTCCTGCAGCTCCAGCTTATCGTTGACTGTGGACGCGAGTGGCCTGGGGGCAGAGAGATGGGAAGGTGGGCACAGGAGGCAGCGCCACGTCCCCATGCCAGCACCCACATGGGTGCAGGGCAGCTCTGCTGGCTGGTGGGGGGCACTGGGTGGCCAAGGCTGTTTTGAGGGGACAGCATCAGAAGAAGCCGATCCCCACAGGAGCCCACCTGTGGCCACCAGCCACGTGCCACCATGGCCCTTGTTGGGGAGGGACGCTTCCACGCCACCCCACCAGCACGAGGGAGCAAGGACAGGACCAGCCCCCTCTGTGGGGGCCATCACTTTTGGGGTGTGCTGTCACCCAGTGTCACTTTGCCCAGCACTGAGCGGGGCCAGGGGACCCCCAGAGCCATGTCTGGGCTGGGGGAGGACCCAGGGGTCTGGCCCTTTCCGCAGCCCCCGCCCTCCCTCCCGGTGCTGGACCAGGGGCTGGATGACCGGCGGGTGGTGAGCGGCATGGCCCCGGTGTGCTGTCACCAACCTGTTCATCCCGGGAAGGTTCCCCCAGAAGTACCGTGCCCGGTGTGCTGCAGACACTTCTTTGGCATCAATCATGACGGGGTTGGACTGTGAGAAGGGCGAGAGGTGAGAAGTCAGCGGGGCTCGGCTGCCGGCGGCGGGGGCAGGACCCTCAGCGACCGCCCGGCACTCACCTCCAGGAAGCGCGAGATGTCCCTCTTGTCGCTCACCCCCATGGCCACCACGTTCTCGAAGAGCCAGAAGAAGGGCCGGTCGTCGCCCTCCTTGGGCCGGGCTTCATGGAGCAGGCGGTAAAACTCGAAGAAGAGCCGGCCGGTGCCCTCTGGGCAGGAGAGAGCAAGAAGGGCTGGTGTCAGCGGTGGGGGGCCAGTGTTGGGGGCCAGCCCCAGCCCAGCAAGGAGACACCTACCATAGAGCCCCTTCCTGGCCGGGTTGACGATGGAGAGGTCGTTGCAGGGGCTCCCCCCAATCACCAGGTCGAAGGGCCCCCACTCCTGTATCTGCAAGAGGGAGAGCCCTTGGTAAGCCGGGCGCTGCCGACGGTTCGGGGGACACCGCACCGGCCGGGGGGACGCCTGGACACACGGAGGGGTGGAAGGTGGCTGAGCTCCCCGGCGGGATGGTGAGGCCATGCTGGTGAAGGCCATTGCATGGGGAGATGCAGGACAAGGGACTGAACCAATCTTGGGGACACCGGGGCGCTTTGGGAGGACCCGCTGCCTGCAGGGAGGGGGGGGACATGGGGGAGGGGCGGGCGGGCAGGACGTACGTGTTTCTGGGTGACATTTCGGACGTCCCCGACGTACATGATCTTGCCCTGGTGCCTCACCATGCCCACGGTGATGGAGTCCTCGCACACCTCGGAGGCGATGTAGCGGTCCACCTGGATGCCCAGGTCCTTCAGCACCAGCAGGCCTGCGGGGAGCGGGGCTGGGGTGGGCGGTGCACGGACCATGGCCCCCCCGGACCCGTCACCACCACCGTCCCCCTCCCCTGCACCCCACCAAGCGCAGAACCCCCAGGGCAGAGGAGATGGCGGGGGCTGCCCATGGGAATATCCGACCCGGGGGTCCCGCAGGTGGCACAGGTCTGTGCACCCGCCGCTTACACCCCGGTGGGTGCGGGACGCCCCTGCCCCGAGGCCGGACAGTTGTGGTGTCCCACTCCCTTCTTCCCCCCTGCTGGTCCCAAGGAGGGTCCCTGCAGGGGCTGCTGAGCCGGGGACCCCAACCCACCTGTGGCGATGCCATCGAAGAGCGAGAGCACCCGGATGGGCTTCCTCTTCTCGGCCGGCACCGGCGGATACACCTTGGGTGGGTCCTGAAAGCAATGGGTGGGTGTCAGGCGGGGAGGGGGGACATGGCGGGCAGCAGGGAGGGGGGACGTGGCGGGCAGGGGGGAGCCCGGCTGTGGGGTCCTGTCGCAGGGTCACTCACAAACTCCTGGTCGTGGTTGTTGGCGAAGAACATCTGGAGGCGCGAGGGCCAGTCCTCCCGCCGCCGCAGCAGCCCGTAGACGCCCTTATGGCCGCACATGTAGCAGTTCCAGGGGTCCTCCTTGATGGCCGCCTGGGCCGCCCCCGGGCCCACCAGCAGGTCCACACACTCCACGCAGAAGCACCTGGCAGAGCCAGGAGCCAGCGTCAGCGGCGGGGCTGGGGACGGTGCCCCTGGCATGGCCACGCTGTCTCAGCCGGCTGCGGCCGTGCCCCTCGGAGGCCCGTGGCAGGGGGGCACATCGGGACCGGCAGCGCCACACCAGGACCCAATGCACTGCCCAAACCTCTGCCTGCCCCAGGCAAAGACCTGCAGCTGGAACCTGCGGCATCGCCAAAACCTCCCAGCCCCACACCAGGACTGGGGCACAACCAAAACCTCCCAGCCCCATGCCAAGACTGGGGCATCACCAACCCCCCCCCAAATGGAACGGTGGTACCACCAAAACCTTCACAGACCCCACACAAGGACTGTGGCATCACCAAAACGTCCCAGCCGCAAATCTGGCCTGGCATTCACCAGATTCCGATGCCAGGACTGGGCCACCACCAAAACCTTCCCAGCCTAATGCCAAGACTGGGGCATAGAACCACAGAACCACAGAATCCCCTGGGTTGGAAGGGACCCTTCAGACCATTGAGTCCAACCATTGACCACACTGCCACGTCCCTCAGCACCACGTCTGCCCGGCTTTTCAATCCCTCCAGGGATGGCGACTCCACCACTGCCCTGGGCAGCCTCTTCCAATGCTTCACAACCCTTTCCAGGAGGAAATTGTTCCCAATATCCATCCTAAACCTCCCCTGGCGCAGCTTGAGGCCGTTTCCTCTTGTGCCGTGGCCTGTTCCCTGGGAGAAGAGCCCGACCCCCCCTGGCTACCCCCTCCTTTCAGGGAGCTGTAGAGAGCGAGAAGGTCTCCCCTCAGCCCCCTCTTCTCCAGGCTGAACACCCCCAGCTCCCTCAGCCGCTCCTCACCAGACTTGTGCTCCAGACCCCTCACCAGCTCCGTTGCCCTTCTCTGGACACGCTCCGGCCCCTCAAGGTCTTTCTTGGCGTGAGGGGCCCAAACCTGGACACAGCCCTCGAGGTGGGGCCTCCCCAGTGCCCAGTCCAGGGGGATGGTCACTGCCCCACTCCTGCTGGCCACACTGGTGCTGACACAGGCCAGGATGGTGGTGGCCTCCTTGGCCACCTGGGCACACTGCTGGCTCATACTCAGCCGCTGTCGACCAACGCCCCCAGGTCCTCATCCGCCGGGCAGCTCTCCAGCCTCTCTGCCCCAGCCTGGAGTGTCCATGGGGTTGGCGTGACCCAAGGGCAGGACCCGGCACTTGGCCTTGTTGAACCTCACACCATTGCCCCTGGGCCATCCATCCAGCCTGTCCAGATCCCTCCGTAGAGGCTTCCTACCCTCCAGCAGACCGACACTCCCGCCCAACTTGGTGTCCTCTGCAAACTGACTGAGGGTGCACCCGATCCCCTCCTCCAGGTCGTCGATAAAGACATTAAACAGAACTGGCCCCGACACCGAGCCCTGGGGAACACCGCTGTGACCGGCCACCAACTGGACTGAACTCCATTCACCACCGCTCTCTGGGCCGGGCCGGCCAGACAGCTTTTCACCCAGCGAAGGGTACGCCCATCCAAGCCACGGGCAGCCAGTTTCTCCAGGAGAATGCTGTGGGAAACTGTGCCAAAGGCTTTACTGAAGTCTAGGTAGACAACATCCACAGCCTGTCCCTCGTCCACCAAGCCGGTCACTTTGCCACAGAAGGAGATGAGGTTGGTCAAACAGGACCTGCCTTCCACGAACCCCTGCTGACGGGGCCCGGTGGCCTGGCTGTCCTTCATGTGCTGCATAATGGCACTCAGGATGATCTGTTCCGTGACCTTCCCGGGCACTGAGGTCAGGCATCGCCAAAACCTCCCAGCCCCATGCCAAGACTGGGGCATCACCAACCCCCCTCAAACGGAACGGTGGTACCACCAAAACCTTCCCAGCCCCACACCACGACTGTGACATCACCAAAACGTCTCAGCCCCACACCAGGGCTGGCATCACCAAATTCCAGGGCCAGGACTGAGGCGCCACCAAAACCTTCCCAGCCCCTTGCTGGGACTGGGGCATTGCCAAAACCTCCCCCTGGTCCCACATCAGGACCAAGGCATCACCAAAACCTCCCAGTCCCATACCAAGACTGTGGCATCACCAAAATATCCTAGCCCCACACCAGGACTGGCATCGCCAAAACCTCCTCAGACCCATGCTGAACTGCAGCACCACCAAAACCTCCCCAGCCCCACGCCTGAACCATGGCACCACCAAAACCTCCCCAGTCCCATACCTGGACTGTGGCATCACCAAAACCTCCCCCAGCCTCATGCCACGACTGTGGCATCACCAAAACCTTCCCAGCCCCACAGCAGGACTGGGCCATCACCAAAATCCCTCCAGCCTCATGTCAAGGGCAGGGTGAATCACCAAGACCCCACAACAGAATTGTGGTACCACCGAAACCTCCCCAGCCCCACGCAAGGATTGTGGCATCACCAAAATCTCCCAGCCCCACGCCAGGACCACGGAACCACCAAAACCTCCGCAGCCCCACACTGGGATGGCAGCATCACCGAAACCTCCCCAGCCCCAGCCCAGGACCATGGCACCACCAAAACCTCCCCAGCCCCACACTGGGCCGGCGGCCCCGGACCTGCAGCAGTTGTTGTTGCCGCACATGAGCACCTCGCGGCCACCACAGCAGATGGTGCAGTAGGACTGGTAGCCGTCGTCGTCGTACTGGTACGCGCACTCCAAGAAGCAGTTCTGGGGGAGAAGGAGAGTCAAGGCGTGAGTGTGGCACAGCCCGAGCCCTGTGCTGGGGATGCCAGGACGCTGCCACGAGGCCGATGGGGCGGCTCCTGGCAGAGGGGTCTGGCAGACAGACCCCTGGGACAGGGCGTGTGGGGGGAGCCGGCCGTGCCCGCCTGGTGCCGGGGCTGCCTGCACTGTGCCGTACCTTGCAGTTTTGGCACATTCCTCCGATAAATAGAGGGTGCTCCAGGGTCACGTTGAGGCTCCCACAGGAGATGCAGATGTCTGGGGTGTAGGAGGGGAGATGTTACCCCCAGGCTCTGCCACCCCCCCGGCACCCCACACCGGGGCGAGCCCAGCATGTGGGGAGCAGCCCGACCCCGAGCCACATCCTGCTGCTGCCCCCAGCAAACGCTCACCCCCCGTGTCTGGGTCACACCAGCTTCACCCCCTGAACTGGGGAGTGGCAGAGCCCCCTGCAAGCCCCAAGTTGCCGACACCACCGGGACAGCCACTGCGGTGTGATGTGAGCAACCCTGGGGACAGCGGGGCAGGGCTCCCACCGCCTCCCTGTCCCCATCCCTTCCATCAACAGCCCCCCCTCAGCCCTGCCTTGCTCCATCCCCAGCCTCAGCCCTCCCTGTGCTGGTATCCCCCGTCCCGGGGAGTGTCCCGGGGTCCCTGCCGCCATCCAGGACAGCACACCATCAAAGCCCCTGCTGCCAGCCAGGCTGAAGGATGGGACAAACCTATCCCTCAGCTCCTTAGACACCCCCCACCCCTCTGAGCCCCCTCTGCCTCCTGGCTCTGCAGCCAGAATTGGTGCCCAGCTGGGGAGGAACCCCGTCCCCGGGAGCAGGACGTGTCCCAGCCCCACACTCACCTTCGATGTTCCTGCATTTCTGCCGGACCTCGTAAACGAGCCGCTCTGGGGAGGGACAGGAGTGTCAGAGTGGAGGGGTCCTGCCCGGTGCCAGCCCTGCCCCAGCCAGGTCCCCTCTGCGCAGCCCCCAGAGGGAGACAAATGGAGGGGACCCCCGGGAGGGAATGTCCCCAGTGGACAAGGGAACCAGGCATGGAGCAGCTTTCACCCCACAGCCCCGCCATGAGCATGGCCCTCCCAGCACTGGGTCCCTGGCACGGCCACGGCCAAGCAAAGCCCCGTGGAGAGGGGGGTGGGTGCGGGGGCATCCCTGACCCCCCCGGGCAGTACCTCGGGTGCGCTCGTCGATGATCTCCTTGACCTTGGGCTTCTCTGTTGTGCTTTTCCTGGGTTTTTTGGCGGGTGGGGGCGGTGCGTAGGCAGCTGCTTCTGGCTCTACCCACATCTCCGTGTAAACTTCTTTGTAGGGGTTTCGCTCCTCTGAAATGGGTGTGTGGGGTCCCATCAATGGGGGTCCCATCAACAGGATTCCCATCAATGGCCCTGTGTCCCGCAGGGGGATCTGTCTGCCCCCCGGGACCTCCAGCCCCACGGAGCTTCCTCTGCCAAAGCTTGCGCCGGCCTGGTGGCCAAGGGTCCCGGGGGACATTTGCCAGGGCCACCAAGCAGGTCCCTGTGACTCCCCCCGACTCACCTTCGGGGGGCTCTAGGCCCTTGGGGCCGGAGGGCTGGAAGCCGCCCAGGGCCCACTCGATCATCTGCTTGTTCTGGATCTCCACCACCTTGGAGGTGTCGGTCTCGTCGTTCTCGGGGCACGCCGGGAAGATCTTCCCTGCTCTGCTGCTCGCCACCTGCCAGGGCAGCCCCAGCCCTGGCCGTCACCCACCTGCCGAGGAGGTCCCCAGCGCCAGGCCCCCCCCCCAGCTGCTCCAGACACTGCCCACATTGCCCAACCGGGCAGCCCCCTACCCCCAAGGGACGTACATGGTCATACACACCCCCGTCGTCCCACAAGAAACCCCCAACACCTCTCAGCACTGCCAAGAGCCCCCCAGAGAGCCAGGACCCCCCCCAGCATCACCCCCCAGCGACCTCAGCAACTCTGCAGAGACCCCAACCTGTCCCCCAGCTTCCCAACAGACCTCCAGACACCCTTGGCTGGGACAAGAGCCCCCCAGAATCTCTCTAGGGAGTCCTCTAGATCCCCCCCACCCTTTTAAGAGACATCCTGTGCCCCCCTGGATGTTGCTGGGCGCAGGAGGTGAGGGAGGGACAGATCCTGGCAGGGCGGAGGGGCAGCTGCCTGCTCCCATGGATCCTGCCTGGGGCTGGCCACCGATGTCCCCCCAAAACATGCCGGTGCGGGGGGGCCGGTGCCACCCTGCAGCTGCGGGCACTCACCTGCAGCACCTCATAGATGGCTTTGCGGTACATGGGCTGCTTGTTGTAGGTGGCCTGGTGGAAGGCGCTGGCGAAGGAGCTGAGTGGCAGGAGCTTCTCCACGCAGACCTGGGGGACAGAGGGGACGTGGCTGTGAGCTGGGGGGATGTCTGGGGACAGGGGGGAGTACGGCCGGACCCCCACCCCACGGGTGCCACTTACCACCGAGAACTTGCCGTCTCCGAACCACATCACCCAGCGGGTGCCCTCGGCCGCCCGGCTCCGGCCCGTCATCCACCAGGAGACGATGCGCCCAGGCCACCAGGAGAAGCCGCGCAGCTTTCCCCACACCAGCTCACCAATGCCGAAACCCCGGCCGTCCTGTGCCGGGAGAGGGGACAAGGGGGTGTCAGGGTGCCCGCAGGCAGGTGGCCCTGGGGTCAGCAGCCCTGCAAACCCCCCCCGTTCCCCATCCAGCTCTTGCCCTCACCTCGTACTCGGGCTCGTCGTCGGCTGACTTGGAGGTGTTCTTGTCGACGGCGTCGGCCACCACAGGCTCAGGCGTGGTGGCCACGTTGGGCGAGGCGGGGTCGGTGGGCTGCTGCGAGGCGGGGGGGCTGGCCTCCTCCTCCTTCTGGGGCTCGGCCCGCGGCGTCTCCTCCACCACGTTCATCACGGCGATCACCTTCGCCTTCTTCTCCGCCTGGGGGGGGTGACACACACACACACCGGTCATGGCTGCACCCCAAGAGGTAGCCACGGTGCTGCTGGCGGGGGGTGGCACCACCCAGACCCTGCCATGGCCCTGGCAGCCCCCCAGGGCAGCCCCCCCCCCGGCAGTGGGTGCTATTGCACAGCCTCCCCGGGTAGCGTGGACACCCCTCCTCCAAGGGCAGCTTGGGCGTCTCCCCTTCGCCCCCGTGCCTCAGTTTCCCTCTGTAGTCGGCAGCGGGTGGCTCAGGGAGCACCTGCAAAGCTGCTGGGAGGTGGGGAGATGGCGGCCCCCCCACAGGGGGCTGTCCCTGGATGTCCCCCCCGCCTCCCAGCCTGGCTCCCCCAGGACACAGCCTGGCCCCAGCGATACCAGAGCAACCACGGCTCCAGCCCCGCACATCATGTCACATCCCCCCCCCCCGGCCCCCAGCACCCCAACCTCGCTGCCCGCCCGGGGTCCCCGTCCCCGACCCCCCCGCACCCCTCCTGCCTCTTCCAAAGCATAAAGCCCTGCACCCCCAACCCCCAGGGCTGGTCCCCTGGGGAGGCCTGACCCCCCCCCCGGCCCCTCAGCCCTGTCCCCTGGGGGATCCTTCCCCGCCCCCCCCCCGCCTCTGTCCCGGGACATCCCCCCGGGACACCCCGCGCCCCCGTGTCACCCTCTCCGGGTGTCCCGGTGCCCCCTATCCCGGGCACCCCCAGCCCCGCGGGCCTCCCCGGCCCGGGCACCCGCTGTCACCGGGACAAGCGTGTTGGACGGCCATGGCCGGGCCGGGCCGAACCGAGCCGAGCCGAGCCGAGCCGAACTAAGTCGAACTCAGCCGAGCCCAAACGAACTGAGCCGAACTGACGCGAGCCGAGCCGAACCCAAACGAACTGAACCGAACGCCACCGAACTGAAACGAGCCCATATGCACTGAGCCGAGCCGAGCCGAACTAAGCCGAACCCAAACGAACTGAGCCGAACCCTACCGAACTAAGCCGAACCCAGACGAACTGAGCCGAACCCAGAAGAACTGAGCAGAGCCGCCCTCCCCTTGGTGGCCACCTACCCATGCGGGCTGGGCGCCGCGACGGGCCGGTCCGAACTGAGCCGAGTTGCCGAGACCGGCCGAGCCGAGCCGAGCCGGGCCGAACTGAGCCGAGTGGAGCCGAACCCAGCCGAGTCGAACCGAGTCGGTCCGGGTCCGTGCCGAACTGAGCCGATCCGATCCGAGGGGTCGGGTCCGGTCCGTCGGTCGGGGCCAGGCCCGTCGGTTCTTTGTCTGGGATCCCGGGTCACATGGTGCCTCCCGGCCCGGCTGGTTGGCTGGGCGGGGAGGGGCCGCGCGGCGACGGGGGGGGACACACCGGATCCCCCCCCCCGCCACCTCCTTCCCGGCGCCTCGAACCGGACCGGCAACCCGGGTCGGCAACTCGCCTCGGCAACCAGTCGGGTCGTCGCAGCTCGGCCCGGCCCGGCTCGGCAACTCGGGTCGGTCCGGCCTCTCTCGGGTCGGTCCGGGTCGGTAACTCGGCTGAGTTCGGCTCCACTCGGCTCAGTCCGGCTCCGCTCGGGTCGGGCCGGCTCGGCTCCTTTCGGCTGCGTTCGGCTCTGCTCGACTCGGCTGGGTTCGACTCAGTTCGGCTCCGCTGGGCTCGGCTAAGTTCGGATAGGCTCAGCTCGGCTACCCCGGTTCGGCTCCTCTCGGCCCCGTTCGGCTCAGTTCGGCCCCGCTCGGTAGGGGCCGGCTCTCACCGTGGCCCGTGGCCCGGTCCCGCTCGTCTCGGCTCCGGTGTCCCCGCGGCCCCTTCCTCCCGGTCCTCACCGGCCCGCGATCCGGGCTGGGCCGGGCCCTCCCGCCGCCTTTTGTCCCCCCGGGCCGCGGCCCCCCCGGCCTTTGTGCAGCGGAGCGGGACTGGGGGATGGTGTGGGGGGGGGCGGCGGCGCCCCGGGGGGCCGCGCCCGGCACGGCAGGAATCCGCCCCGGGGCCCGGGCCCCCACCTCCTGGCGGCCGGCTCCCCCGTGCACACGGGTCCGGCTGGCACCCACCCCTGCACCAGTTCAGCCCAGTACGGACACTGGTCAGGGACCACATCACGCAGTTCAGCCCAGTGTGGATGCTGCTCTGGGGCCACGTCACCCAGTTCAGCCCAGTACGGACGCAGGTTTGGGGCCACATCACCAGTTCAGCCCAGTATAGGCACTGGTCAGGGACCACATCATCCAGTATGGCCCAGTATGGACACTGGTTTATGACCACATCACCCAGCTCAGACCACTATGGACACTGGTCTGGGACCATGTCACCCAGTTTGACCCAGTACCGACAATGCTCTGGAACTACATCACCCAGTTCAGCCCAGTCCAGGCACTGCTCTGGGGCCACGTCACCCAGTTCAGTCCAGTACAGACACTGTTCTGGGGCCACATCATCCAGTTCAGCCCAGTACAGGCACTGCTCTGTGACCACATCACCCAGTTCAGACCAGTACAGACACTGTTCTGGGGCCACATCACCCACAGAATCACGGAATGGTTTGGGTGGGAAGGGACCTCAAAGCCCAGCCAGTGCCACCCCCTGCCCTGGGCAGGGACACCTCCCACCAGCCCAGGTTGCTCCAAGCCCCGGCCAACCTGGCCTTGAACCCCTCCAGGGATGGGGCAGCCACAGCTTCTCTGGGCAACCTGGGCCAGGGGCTCACCCCCCTCACACCAAAGGATTTCTTCCCAATAGCTCATCTCAATCTCCCCTCTTCCAGTGTAAAACCCTTCCCCCTCGTCCCACGGCTCCCCTCCCTGCTCCAGAGTCCCTCCCCAGCTTTCCTGGAGCCCCTTGAGGGACTGGCAGGGGCTGGAAGGTCTCTGCGGAGCCTTCTCTTCTCCAGGCTGAACCCCCCCAGCTCTCTCAGCCTGTCCTCCCAGCAGAGGGGCTCCAGCCCTCCCAGCATCTCCGGGGCCTCCTCTGGCCCCGCTCCAACAGGTCCATGTCCTTCTTGTGGTGAGGACTCCAGAGCTGGACGCAGTACTCCAGGTGGGGTCTCACCAGAGCGGAGCAGAGGGGCAGAATCACCTCCCTCGCCCTGCTGCCCACGCTTCTTTTAATGCAGCCCAAGATGCGGTTGGCTCTCTGGGCTGCAAGCGCGCATTGCCTGCTCATGTTGAGCTTCTTGTCCACCAGCACCCCCAAGTCCTTCTCCTCAGGGCTGCTCTCCATCCATTCTCCACCCAACCTGTATTTGTGCTTGGGATTGCCCCAACCCAGGTGCAGGACCTTGCACTTGGCCTGGTTGAACTTCATGAGGTTGGCATGGGCCCACCTCTCCAGCCTGTCAAGGTCCCTCTGGATGGCATCCCTTCCCTCCAGCGTGTCGACTGCCCTGCAGAGCTTGGTGTCGTCGACAAACTTGCTGAGGGTGCACTTGATCTCACTGTCCATGTCGCTGACAAAGACGTTAAACAGCACTGGTCCCAGCACTGACCCCTGAGGAACGCCACTCGTCACGGGTTTCCATGTGGACATTGAGCCATTGACTGCAACCCTTTGAGTGCGGCCATCTAGCCAGTTCCTTCACCAGTTCAGACCAGTACAGACACTGCTCTGGGGCCACATCACCCAGTTTGGCCCAGCTCAGACAAGGTCTGGGACCAGAAGAGCCACCAAAAGAACCCCGAGCTGAAGGAGATCTGGTCCCTCCCCTGCCAGACCAAAGGCAGTGACAAAGGGAGGCCAGTGAACGGAGGCTAGTCCCTACCAGGGGAGGCAAGCGAACCCCCTCCTTGCCCACAGCCCCTGGCCAGGTGCCCCTGCACAACAGGTGTGAGGCTCTTGGGGGGGTAGGCCGACCCATGGATGGCATGGAAGATGGTTTGGCCACACCAGAAGAGATGCCGGGAGCAGTAAGGCCTACCCCCAGTTTAAAAACTGCCTCTGCCAGGAAGAAGAGGCGAGTTGCAGTAGCAGGAGACTCCCTTCTGCGGGGAAGAGACGGCCCGATGTGCCGGGCAGACCCTCTGGACAGGGAGGTACGCTGCCTCCCCGGCGCCCGGGTCAGGGACATCACTCGAAAATTCCCCGCCTGGTTCAGCCCTCGGGCTACTGCCTGCTGCTGCTCTTTCACGGGGGTGGTGACGAGGTGGCAACACGTGGCCCAAGAGCAGTCCAGAGAGACTCCAGGGCCTTGGGAAAGTTAATAAGGCGGTCTGGGGCGCAGGGTGTCTGTTCTTCTGCTCTCCCAGTTACAGGCAGGGACACTGTAAGGAACAGACGTGCGCAATCTATCAGCACCCGGCTCCACGGCTGGTGTCACGCAGCAGTTTTGGGTTTTTCGACAACGGGATGGCCTACGCGGCACCAGGCTCGTTGGCATCGAACGGGGCTCGTCTCTCTGAAAGGGGGAAGCGGGTCTTTGCTCGTGAGCTAGCGGGGCTTGTTGACCGGGCTTTAAAGTAGGCTTGTTGGGAGAGGGGGATGCCACACGGCTTGCTCGTGACAAGCTGAGGGACGATGCTCCAAGGTCTGAGGGGTGGCTCACTAGTGAAGGCCCTCAACCTGTTGCTCCGAGATGTGCTGGGTATGCGGCAGCGCACTCGAAGTCTTACGGGGAGGAGCCAGGGGCTCCTGAGGAGGGAGGAGCCGGGGAGTCACAGATAAAACACCCCAGAGGAAGACCACCTGAAGAGCAGCAGGAAGGAAAAGCAACCGCTCCAGCCAGGGAGACAGCTTCACTGGGCGCCCAGCTGAAGTGCCTTTACGCGACTGCACGTGGCATGGGAAATAAGCAAGAGGAGTTGGAGATGTGCGCGCACCGCCAGGGCTACGATCTCGTTGGCATCACAGAGACGTGGTGGGATGGCTCTTATGATTGGAGCGTTGGAATGGATGGATACTGACTCTTCAGGAAGGACAGGCTGGGAAGATGAGGAGGGGATGTTGCCCTCTCTGTCAATGAACAGCTGGAGTCCATGGAGCTCCACGTGGGCATGGATGAAGACCCAACGGAGAACTTATGGGTCAAGATTAAAGGGAACGCAGGGGCAGGGGACATTACGGTAGGGGTCTGCGACAGGCTACCTGACCAGGACGACAGAGCGGATGAGGCCCTCCATAGACAGATAGGAGCAGCATCATGTTCACAGACCCTGGTCATCATGGGCGACTTCAACCACCCCAGTATCTGTTGGAAGGACAATGCAGTGGGGCACAAGAAATCCAGGAAGTTCTTGGAATGTGTCGATGCCAACTTTCTTCTTCAAATGGTAGGGGAGCCAACAAGGAGAGGAACTATGGTGGACCTTGTCCTTACCAACAAGGAGGGGCTGGTGGCGAGTGTCAAGCTCAAGGGTAGCCTCGGCTGCAGTGATCATGAAACGGCGGAATTCAAGATCCTTTGGGCAGCGAGGAGAGCGTGCAGCAAGCTCAATACCCTGCACTTCAAGAGAGCAGACTTTGGCCTCTTGAGGGACCTGCTTGGCAGGGTAACATGGGAAAAAGCACTGGAGGGGAGAGGGGACCAGGAGAGCTGGTTGCTCTTCAAGGATCACCTCCTCCAAGCTCAGGAGCGGTGCATCCCAAGAATGAAGAAGTCAGGCAAAAATGCCAGGAGGCCTGCGTGGATTAACAAAGAGCTCCTGGATGAGCTCAAGGGCAAAAAGGAGGCCTACGGAGGGTGGAAGCAAGGACGGGTTGACTGGGTGGAATACAGAGAAACTGTCTGAGCGACCAGAAACCAGATTAGGCAAGCTAAAGCCCAGACGGAATTAAATCTGGCTAGGGGCACCAAGGATAACAAGAAAAAACTTCTATAAGTACGTCAGGGGTAAAGGCAAGTCAAGGGAAGACGTGGGCCTTCTCAGGAAGGAGGCAGGAGACCTGGTCACCCAGGGTATGGAGAAGGCTGAGGTGCTGAATGACTTTTTCGCCTCGGCCTTCACCGGCAAGGGCTCCAACCACACCACCCAAGTTGCAGGATGCAAAGGCAGGGGCTATGAGAATGAAGAACCACCCACTGTAGGAGAGGATCAGGTTCGGGACCATCTGAGGAACATGAAGGTGCATAAGTCCATGGGACCGGATGAAATCCATCCACGGGTCCTGAGGGAGATGGCAGATGAAGTCGCCAAGCCACTTTCCACTATATTTGAAAAGTCGTGGCAGGCTGGTGAAGTTCCCGCTGATTGGAAAAGGGGAAACAGAACCCCCATTTTCAAAAAGGGAAAAAAGGAAGACATGAGGAGCTACAGACCGGTCAGTCTCACCTCTGTGCCTGGCAAGGTCATGGAGCAGATCCTCCTGGAAACTCTGCTAAGGCACATGAAAAATAAGGAGGTGATCGGTGACAGCCAACATGGCTTCACCAAAGGCAAACGGTGCCGGACAAATTTGGTGGCCTTCTATGAGCAACCAACACCATCTACCTGCACTTATGCAAAGCATTCGACACTGTCCCGCATGACATCCTGGTCTCTAAATTGGAAAAGCATGGATGTGATGGATGGACCACTCGGTGGGTAAGGAACTGGCTAGATGGCCGCACTCAAAGGGTTGCAGTCAATGGCTCAATGTCCACATGAAAACCAGTGACGAGTGGCGTTCCTCAGGGGTCAGTGCTGGGACCAGAAAGCCAACCGCATCCTGGGCTGCATTAAAAGAAGCGTGGGCAGCAGGGCGAGGGAGGTGATTCTGCCCCTCTGCTCCGCTCTGGTGAGACCCCACCTGGAGCACTGCGTCCAGCTCTGGAGCCCTCAGGACAAGAAGGACATGGACCTGTTGGAGCAGGTCCAGTGGAGGGCCACAAAGACGATGAAAGGGCTGGAGCCCCTCTGCTGGGAGGACAGGCTGAGAGAGCTGGGGGGGTTCAGCCTGGAGAAGAGAAGGCTCCGCGGAGACCTTCCAGCCCCTGCCAGTCCCTCAAGGGGCTCCAGGAAAGCTGGGGAGGGACTCTGGAGCAGGGAGGGGAGCCGTGGGACGAGGGGGAAGGGTTTTACACTGGAAGAGGGGAGATTGAGATGAGATATTGGGAAGAAATCCTTTGGTGTGAGGGGGGTGAGCCCCTGGCCCAGGTTGCCCAGAGAAGCTGTGGCTGCCCCATCCCTGGAGGGGTTCAAGGCCAGGTTGGCCGGGGCTTGGAGCAACCTGGGCTGGTGGGAGGTGTCCCTGCCCAGGGCAGGGGGTGGCACTGGGGGGGCTTTAAGGTCCCTTCCCACCCAAACCATTCTGCGACTCTGTGACCACATCACCCAGTTCAGGCCAGTACAGACACTGCTCTGGGGCCAAGTCTCACAGTATGGTCCAGTACAGACCTTGCTATGGGACCATATAATCCAGCTCAGCCCAGTCCGAACACTGGTCTGGGGCCACATCGACCAGTACAGACACAGATCTAGGACCACATCACCCGGTTCAGCCCAGTACAGACCCTGGTCTGGGGCCACATCACCCAGTTCAGTCCAGTATGGCCACTGGTGCGGGGAATCCCCCAGCTCAGAGCGGTGGCTCCTGGGCTCCGTGTCCCCTTTGTGTTGCAGAGCAGAGGGACAATGGGGCGGATGGCTGTCACCACCACCCTCCCCCGGTGTGGGGCTGCCCCCCAGCAGGGACAAAGGGACAAGGGGGGGGATGGCTGTCCCTCCCGGCACTGGGGTGCTCTGGTCCCCGGGGCGGTGGCGGCCGCGGGGGTGGCCCCGCTTTGTCCCAGAGAGGCAGGAAATGTCCCATCGGCGGTCGTTAGCCAGAGATCAGCGCGGCCATCACCCGCCCCTGCCCTCGGGCCACAGCCCCCACCCCCTGCCCCCTGTCCTTGTCCTTGCCCTAACCCCATCCCCACCCCCATCTCCATCTCCATCCCACCCCCAGCCCCTGTCCCATCCCCATCCCAATTCCCTGTCCTTGTCCCTTCCCCACCCCCATTTCCATCCCAACCGCATCTCCATCTCCAACCTCTGCCCTATCTCCATCTCCATCTGCACCTGCATTCCCATCCCCATCTCCATCCCCATCTCCATAGAATCATAGAACCGTAGAATTGTCTCAGTTGGAAGGGACCTTTCAGATCATCGAGTCCAACCATAGACCCAACCCTGCCAAGGCCACCACTACCCCATGGCCGTCAGCACCACATCTGCCCGGCTTTTCAATCCCTCCAGGGATGGCGACTCCACCACTGCCCTGGGCAGCCTCTTCCAATGCTTCACAACCCCTTCCAGGAGGAAATTGTTCCCAATATCCATCCTAAACCTCCCCTGGCGCAACTTGAGGCCGTTTCCTCTTGTACTATCACCTGTTACTCCCCGTCTCCATCTCCATCCCCATCCCCATCCCCATCCCCATCTCCATCTCCATCTTCATCCCATCTCCATCTCCATCTCCATCTCCATCTCCATCTCCATCTCCATTCCCTGTCCCTGCCCCATCCCCATCCCATTCCCATCTCCACCTTCAGCCCCTCTCCACCCTCTGCCCCATCCCATCCCACCCCATCCCATCCCAGCAGGGTTAGTGGTGCTCAGCCGGAGCCAGGGCCCAGCCGAGGGTGTCCCAGCATGGATGGGACGTTACTGCTCCGGCTGCACCCGGGGGCTGGTGATGGGCAGCGATGGCCCTTGGAGGCTGGGGGGGGGTGGTGAGGAAGAGGAGGGAAGGCTGGAGGGGGCCAGCTCGTCCCTGTCCCGACCACAGTGGGGCTGGTGACCCCAACCAAGCTGCTGGGACAAACCCCCTTGGGATATGGCCAGCACCGCATCTGGCACAGCTGGCACCACATCCGGCACGGGGGGGGGCTCACCCGAGGGAGGGAAGGGGCAAGGTGGCCCCTTCCCCCAAGCCAGCGGGGCTGTGGGTGGCATGTCCCGTCCCAGGGGACGGCGTCGCTGACACCGCCGCAAGTGACAATCGGTGCCGGGCACACGCAGCGCGCGGGTGGGCTGGCATCGGGGCGGGGGGCTCGGGACCTGCGGCTGAGCTGGGACCCCCCCCGTAGTGAAAAGAAAACACTGATTCTTGTTAGAAAAATCAAGGAATTGGGGGGGCGCCACCCGCCATTGTCTGGGGACAGGGACTCCCCGGGAATGGCATTTCTTCAGCAGTTTTCCCAATTATTCCTGCCTGAGAGCGATGCTGCCCGACCCCCTCTGCGCTCCTTCTGCCGGGGGAAGCCGGGGTGGGGGGAGAAGAATCGTCACTTGGTGTGGCACGGCGGGCACTGCGGGGGCACCCGCCGCCGGCCCGTGGCTGGAGTCCCCTGCACGGGGCCCATCCGTGGCTCTGCGGGCAAACGCCGGCACTGCTGGTGCCCCCTGTGCTGGGCAGGGGCACCAAACCCCGGCCACCACCATGCGTTCGGCAGCCCCCTTCCAGGCACGCAGCCCCCCAGCGGTGCCCAGCCGGGCCGGCGGGACCCTCTGCCCATGCCAGCCCCACACAGACCCCTCTGTCACCAGCAGTCACCCCCCGTGCCCCCCGCTGCCAGACCCCTGTGCCCGTGCCGGCCACCCCGGGAGGAGACGATCCACAGATCTCCTGGCACAGCCACCCGGCCGTGCCAGCCGTGGGGACATCATGGCCATGCCAGCCGTGCCCTGTGCCCCATGGGGACATCGTGGCTGTGACTTGACATTGCTGTGCCCTGCAGGGACACCCCAGGCTGTGCCAGCCTCCCCTGTGCCCCATGGGGACATCGTGGCCATGCCAGCCTCCCCCTGTGCCCCATGGGGACATCATGGCTGTGCCAGCCATGCCCTGTGCCCCATGGGGACACTGTGGCTTGGCCAGCCATGCTTGTGCCCCACGGGGATGCCCTGGCCATGCCCTGTGCCCCATGGGGACATCATGGCTATGCTAACGATGCCCTGTGCCCCATGGAGACACTGTGGCCATACCAGCCATGCCCTGTGCCCCACAGGGACATCGTGGCCATGCTAGCCACACCCTGTGCCCCGTGGGGATGCCTTGGCCATGCCGTGTGCCCCGTGGGGACATTGTGGCCATGCCCACTGTGCCCTGCGCCCCGTGGGGACGGCCGTGCCATGCCAGCCATGCCCCGCAGGACGCCGCGGCGGTGCCAGCCTCCCCCCGTCCCTGCACGGTGCCAGCGTGACAGTGCCCGGCAGCGCGGGCTATAAATAGCTCGGTGATGGCGCGAGGGGGGACCTGTTGCCAGGGAGACCCACTGGCAGCGGGAATGACGCGGAGAAGGGGGTGAGAGGGGAGACACAATGGTGGGGATGGGACCCCCGGGGCGCCCGCCGAGCCCCTGCCCCACGGCACCCCTCTTCGCCGAGGTCCCACCACCCCCGGCCTCCGCCGCTGCCCTCGGCTTGGCCTGATCCGGCTGCGTCACGGCACGTGCTGGTTCCCTGGGAAACCAGGGGAACGGCACATCCCGGCACATCCCGTGGGAGGAGGAAGGGCCCCGCGTTGCCACACCGGTGGCTGCACACACCGGGCCACTGGCCGCCGGCTTACAGTGGCCTCAAGGCGGGGGAACCAGGCATGAGAAGGAAACGGAGCCCCCAGCACCATGCCGGTCACCCCGGCACCGCCGGCACCCGGCACCCCGCGTCTCGCCCGCGCTCAGTAGTGATGCTGCAATTAGCCGTGGCAACCTTGGGGATGGCCAGGGCTTGTCCCAGGCGGCACCGCGCAGCCCGCCCCGTCCCGGTGTCACCGCGGCGTCCCCCGCCAGCTGCGGCGCGCGGGGCCTCACCTCCCGCTTCCAGCGCGCCAGCCACTCGTCCCGCTTCCTCTTGCTGATGTAGTAGGGGTCTCCGGCCTGGAAGGTGTGCCGCTGCATCGGCCGCTGCCGCAGGCTCGACTCCCAGCCCAGCCCGCCGCGCAGCCGCCCGCGGGAGCCCTGCGCCGGGAGAGAGCGCGCTGAAGGACGCCGGCAGCGCGGCGGGGACGGCAGCGCGGCGGGAGCCGTCACCCGCGACAGGCAGGGCGTGGGGGACACGCGGCGGAGGTGGAGGTGGCACACGGCGTGCGCAGGCGGGGGGACGGGGGAGATGGGCATGGGGCCTGACGGACGGGGCACACACACGCACACACACACGCACACACACGTGCACATGTGCACACACACATACATACACGTGCACGCACAGGTACGCTCACACATGTGCACACACACACACACACGGGTACATATACACGCACACACATGCACACACACACAGACATGTGCACACACATGCACACACATGCACACACTTACACACACACGCACACACCTACAGTCAAGTGCACACACGTACAGTCAAGTGCACACACATACAGACACATACAAATGCCTGCACAGACACACACAGACACACACACACATGCACACATGTAAACACACACGTGCGCACACACGTACACACACACAGACACACACACACATGTAAACACACATGCACACGCGTGTGCACACACACACACACACAAACGTGCACGCACACTCGTGCACACACACAATATGCACACATGCACACACACGTGCGCACACACACATTCACACACACGCGCGTGCACACACACACGCTCTGGCCACATCTGCACCGGGGCACCGCGGGCTCTGCCGCAGCCGCCGCGCTCTGCCCGGTGCGGGGGGGGCTCAGCCCGGGCAGGCCGGGTGCCGGGGGCAGTGACAGATGGCGGGGGCTTCGCCGCCCGGCTACGGCTCGGTGCCGCCCGGAGCCCAGGTGTGCCGGGGCGCAGGAACCCAGGACCCCGTCCCGGCAGCTCCCCACGGCCGCCAGCACCACAGGACGGGGGGTGCCGGCTCCCGCGGGCACCGGGGGCACCGTGCTGGCCGGGGGGCGCCCGGGTGCATACTTGCCTCCATTTTCAGGGTGTCGAAGTTGTTTTCTTCCTTCTCTTCCTTGCCTGCACACAGAGCAGAGAGGAGCCGTCAGTGGGGGCCGCTCGGTGCCGTGGGGCAGGGAGGGAGACGGGGGCCCACCCGGGACCCCCCCAGCCCGGGGACGGGTGCCCATCACCGCCGTGCTCCCCAGGGGATGCCGAAGCCGGGATGTGAGCCGGATGCTCCCGCGCCCCCTCCCCACAGCCCGGCCGGGGGGGTCTCGGTGTTCGGGGGGTCTGGGGGGACCTGGGGGTCCGGGCCAGGGAAGCGCGCGGAGCAGGTGCGTGCTGAGCTGCTGCCGGGAAAGCGGCTAGAAATGACCCCAACCATTCCGGGGGTTCCAAACCTCCGTGCACCCCGAGCCCCTCAACAGCCACCCCGGTTTGCTGCAGGTCCCCCGTGTCCTCGGGCTGTGCTGCAGCCACTGTCCCCTCCCCCGGACACCCTGTGTGACACCCGGGCTGTCCCCTCGGCACAGGGGACCCGACCCGGCACCCGTGGTGCCCAGCCCCTGCCCCAGCAGCAGCGATGCCCGAGCGGGGGAGCGGCTGAGAGCCCTGCTCTGAGCGCCGGGGGACAGCAGGGGACACTGGGGACAGTGGGAGACACAGCAGGACACTGGGGGACAGGAGCTCTCTGGCTTTATGTGGGGGGTAGGGGTGTGTGCGTCCCCTGGGGGTGCAACCTGTCCTGCCCACAGGCACGGGGACCTCAGCTGGGGAAACTGAGGCACAGGAGAGGGGACCTGGCCTGTTCTGGGATGCTGGTCCCCTCTGTCACTGGGTCCAGCAACACTGGGACTGGTCCAACTGGGGCGCACAGACCAGGCTGGGGACATGCAGCCAGCGTCCCCCCCAACCCCTCTGCTGCCCTGCCTGCTGTGCCGGGGGGCACAGAGTTCAGTGCCGGGACATCACCGGTGCCAGGGCTGCCGCAGCGCCTTCCTGCAACAGGCCACGGCAGCACCGCAGCTGCAGCTCCCCGCCGGAGCATCCCCATCATTCCCGGCACGGCTGGGGCTCGGCAAAGACCCCACAGGGCTCCTGCCCATCCCGGCACCCGCGGCAGCACCGCGCCTCGTGCTCTCTGCCGGCCGGCTGTGCCGACGGCAGGATCCCACCCGAGGGCTTCCCCCTGCAGGGGTTTCGGCAGGGACGGGACTGGGGGGACAGCGAAGGGGCGCAGAGCTGATGCGGTGGTCGGTAGGTCGTGGCTGGGCAGCGCTGGACGAGCAGGTCCTCGTCCCCGTGCCACGTCCGAGGGGTGGCGGGAGGTGAGAAGGCAGGGTGCGAGGAGGGGGGAGCAGTGAGGGAGGCAGGAGCGCGGGGTGAGGGGGTGAGGGCAGCCCGGGAGAGCCCCCGCACCCGCCGGAGCCAAAGGACCAAGGAGCAGCAGCAGAAGAGGCTCCGGATGATGGCAAAGCGCCTGCCCGGCGCGGTGAGAGGAGGGGGATGAGCACCATGCACATGGGCTGCGCAGACAGGCCACGCCGCGGGAGGGTGGGCTCGGCAACGCCGAGGGGAAAGCGCTGAGCGCCAGCCCGGGGCTGGAAGGTGGAGCCCGACCTGCTCGTGGCGCCCACGCTCACGGCACCCACGCTCACGGCACCGTGCTCATGTTCCTGGTGTTCCCTGCTGCCGCCGGCCTCGTAATCCAGAGCTCTGCCGCACACGGCAGCCGGCGGCACGGCACCCCGGGGCTGTCTCCACCCCACTCTGCACCGGTTCCCGCATGGGGATGTGCCGCGCTGGCTGGCGCTGGCCCGGCCCGTCTGGTCCAGCTCCCTTGGGCTGGCACGGCCAGCCTGGCGCTGGCGCTGCGCCATGACTCACGCCGGACCGCGGCACACGGCACAGCAAACTCCCCCCGACCCGCTGTACCGCGCCGCCAGCGATGGCGTCTCCCTGCCATCAGCTGCCTGCTCCGTGCCTCGTGACTGCAGCAGCATCTGCAGCGCTGTCTCCATCCCAGCCCTGCAGCGTCCAGCCCTGCCTCTCCCAGCTCCATCCCAGCCCTGCATCATCCATCCCAGCCTCTCCCAGCTCCATCCCAGCCCTGCATCATCCATCCCAGCCTCTCCCAGCTCCAACCCAGCCCTGCATCATCCATCCCAGCCTCTCCCAGCTCCATCCCAGCCCTGCATCATCCATCCCAGCCTCTCCCAGCTCCATCCCAGCCCTGCATCATCCATCCCAGCCTCTCCCAGCTCCATCCCAGCCCTGCATCATCCATCCCAGCCTCTCCCAGCTCCATCCCAGCCCTGCATCATCCATCCCAGCCACTCCCAGCTCCATCCCAGCCCTGCAGCGTCCAGCCCTGCCTCTTGCAGCTCCATCCCAGCCCTGCATCATCCATCCCAGCCTCTCCCAGCTCCATCCCAGCCCTGCATCATCCATCCCAGCCTCTCCCAGCTCCATCCCAGCCCTGCATCATCCATCCCAGTCTCTCCCAGCTCCAGCCCAGCCCAGCTGCTCCCAGCCCCGTCCCTCGCTCCGCACGGCCGCGGCGGGTCCCTGTGATGATCCGGGTGGAGAAGCCCCTGCGAGCAGAGCCTGACTCCGCTCCTTCTCACCCTCCTTCTGCTCCCCAGTGCCCCGTGGTGCCCGTGCTGTGACACCTCAGCTCCGTGTCCCCTCTCTGCCCACTGTCTGTCCCCTACCCTGGTGACAGCACGGACCCATCTTGGCTCACGGCTGGTCCGAGCTGCTCCATCCCACTGCTGGGCATGTCCCGTCCCAGAGGGATGGTGGCAGCGGGGCCACAGGCCAGTGTGTGCCTGAGGGGCCACCAGGGCCAGTGCTGGGCTCCCCCGTGGCCTGTGCCGGAGCTCGGCACCCCTTCCGGAGCGGAGCCGCTCCTGGCTGAGAGCATCCCTGTCCATGGAAGGTGCTGGGGGGGGAAAAGCCTGTCCCGGTGAGCGGCAGCTCTGCCAGGGACAGTCCCTGCACAGCCCCGGGGTCCTGGTCCCTGTGGGCACCCCGGCAGCACGCGGTGCCCACGGCACCGTGGGGGCTCACCCCTGCCCCGACAGGGGCACGGCACGGCTGGGCAGCGCACGGGGCTGGCGTGAGTGGGTGCCCTGTACCCGCAGCGCCGGGGTCCGCAGGGACCCTCCTGGGGGCCAGTGTGTGCCCGTGGCCCCTGGTCCGATCACCGAGCACCCCTGGGGGAGCCTGGCTGCGTCCCCTCGGCACTTCCCTGCAGGGATTTATCCGCATGGATCCACCCCCCAGCCGGCCCCGGGCTGAGCAGCCCCAGCCCCTTCAGCCTCCCCCCGCGGCAGGGACCCTCCAGTCCCCCCGCGCCCTGGCGGCCCCTCGCTGGGCTCTCTCCGGTCCCTCCGTGTCCCTCCTGGACTGGGGAGCCTGGCACTGGACCCAGCACTGCCGTGGTGGCCACCTCACCCAGTGGCCAACGCTCCTAATGCAGCCCAGGACACCATTTGCTGTCATTGCACGAGGACCCGCTGCTGCCTCGTGCCCGGCTCGGTGCCCACCGGGACCCCCGGGACCCTCTCTGCCGCGCTGGCGCCGGGCGCTGAGTCCCTGCCTCGCTTGCTGCCCGCGATGCCCGGAGCAGCACCGGCACCGCAGCTGGCACCTCCTCAGCGCCGGGACCGCACCGCACACACGCCGCCCGCTCTGTCCCCGGCACACGCAGGGCTGCCGGGTGAAGCGGCAGGAGCGTCGGCGGTGGTGGGCATGCCGCGGGGCAGGCAGGGGCACGCTTGTGCCGCGGGGGCACCGGTGGGATGAGGACCGACCTGGGGGAGCGGAGCCCGTTGGGAATGGCAGTGCAACGGGCCGAGCATGCGAGGGCAGCCCCCCCCCCCCGCTCCCCCGGTTCCGATCTGCTGCCCCCACCCCAAACCCCGCTCAGCCCTTCCTCCTCCTCCTCCTCCTCCTCCGGCAGCGCTCCCCAGCCCGGAGCCCTCCCGGGGACGGCATGCCGGGCAGGGCGATGGGGGCCGGGGGTCCCCGGAGGGGTGCAGCGGGCGCTGGGGGGGTCGCGGGCAGAGCCGCAGCCCCGCAGCGGGGAGCCCTCAACGCCAAGGTCTTACTTTTCTCTGCGGCCTCCAGGAGTTTCCTCCTCCCGCGTTTCTTCTGGGGGTCGGAAGGGGCCAGCTCACCCTC
Organism: Rissa tridactyla; assembly: GCF_028500815.1. Classification (NCBI taxonomy): domain Eukaryota; kingdom Metazoa; phylum Chordata; class Aves; order Charadriiformes; family Laridae; genus Rissa; species Rissa tridactyla. The sequence goes on along the minus strand of NC_071468.1, from coordinate 127,151,089 downwards.
ATCGGCCGGGGCGTCCAGGCCCTCCTTGGGGGTGCAGCGGCCGTTCTCCAGCGCCCGGCCCGTCTCGCCGTCCGGCAGGCTCTCCGTCTCGTCCTCCTCGGGCCGCCCGCCCTTGGGGCTCGCGCCGCCCTCCTCCGCGCCCTTCCACTGGGCACCGTCCCCTTCCACGTCCCCGTTGGGCAGCGGCTCGGCAGGGCTGGCCTCCGGGCAGGGCGGGGGGCACTTGGGGACGGCCGCGATGTCTTTGGGGGTGTCACTGCTCTCCACCTGTGGAGAAGGAGAGGGAAAGGAGCTGCGATGGGCGCTGGCGGGGGGGGCACGGCCCCACTCACACCCCAACCCGTGCCCCCAACCCACATCCCACTGGCCACCGCCACCAGACACCACGACAGGAGCCCTTGCCCCACCTCATGGTGGCCAGACCCATCCAGTCCCTTTCCCCGTCCCCATCCCCCCTGGCCCTGACCCCAATTCCCCACTGCAGACATCACAGCACGAAGGGTGTCCCCGGGACCACAGCCCATACCCCCAGAGACACAGCTCCACGACGCGGTGACAATCTGGGGACAAAAGCGCATGACGCCAAAAAGACCAAGTTCCACCTCCTGCATCTCAGGCACCCCGGGGTGCTGCTGCCTGCAGGGGCTGGCACAGTGCCGCGGGACGGGGCTACAACGGCACCCTCAGGACCAGGACACGTGGCCATGGAAGCCTCCGGACATGGACATGTCACGACACCATGAGGACCACCACACAGTGCCATGGCACCCACAGAACCAGGATCTATAGATGTGACATCGTCAGAAACCCTCAGGATGAGGACGTGCTGCCATGGCACTGACACGACCAGGACACCCTGCCATGGGACAAAAGGACCAAGACATTTTGCCATGGCACCCTCAGGACCGGGACAGACAGACATGACACCCTCAGGACCATGACACATTGCCATGGGACCCTCAGGAACAGGACATGCTGCTGGGACATCTTCCGGAGCAGGACACATTGCCATGGCATCCTCAGGACCAGGACACAGTGGCACAACACCCTTAGGACAGGACACCCTGCCATAGGACAAAAGGACAAAGACATTTTGCCATGGCACCCTCATGACTGGGACACACAGCCATGACACCTCCCGGAGCACGACACTCTGCCATGGATACCTCAGGACCAGGAGAGAAGGCCATGGCACCATAAAGGCCTGAGGCATGCTGCCATGGCACCCTCAGGACCATGACACACTGCTGTGACTCCCTCAGGACCAGGACACATGGCCATGGCACCTTCAGGACGATGATGCACTGCTCTGAATCCCTCAGGACCAGTATATGTGGCCATGGCACCCTCAGGACATTGGACATGCTGCCATGACACCCTCAGGACCAGGACACATGGCCACGGCACCTTCAGCACTAGGACACACTTCCACGGCACTCTCAGGACCAGGAGACACTGTGACAACATCCTCAGGACCAGGACATGCTGCAGTGGCACCCTCAGGACAGACACATGGACACGACACCGCCAGTACCAGGAACACTGCCACGACACCCTCAGGGCCTGGACACCCCATCATGGCACCTTCAAGTTCAGGATATAAAGCCAGAACACCCTCAGGACCAGCACAAGTGGTTGTGACACCTTCAGGACCAGGACAAAGGGCCAAGGCACCCTCAGGACCAGGACACAGTGCCATGACACCTTCAGGATCAGGACAGACAGACATGATACCCCCAGCATCAGGTCATGCTGTCATGAAAGCCCCAGGACCGGGACGTGGTGGCACATCCTCAGGACCAGGACATGGTGCCACGGTACCCCAGGACTGCTGCCATGGCACCCTCAGGGGCAGCTCATGTTGCAATGACACCCTCAGGTCCAGGACATGCCGTATTGACACCCTCAGGACAAGGACACACAGACACAGCACCCTCAGGACCGAGACACACAACCGCGACACCCTCAGGACCAGGACACAATATCATGTCACCCTCCGGAACAGGACACAACACCTTGAAACCCTCAGGAGCTGGAGATGCTGTCATGACACCCTCGGGACAAGGACATACAACCATAACGTCCTTAGGATAAGGAAAACAAAGCCATGGCACCATCAGGACCAGGACACGTTGCCATAGCACCCTCATAATCAAGACACAACGTCATGACATCCTCAGGACTAGGACACGTTGCCATGAGATCCTCAGGAACGGGGCACAACGCCATGACAACCTCAGGATAATGACACAAGGCAATGACACCCTGAGGAGCAGTACATACTGCTATGGCACCTTCAGGAGAAGGATGCAATGCCATGACACTTTCACAGGCAGGACAAATGGCCACGAAACCATCAGGACGAGGACACATGGATGTGACAGGCTGAGGACCAGGGAAATATTGCTGTGTCACCTTCAGGACCAGGACACAATGCCATGACATCCTCAGGACCAGGACACATGGACGTGACACCCTCACGACCAGGACACACTGCTGTGTCACCCTGAGGACCAGGATATGCTGCCATGGTACCCCGAGGACCAAGACAAAATGCCATGGCAACTTCAGGACCACGACACATGGCACGCTCAGGACAAGGACACACTGCCACAGCACCCTCAGGAGCAGGTCACATTACAATAGCACCCTCAAGACCATGACACAATGACACGGCATCTTCAGGACCTAGACAGAGGGACATGATACCCACAGGACCAGGACAGAAGTAGGCGACACCATGAGGACCTGGATACACTGTCATGGCAACTTCAGGACCAGGACACGCTGTCATGACACCCTAAGGAACAGGACATGCTGCCATTACATCCTCTGGACCAGGACACAGGGCCATGAAACCCTTAGGAAACAGACAACACATCCACAGCACCCTCAGGACCAAGACACAAGGATGTGACACCATGAGGACCTGGACACAATGCCTTCATGACCAGAACAAACTGCCATGACACCCTGAGGACCAAGACAAATGGAGGTGACACCATGAGGACCAGGACGTGGAGCCGTGACACCCACAGGACCAGAACACAAGACCATGGTGCCCTCAGGACCAGGACACAACACATAGCAGCTTCACGTCCAGGACAAGTGGTCAAGACACCCTCAGGACCAAGACACACCTCCATGACACCCTCAGGACCAGGACTCACTGCCATGACACCCTGAGGAGCAGGTCATGTTGTAATGAACACCCTCAGGGCCAGGACACAACACCATGACACCCTCAGGACCAAGACACAAGGACATGACACTGTGGGGACCTGGATACACTGCCATCTCAGCTTCAGGACCTGGACAAACGGCCATGAAACCTTCAGGACCAGGACATACCACCATGATGCCCTTATGACCTAGGACACAATGCCGTGTCACCCTCAGGACCAAGACAAATGGAGGTGACGCCATGAGGACCTGGATACAATGCCATGACACCTTCAGGACCAGGAGAAGCGGCCATGAAACCCCCAAGACCAGGACACACCACCGCAATGCCCTTAGGACCAGGACACAACGCCGTGTCACCCTCAAGGACCAAGACAAACGGAGGTGACACCATGTGGACCAGGACACAATGCCATGACACCTTCAGGACCAGGACAAGCGGCCATGACACCCTCAGGACCAGGACATGATGCCACAACACCCAGAGGAGCACAACACATGGCCATGACACCCTCAGGACCAGGACACAACACCCAGAGGAGCACAACACGTGGCCATGACACCCTCAGGACCAGGACACGGTGCCGTGGCACCCTCAGGACAAGGATGTCACCCAGCTGCCCCAGTCCCCATGTCGGCGAGGCCATCCCCAGCGCGGAGGGGACACTGGAGCCCGTCCTGCCCGGCTCGCCTGTGCTGCAACGCGGCGGAGCGGGGCCAGCGTTGGGACCCCCCTCGCTCCCGTCCCCGTGGGCAGCGGGGACGTGGGACGGCTGGTGCGCGTGCGCGCTTGTGCAAGGCAGGCGGAGCCAGGGCCCACGACGGCCGTGCACGTGTGTGTGTGACAGGCAGAGCTGGGGACCACGACACACGTGTGCGTGTGTACAGGTGACAGGCAGAGCCAGGCCCCGTGACGACCCCACGTGCAAGCGTGACACACACAAACGTGGCCCACGGCGAGCGTGAGAGAGGGACAGAGTGTGACAGGCACAGCCGCAGCCCGTGACGTGCACACGTGTGTGACAGACGGGCACCACCACACCCGTGTGCGACCGGCGGGTGTGCATGTGTGACCGGCGGTGCCGGCACCCGCAGGAAACGTGCAGCCGGCCCCGGCTCGCGAGTGCCGCGACAGAGCGGCGAGCGTGCGCGAGCGTGAGACACGGGGGAGGATTGTCTGCGCCAGCGCTCACCGGCACGCCGGGCCCCGCCGCGCCTGCCCGCCTGGCAGCCGAGGCCGAGCGCGCCGGCAGGGCTGGGGATGGCATCGCTGGTCCCCGCCGTGCCGCCAGCCCCGGGGGAGCCGCGTGGCACGGCATGGCACGGCCATGGCAGGGGGCAGTGGGAGCGGAGTCAGAGCGAGAGGAGCAGCCCGGCGCGGCGGTTTCCGTGGCAAAGGAGAGTGAAAGTGCTGCCGCGTCACTGCCACGGCCGGGACGCGCGGTGCAGCCGGGGCAGGGTGGGCTCTGCCTCCGCTCAGCCCCGCTGCCGCGGCACTGGGTCCCCTCCCGGGTGGGGTCCCCATCTCCGGGGCCTGGCCATCGCCAGTGTGGCACAGCCGAGCCAGGTGGGCACCGGCACCGTCCCCCCCCAGAGACCCCATACGCTGCCCACAGGCCGGCGGTGCCCATCCTGGCCTCCCGCAGCACCGGTGGCTGAACGCCTTAAGGACAGGCACCTTTGGGTGCCGTCGATGCCTCCGGTGCCGCCGGGGCCAGGAGCTGAGGAGGTGGCACCCGCACCTGTTTCCTGGTGCCCTGCGCTCGCCTCCACGAGCTTGTGCCCCCTGGACCCCACGCTCGCCCCTGTGAGCTTGTGCCCCCTGGACCCCCATGCTCGCCCCTGTGAGCTTGTGCCCTCCCCAGCCCCACGCTCACCCCGCCGAGCTGGTGCATCCTGTGCCCCACGCTCCCTTCCTACAAGCTCGCACAGCCCCGCGCTCGCCCCATGCTCGCCTCCCCCCTGGCACCCACAGGGGGGCTTTGCAAGAAGCCGGCAGTGGCGGGGGCTCTGCGGGACCCCAGGGCCCCCCCGTCTCTGCGGCGACAAGCAGCCCACCGGCACCTTCCCCGCACCGCCGCCCGCCCCCACCCCTGCCCCGGCCCCCCCAGCTCTCCGTGGGCGCCGGGGGCGGCGGCGTGGGGCTGGTGCGGCGCCAGGGTGGCACAGAGCTGAGGGGCCCAGCTGCAGGGACCCCTCCTGCCCCTCGCCAGCAAACTCCATGTCCCAGGGTGCACCGTGCGGTGGCTGGGTGCCAACGCCGAGCTTGGCGTGAGCCGGGGCGCTCGCGGTGCTGCCGGGGTGCCCACCACCCTCCCCTTGCCCCAGGGCTGCTTGAGAAGGGGGCCGGGGTCGGGGGGGTCGGACATGCCTCTTACCATGGTGCATCCCCGTCCGGCTGCCGCTGCCCGTGCGCAGGCGCCTGCTCACCGCGCTGGCGGCCGCGGCGTCGGGCGCTTCCTGCTCGCCCCGGCCGCCCCGGCTCGCTGGCAGAGTCACTTCCTCCGCTCGCTCGCTCGCGCGCTGGAGCGAGCCACGGGCCGCCCCGCCACCCGCCAGCGGGGAAGGGGCTGGCGGGGCAGGAGGGGGCGTCGGGGGCCGGGGGGGACCATGGCGGGGTGCCCGGCAGCACCGGTGGGGAGCCACAGCCATGCCAGCGCAGAGCAGCACCGCTCCCGAACGCCGTGCCACTGCACCGAGCTCCCACCGCGCAGCCTCTGCCGGAGACCAGCTGGCCCCGCTCCCACCCGGGGACACCGCAGCGGTGTCACTTGTGCTGGGGACACGCACACACCGGGGCAGGGGCCACCGCACAGCCATGCACCGGGAACATGCGAGCCACCGCTGACGGTCCCAGGGTGCCTGGGAGCCTCTCCTGGTGCCGGATGGCTTCCTGGTTGGGAACGGCGGCAAAGCCCGGTTCCCAGAGAGGGCACGGCTCAACTGATGGCACCGTTGCCATCAGGAGGGTGGACATAACACACCAGGCCACTGTGTGGGAGCTCCCGGCAACGAGTGAGGGCGTGTGTGGGGTGACAGAGGCTGAAGGATAAACTTCAGCATGCCCGGCTGATGGATGACGCAGCCCCGGGAGGCCTGGACACCCACCACAGCGGTGGGACAGGCTGAGGGGACACCACGGTGCGCCAGGATCCAGCCCTGGAGCGAGCTGGCAGCATCGGTGAGATGGCTGCCCAAGAGCAAAGTCATTGGATCATCACATGGTTTGGGTGGGATGAGACTTTTAAGGACCACCCAGTGGCACCCCCTGCCCTGGGCAGGGACACCTCCCACCAGCCCAGGTTGCTCCAAGCCCCGGCCAACCTGGCCTTGAACCCCTCCAGGGATGGGGCAGCCACAGCTTCTCTGGACAACCTGGGCCAGGGGCTCACCCCCCTCACACCAAAGGATTTCTTCCCAATATCTCATCCAAATCTCCCCTCTTCCAGTGTAAAACCCTTCCCCCTCGTCCCATGGCTCCCCTCCCTGCTCCAGAGTCCCTCCCCAGCTTTCCTGGAGCCCCTTGAGGGACTGGCAGGGGCTGGAAGGTCTCCGCGGAGCCTTCTCTTCTCCAGGCTGAACCCCCCCAGCTCTCTCAGCCTGTCCTCCCAGCAGAGGGGCTCCAGCCCTCCCAGCATCTCCGGGGCCTCCTCTGGCCCCGCTCCAACAGCTCCGTGTCTCTCCTGTGCCGAGGCCCCAGCGCTGGAGGCAGCACTGCAGGGGGGTCTCCCCCGAGCGCAGCAGAGGGGCAGAATCCCCCCCTCGCCCTGCTGCCCACGCTGCTGGGGATGCAGCCCAGGCTGCGGGGGGGTTCTGGGCTGCCAGCGCACGGTGCTGGCTCATGGCCAGCTTTTCCCCCCCCAGCACCCCCAAGCCCTTCTCTCAGGGCTGCTCTCCATCCCTCCATCCTGTAGGAGATGCCAGAGGTGCTGGAGCTGGTTCAGAAGGGCCTGTGGCAGCCCGGAGCAATGGGGAGGGGGGCAGATTGGGGGCAAGTCGAAGTGGGGCTCATGGCTGTACCCCGGAGCTCCATGCCGGGGGCTGCAGCCCGTGGGACAAGTGGGTTCCACCCCACATCGTTGATGGGAACGGGCCGGGGGTCTCTGTCCCTGCCATGGCGGGCGGAATAGGACCTGCTTCCCGCCCCGTCCTGCCCGTCCCCAGCACGCCATTGTCCCCCAGTTCCCGGCTCGCCCCAAGCCGCTGCAGGAGCCGCCCGCCCTCGGGGTCCCCGGCACCGTCCCCCCCACTGCGGTGCCGGGGACGAGCCACTGCTCATGGCGGGGGCCTGGCCGCCCCCCAGCCCCGCTCCCACCCCCGGCTCGGGGCTGCATCCTGGACACCACGCCGAAAACAATCGCAGGGGCTGCGTGGGCTTCCCGGGAGGAAACGGGAAGGCCGGCAACGTGCTCCAGATTAGGCGGCCGTGGGGGCCGGCAGAGGCGCGGCTGCGGGGGGCTCGGGGCGGCCGCGGGGGGCTCGGCCTGCTCCCATGCTGGGACGGGGTCTGGGAGGCCGCAGATGGGGGGCTGCTGTGCCGCCGCGGCGCCATGGCCCTGCTCAGCCCCGTCCTCGGCAGCCCCTTGCCGCCAGCATGGCAGACGCCGGCACGCCGCGCTTTATGGAAACAGGCCTCACCGCGCATCTGCCATGACCCCCGCCGGCACGGCACCCTCGGCGTCAGGGTGGGACGGGGGCACGCGGGAGGTTGACCCTGGGAGGGGACAGGCACCGCGTCTCTGTGCACGACGGGGACACGCAGCCCCCCGGCACCGCGGCGGGCATGCCCCGGCACGGCACCCACCCAAACCCCGCCGCTCCCCTACCTGGGTGGGAACCGGATTGCAGCTCACGGCCCCCGCTGCCGCTCGGACACCGCGGCCGAGCCGGGGAGGTGCAGGGGAAGGGGGGGCCGGGACCCAGCCCGTCCCCGTCCCCGAGGAGAGCCCGGCGGCGGGTCTGCCTTCCTGCCCACCCACCCGCTTCCTCCGCGCCGGCCGGGCCCTGGGAACAAGCGCTGCCTTTCTCCCGCTCCCCTCCCCTCCGCTGGGCCCCCGCCAAGGACGCTGCTCCGCCGGGAGCCCGCCGGGCTGGACGGATCCACGCCGGCCCCGCTCGCTGCCGGGGGGCACACCGGCACGGCCTTGGCTGCGGGGTGGGGGCTGGCTGTGCCGGGGGGCGCATGGCGACACCGGGGACCGGTCCCCGCAGAGGGACGGGGGACAGCCCCCATGCTCCCTCAGGGAGCCTTGTGCCGACACTGGTCCCGGAGCACTGGCGGCAGCGCCAAACCCTCAGGGCCCCTGCCCGAGCCCGGGGAGCTGCCATGCGGGGGGACACGGGATGGGGCAGCCCCCAGGCCATGCCCCCTCTGCCAGGGGGAAGGTGCCGGGAGTCACCGCCATCGATGGCACCGGTGGCAGAGCCACTGGCAGAGGGGGGGGTCCTGCTGCTCAGCCCCAGCCAGGGTCAGGGACACTGGTCTTGGAGCCATGGCACGGCATAGTTTGGCACGGCATGGTTCAGCGCAGCACAGCACGGCTTGGCACAGCATGGCTCGGCATGGCTCAGAACGGCTTGGCATGGCACGGCACGGCTCAACATGGCAGCACGGTATGGTGCGGCACAGCTCAGCACGGCTCGGAAGGGTTCAGGGTGGCACGGCACGGCTCACCGATACCAGTGACACCCGGCCCCACAGCATCACACCCCCGGCAAAACCCCTCCGGACCCCTGGGAAAACAGAGGGGCCGGTCACCGCCACCGGGCCAGGCTCCAGAGCTGAGCTCCGGGCCCCACGGACGCGCCGGGAAGGGAAGGTGGCAGCAGCACCGGTCCCCGGTACCCAGACCCCTGCCAGTCCCACGCCGAGCCCCCTGTGCCGGTGAGCTCCGTCCCTGCCCCGGGCTGCGGTGGGTGCTCAGCACCCTCCTGCAACACACCTGCCCGCTGGGTCCCTGCGAGCGGGGTCCTGGGGACCCTCAGCCGGTCCCTGAAGCGCCAGACCCGTGTCCCCGTGCCACGCACCAGCTCCCCTCCCCGCTCCGGTGCCCCCAGCCAGGGGCTGCTCCGGCAGCGCCGGCACCACGGGGCTCTCCGGTGGGAGGATATTTTTAGCAGCTCACACCCGGCTGGGGCTTTCCCCGGCCTCCCGGCGGTGCCCGCGGCTTTGCCAGCTCCGCGCTTGGCAGTAGGAGTCGCCGGCCGGGCTGGCGCTGGGCACGGCGCAGGTACAACGCGCGCGGGACAGGCACCCACCATGAGCCAGCTGGCAGCACCGGGAGGTGCCCGGCGTCATGGCACCGCCGCCATCCGTCCAACCTGCTCCGGAGCTGCCGTGCCGGAGCGGGCTCCTGGGGCCGCCTGCTCCGATGGCCAGAGACCTCCTGGTTCCCAGGCTCCGTCTGTTCCTGATGACTTTCCCCATTTGTTCCCGTGCCAGCATTGTTCTTCCACTGAAGCGGCTCCCCCCGCCCCGGCACGTACCTCCCGCCCCGCCGGATTCACGGCCGGCGCTGGGAGCTCGGCCGCCCGCTCCCCACCCCGGCTGCCGGCCCCGCACCCTGTCCTGCCCCATCGCACCTGCCAACGCCACCCCGGCTCCCCCGGCCACGATGGCTGCGTGGGCTGTGGCGACAGGACACGGGGAGATGGCTTTGAGCTGAAAGAGCGTGGATTTAGATGAGATATTGGGAAGAAATCCTTTGGTGTGAGGGGGGTGAGCCCCTGGCCCAGGTTGCCCAGAGAAGCTGTGGCTGCCCCATCCCTGGAGGGGTTCAAGGCCAGGTTGGCCGGGGCTTGGAGCAACCTGGGCTGGTGGGAGGTGTCCCTGCCCAGGGCAGGGGGTGCCACTGGGTGGGCTTTAAGGTCCCTTCCCACCCAAACCATTCCATGATTCTATTCTGTGACTCTATGATTGCACAGATTTTGACACGTCCAAGCGCAGGATTAACCCTTTCTACAGCCCAAAACCTTTGCCAAAAGGTTTTGTCCCCTCCCAGCAGCGAAGGCGCCCCGTCCCCGATCCCTCCTCTCCCTGCCGGGGAGCTCTGCCCCTCGGTCCCCTCCCGCGGGGCCGGGGGACGCTGCCTGAGCCTGGGGTGACAACGTGCACCTTCCCTGAGGGGCTTCAGCATCAGGAGGAACCTCTGCTCCTCCTCGGAATGCCAAATTCCTGGTGGAACCAGCACTGGCCAGCCCATGGGAAGGAAGCCACCACGGTGGCTCCCCAACCGGCACCACGGCACACCACGGCTTGGGAGGGCCAAGCCACCACCTGGGCCAGTCCCCGCTGTCCCTGGGTGCCCCAAAGCCCCGAGCAACCCCTGCCACCACCGCGCCGCGGGATGGCCGCCTGCGAGCACTGCGCCGCTCCGCTGCCCCCCGCCCAGCGGCGCCGAGGGTGCCGTGCTGGGGGTGGCATCGCCGGCGCAGCAGGAGCTGGGGAAGCTGGTGGGGGGCTCTGCCCCTCGTACTCCCATCCTCCCTGTTATCGCAGCCCAAGCGCTGCGCACCATCGCCCAGGGAGCCGGGGGCTCCGCTCCCCGCACCCCACCGGCCCCGGCAGCCGGGGGGCTGAGCGGCTTCATGGTGGTGGGGGGCAGCCCCCCAGACAGGGAGCGAATGCACAGGCAGGGCCTCGAGCGAAGCTGCACCGAGCGGAGCGCCGCTGCTGGGGCCGGGAGCGAGCGGCCGCCTGCCCCGGCACGCTGGGAGCCGGTGTCCCGCCAGCGCGGCGGTGGGGCAGGATGGACCCTGGGGGGAACGCCCCACCGCCTTCCCCCCGGCCCCCGCGCCCGGCGCCCGCTGGCTCACCTGGGCATGCTTGCGCTTCCGCCCGGGCCGCCCCGCTTTCCTCATGGGCGTCCCCGGCTCCTGCTTCTCCTCCTTGCTCTGGTTCTCCTCGGGCTCCTCTTCCCCCTGCGAGCCGGAGAGAGAGGACGGTTACGCCGCCGGCCCCGGGGCCGGGCAGCCGGGGGGTCCTGGGCTTGGCTCCGCTGCCGCTCGGGCTGCCGGCACTGCGGGTGCACCACGCGTGGCCGACGGGCGAGGCAGGAGCTCTGCCGGCATCACCAGGCCAGCGGCCCCCAGGGCACCATGAGACAGGCAATGGTGGCTCCTGCTAGGGCCTGGGCTGCGGCGCGAGCAGGGTGACCCGCCTGCACCGCGGCCGGTTTGGGGGGTCCATGCCGGCTCCCCCAACCTGCCGAATACCTGTGTGCGTGGGTCTGGGGGCTCCTGCACTGTGGCACGTGGAACGGGTTGCATGGACCCCACAGCACGACACGGCACAGCACGGCACGGCACGGCACGGCACGGCATGGTAGGCCTGCAGGGAGCCGTGCAGCTCCCTGGGGACAAGGGCGGGCGGCTTCACCGCGGGCGCTCTGGGGGGGCCATGCACCCCCTCTCCCCGCTCTGCCCCGCAGCAGCTGCCAGCGCCGTCCCCCCTCCCCGGTGCCGTGCCCCAGCGGCGGGCGCTGGCAGGGCGCATGTGCCGCCGGAGCAGGAACGCGGCCCCGGGAAATGAACCTGCTCCCCGCGCCGAAGCCGCCGCCGCCCAAGGACCGCGGCGTGACGGGCCCCCGCCCCCCCCCCCCCCGGCTCCCCGTTCGGGGGGCCCGCTCCCAGCGCCGCGGGGGGACGTGCGTGCGGGGCAACGGCTGCGCGGGGCCCCCGGCGTGTCCCGCGGCGGGGCCGGTTTCACCTGAGCCCCAGAAGATCCCGGCGGCAGCAGCCAAGGCAGGAAGAGGCCGCGGAGGGGGGAGCAGGGGAAGGAGGAGAGGCCGGCGGGGGGCTGGCGAGGGAGAGGCCGGGGAGGGGATGGGGCTGGCAGCCAGACAGCGCCGACATCCAGCTGCACTTGCGCAGCCCCGCAGCCGCCGCAGGCGCCAGCTCCAGCCGCATTCCTGCCCGCCGCTGCCCGCCTTCCCCTGCGCCGGGGCCGTCGCAGGACGCAGCCGGCACATCCCCGCCGGGGTCCGGCACAAGGGTCCCGCGGAGTCGGGGCATGCCGTGCCCCATGGCCATGGCGCCCCACGGCTGCAGTGACCCATGGCTGCGGTGGCCCAAAGCTGCGGTGCCCCACAACCGTGGTGACCAGCAGCTGCAGTGACTCATGGCTGTGGTGCCCCACAGCTGTGGTAACCCATGGCTGCAGTGACCCATGGCCATGGTGCCCCATGGTTACAGTGACCAATGGCTGCGGTAACCCATGGCTGCGGTGACCCATAGTCGTGGTGCACCACAGCTGCAGTGCCCCATGGCTGCGGTGACCCATGGCCATGGTGTCCCATGGCTGCAGTGCCCCATGGCTGCAATGCTCCATGGCTGAGGTGCCCCGTGGCCGCGGTGCCCCATGGCCGCGGTCCCCCCAACCAGCTCCCTCTGGGCCACCCACCCAATCCCAGCCGGCATCCCCCCGTGCCCCTTGTTGCCAGTCTCCCCCACTTGGGGCCGTGGTGTGGGATTGCGTGGGGTGGGAGCCACGTGCCGATTCGTCCCCAGCCACCATGGCGTCCCGCCGGCACCGCGCTCGCCCTGGCCCCGTCGCTGCGTGTCACTCGCCCGCGCGCGATGCAGGGCAGCCCCCAGCCCCGCCGTGACTGAGCCCAGCCCTGGCACCCACCAGCCCCGCGCTGTGAGCTGGGAAGCCAGGGCCGAGCGAGGAGAGGCGGCACCGCAGCAGCCGGGGGGGCTCAGCCCCGTGCCGAGCCCCGCTCCCCACGCGGTGCGGGGCAGAAAGCTTTGGGACGGGTCCAAGGACGACGTCAGGATCGTGGTTCCAGCTCCATCCCCGGCGCAGGAGCCAAAGGGGGGGATTCCTGGGGGTCTCTGCCCCGCAGATCGCCCCTTGCCATGCAGCAGAGCCGGCTGGGGGGGCCAGCCGCCCCCCACCACGCACCGGCTGTGGCCGGGTCCCGAGAAGGTCCGGCGGGGTGTCAAGTGCGCGGCGCTGGCACACTGGCCGTGCCAGGTGGCCGGCCCTCCCGCGGCTGGGGAGCACTGGGTGGGTGCCGGCGAGGCGAGGGGAGGGGGGCTCCGGGGGGTGCTCTGCAGGGTCCCCAGGCGATGCCGTCCCTCTGGGGGGGCTGCAGCCCCCTGGGGGGGTCTCTGTGCTGCCGTGTCGGTGCTCAGCCCAGCCGGCAGTGTGGGCCGGGGCTCCATTCTGCTCCTCACGCTGCGGCACGAGAAATGCCGCTGGGGCAGCTGGATCGAGGGATGCCGCGGAGGGGGGGCAGCGGGGGTCCCCGCTGCAGAGACAGGAGCGCACGGGGACAAGGCGAGCTCCCAGTGAGCCGTCCCCACTGCTGCGGGGCCGGGGCTCAGCAGGGTCCCTGCACCACCGAGCTGGGGGACGCAGGGCCGGGGTGGCACCGGGACGGCAGGGACCCCCCGGGGCATGGCCGGCACCCCAAAAGCCAGGCAGGCGCCAGAGAAGCAGAGACGCAGCGCCGGCGCGGGCAGGGCTGGTGCAAAGGGCTGCGAGGGGGACGCGCTCCCCACGGCCTGGCACAGGGGTGCCAGTGCCGCAGCCCCTCGCTGCCCGCTGGGAGCTGAGTCATCCCCCCGAAAATCCCCCCGCTGCCCTTCTCCCGGGGCTCGGCCCGGCGCGGGGCCGCTCGGCACGTCCCCGATGCGCCGCGCTCCTGCGCCGCTGCCAAGCAACAACCCAGAGGGGAACCACCGCCGAGGAGGAGGAGGAGGAGGAGGAGAAGCTGCTGCATGATGCAGTGCTGGGCCCTGCAGCCGCGGCGCCGGGTCCCAGCTCCCGGCTGCACCAGGAGCAGGGAGCCCTTGGCGGCAGGGGGACACCAGCCTGGGGGGGCAGGAGAACTGGGGGGCAGAGACACCCCCTTACACGGGGGCTGGAGCTCAGCCTCGCCTGACGGGTGCCGAGGCTGGCTGGCACCGGCGCAATCCGCGGTGCCGCGGGATGGCCTCGTCCTCCATGCCTTGGGCGGAGGTGACCTCCGCGCGTGGCTGCGGGGAGGCGACGCCGCGTCCCGGCGGGGTCAGCCCAGGACACGGCTCAGCCGGGCGTGCTCGCCACCTGCTCGCTGCCAGCTCACGTGGGTCGCTGGCACCCCGGGGACCGGCACCGGTCCTGCTGGCTGGGGTGCGCCAGGCTGCGCCGCAGGCACCCGTTTCTCCCACGGCTCTCCCCTGCAGCCCCCCCTGTGCCACGGCCCCACTCCTCCACAACCGCACCAAAACACAGGATGGGCCACCACGCCACCACGCTCACGCTCCCGGCGCTGGCGACCCGCTCCGGCACAACCTGGCGCGAGGGAAGGCACGGGACTGACCGACTGACCCCTGCTTTCCTCGTCCCCCCCCCCAGGTTGTACCAAAAACGTGCTGGGCACGTCCCACAGGACACACGGCTCGGCCAGGAGCCATGGCTGGAGGACGGGGAGCACCGGGTGCCTGACCCGGCGTGGGAGGCACGGCACGGCCGCCGCGGCTGAGCCAGCCTGGGGGAACTCAGATGACCCTGATGCCCCGCTGCCCGCAGTGGGACAGGGTCCAGCCCGTCCCCACGCCCTCGCCTGGCCCCCGCGCCCGCCGGGACGCCTCTCCTCTCCACGGGAGGAGCCATGCCTTTGCCGGCACCGGGAGCAGCCGCGCCGGCCCGGCGTGTGGCCGAGGGAGCACCGGGGATGCGGTCAGACCCCCCCCAAAGCCAGTGCAAGCCCCCACACTGCCCAGCCCCGCTCCGTTTGGGGGGCAGGTCCCTGCTGGGGGGGCACGTAGCGGGGATGGGGGTCCATCCGCAGGGACCACGAGCCCCTGGCATGGTGTGGCGATGAGCGTGCCGCCTGTGCCACCCGACGCCGGGGGGTCCCTCCCAAGCCCATCGCACGTGGGGAGGCAGAAGGAGGCACAGGGACCCCTGAACCCCCCCGAACGGCAACGAGGGCTCAAGCCGAGCAGTGGCGAGGCCACGGGGCCACCTCTTGCTGCGCGCCGCACGTCCCCCTCCCACTGCCCCACAGCCTGGGACAGGCACCCACCGCCCGCCCCAGCGCCGGGGCAGCCCCCAACCCTCCGCTCTCCACCATCACGGCGACCCCCTCCCCGCAGCCGGGAGGCGACAGCAGGTCTCCGCTTCCCCGTGTGTCCCCCCCCGCGCTCCCCCACCGCCAGGAATAGCTCAATCCGCGCTAATCCCGGCTGCGGCTCAGGGCTCGGCGCTCCCCACCGCGGCGAGGGGGGAGCGGGGCTGCCGTGCGCCTGGGGGGATCCCGCACCCCCTTTTCCAACGCGCCAGCGCTGGCCAGGAGCGAGCCGGACCCCAGAGCCCACCGCCATCCCGGTGTCCAGCGACGGGGACAGCCTCGGCGTGAGCAGCGCCCCCCTGGCCGCCCCCCCTTGCACCCCGGACCTTACCTTGTGCGTGTCGAGCGCCTCGCGGTCCGGAGCGGGGCTGCTGGCGTCGAGGGTCCCGCTGGATGGCATGGTGGGGAGCGAGGGCGGGCACCTGGGACCGTCGTCACCTCTTCAGCACCAAAGCGGACCCCGCCGCCGCGCTCGGGTCTCTGCGCCGAGGAGGGGGTGCGGGAGCCGTTGCCCACCGCAGCGGCCACCCCTGCGTCCCGCCGCCTGCCTGGATCCTCCTGCGCTGCGGGAAGGGGAGAGGGACGGGGTGAGGGGGGAGCGCCGGCCGCGCGGCCCCCGCACCGCGCCCCACACCCCGACAATTATTAACGCGCCACAACCTTGACTGGGCCCTCGGCCCCAGCGTCGCCCCCGGCACGCGGCCGGGACCCGGCCCCGCCGGCTGCGGGGTGCATGGCGTAGGGTACAGAGTGCACCATATGAGCTGCATGGCGTGGGGTGCACAGGCACCGTATGACCTGCGCGGCATGGGCTGCGTGGCATGGCGTGGGGTGCGTGGTGTACCATGTGAGCTGCACGGCGCGGGGTGCATGGCGTGGGGTGCATGGCGCACCGTGTCAGCTGCATGGCGCGGGGTGCATGTTGGGGGGTGCACGGTGCTGGCCGCAGCGGCGTGGGGTGGGCTGCACAGCGCACCGCGTGAGCTGCATGGCGCCGGGTGCATGGCGTGGGGTGCACAGCGCACCGTGTCAGCTGCATGGCGCCGGGTGCAGGGTGCAGGGGCAGGGTGTGGGGTGCAGGAGGCAGGGTGACAGGTGCAGCACGCTGGGTGTGGGGTGGAGGATGCTGGGTGCACAGTGCGGGGCGTACGGGTAGAGTGCAGGGTGCACCGTGTGCGGTGAAGGGGCAGGGTGCCGGGAGTGGGGTGCCGGGTGGAGGATGTGGGGTGCATAGTGCAGGGTGCAGGGGCAGAGCGCTGGGTGCAGGCAGGGCCCCGCGGGTGCAGGGAGCACGGTGCAGGATGTGGGGTGCAGGGGGCAGGGGCAGGGTGCAGGCAGGATGTGGGCAGGGTGTAGGGTGCGGGATGCAGGATGCGGGGTGGGGGATGCAGGGTGTGGGGTGCAGGGAGCACAGCGCAGGCTGCGGGGTGTGGGGTGCAGGGGTGGGGTGTGGGTGTGGGCAGAGTGCAGGGTGCGGGGTGCAGGATGGGGGTGCAGGGTGCAGGGGCAGGGTGTGCGCAGGGTGTAGGATGCGGGATGCAGGGAGCACAGGGCAGGATGCGGGGTGCAGGGTGCAGTCAGGATGCAGGGTGCAGGATGCAGGGTGCGGGGTGCGGGGTGTGAGCTGGCTGCAGGGTGCGGGATGCAGGGTGCGGGGTGCAGGGCAGGATGTGGGTGCAGGATGTGGGGTGCAGGGCAGGGTGTGGGGTGCAGGGCAGGATGAGGGCAGGATGCAGGGTGCGGGACGCAGGATGTGGGGTGC
The DNA here is from genome assembly GCF_028500815.1 of Rissa tridactyla. NCBI lineage: Eukaryota > Metazoa > Chordata > Aves > Charadriiformes > Laridae > Rissa > Rissa tridactyla. The sequence goes on along the minus strand of NC_071468.1, from coordinate 127,134,082 downwards.
AGTCAGGGTGCGGGATGCAGGGTGCGGGGTGCAGGGCAGGATGCGGGATGCATGGTGCGGGATGCGGGGTACAGGGTGTGGGGCGCAGGATGTGGGATGCAGGGCAGGATGCGGGTACAGGCTGTGGGGTGCAGGGCAGGGTGCAGGCAGGATGCAGGGTGCGGGATGTGGGATGCAGGGCAGGATGTGGGTGCTGGGTGCAGGATGCAGGATGTGGGGTGCAGGGCAGGGCGCAGGATGTGAGGTGCGGGATGTGGGTGCTGGGTGCGGGGTGCAGGGCAGGGTGCGGGGTGTAGGGTGCAGGATGTGGGGTGCAGGATGTGAGATGCGGGATGTGGGTGCTGGGTGTGGGGTGCAGGACGCAGGATCCGGGTGCTGGGTGCGGGATGCAGGACGCGGGTGCGGGGTGCAGGGCAGGGTGCGGAGTGTAGGGTGCAGGATGCAGGATGCGGGTGCAGGGTACAGGATGCGGGTGTGGGGTGCAGGTCAGGGTGTGGGGTGCGGGATGCAGGGTGCAGAGCAGGGTGTGGGGTGCAGGGTGCGGGTGCGGGGTGCAGGGCAGGGTGTGGGGTGCGGGATGCAGGATGCGGAGTGCAGGGTGCGGATGCAGGGTGCAGGGCAGGGTGCGGAGTGTAGGGTGCAGGATGCAGGATGCGGGTGCAGGGTACAGGATGCGGGTGCGGGGTGCAGGGCAGGGTGAGGGGTGCGGGATGCAGGGTGCAGGGTGCGGGGTGCAGAGCAGGGTGCGGGGTGCAGGGTGCGGGTGCGGGGTGCAGGGCAGGGTGTGGGGTGCGGGATGCAGGGTGCGGGGTGCAGGGTGCGGGGTGCGGGGTGCAGAGCGCGGGCAGGCCCCGCGGTGCGGGGCGGGGGGGGGCAGCCCCACACCTGTTGCCATGGCAAACGCCGCATTCGCCATGGCCGGGGCTGCTGTTGCCTTTGGCACCGGAGCTGCGGTTTGTTTCTAGAGCTTTCCAGCCGCAGCCGGCGGGCGGGGGGTGCCGGGAACAGCCGCCAGCCCCGCACGGCCCCGCGGCGGGGGGGGCTGCACCCCCGCACCCCGCGCGGGGAACCCCGGGGGCCGGGCCGGGGCGGGGAAGGGGGGGTCGGCGGTCCCGGTTCCCCCCAGCGCGGCCCCGCACGCGGGCAGGGCTGGGGGTGGGACGTGGGCGGGGGGGGGTGGTGGTGGGTGCAGGTTGGGGGTGCGGGGGGGGGAGTGCAGGTGCAGGATGCGGGCCGGGGGTGCTGGGTGCGGGCTGGGGGTGCAGGAATGGGATGGGAGATGTGGGCTGGGGGCGCAGGATACGGGCTGGGGGTGCTGGGCGCAGGATGGGACCTGGGGGCGCGGGGGGGGGGATGGGAGATGAGGGCTGGGGGTGCGGGGTCCGGGCTGGGGGTGCAGGTGCAGGATGCGGGCTGGGGGTGCTGGGTGCGGGCTGGGGGTGCAGGATGGGACCTGGGGGTGCAGGATGCGGGCTGGGGGTGTGGGATGCAGGAGCAGGATGGGACCTGGGGGTGCAGGATGCGGGCTGGGGGTGTGGGATGCAGGAGCAGGATGGGACCTGGGGGTGCAGGATGGGGATGGGAGGTTTGGGCTGGGGGTGCTGGGTGCGGGCTGGAACCTGGGGGTGCGGGGGGGGGGGGGTGCAGGGTGTGGGATGGGGCCGTGGGTGCGGGCTGGGGGGGGGGGCAGGCCACCTGTGGGACCCGGGGAAGGGCTTCCCCATCCCTGGCCCCAGCCTGGGGCACCATCCCCGCCACCCTCTGCCGCGCCGGGCCTGCCCGCGCCTGTTCCCCGCCGAGCCCCGGCACCCACCGCTGCCGGCCTCACCCCGCGCTGGCACCCTGGGCACCGTGGTGCCCCTTGGTGAGGGGCCAGTAGCCGGCACCGAGCACCCCGAGCACCCGCACGCCACCGCTTTGGGCCCCCATCTCTCAGCCGCTGTGCCGCCAGCACCATGGCATGCCGCTCGGCACAGCCGTGGCACGCGGTTCGGCATGGCACGGCACAGCATGGCATGTGGTTTGGCATGGCATGGCATGGTATGGTATAGCATGGTGTGGCACAGCATGGCACACGGTTCGATACGGCATGGCACGGCACGGCACGGCACGGCACACAGTTCAGCACAGCGTGGCACGGCGTGGCACGCCATTTGGCACAGCACAGCGTGGCACCCCGTCCCCGCGTCCCCCCCTGCGAGCCGCCTCCCCAGGGTGCTGGCCATGGCTCTGGCGGTGCCCCCGGTCCTGCCCGTGCCCCCCGCAGCCCCCAGCCCCGCTCACGCCACGCTGTGCCTTGGCAAAGCCCTGCTGGCGGGCACGGGAGGACACGTGCCACCAGGAAGTGCCCGGGGACACCCCGGCTGCACCCAGGCACCCCCGCGGCAGGGGCACCCCGGGGTCCCCCCCCAGTGCCGGTGTCCCCGCTGCCCGGCGCGTCCCTGCCTCCGCGTCCCCACAAGCCCTAGAAAATGGCTCGGCCGCCCCCGGCCCCCATCGCAGCGGGGGTCCCTCGGGCAGCCCCCCCCTGCCCTCCGGCGTCCCTGGTGCCCGGGGAGCGCGGCAGCGAGCCGCCCCGCTCGGCGCTGCCGAAGGGCCAGCTCGCGGGCTTTGATTCGCTTCCAGCAAACATGGTCTCCAAACGCACTAAAAATAGTTGGGCTGCGTACAAACCCCGCGGCAGCCCCGGCCCGGCGCCCGCCGAACAAAGCCGAGGAGAAGCCGGCGGTACCGGCCACCTCCCGCGCCCCCGGCCCCAACCGTCGGCACCGCGGGGCGAGCGTGGCTCTGCCGGAGGGTGGGTAACGCCACGGGTCCCCCCCGGCACCGCCGTCCCCGCTTCCCCGCGCTCTTACCCGTCCGAAGCTCGCCCGCCGCGGCGGGCTGGGACGGGATGGGGGGCTGCGGCACCGTGTCGCCGCGCTAGGCCACCGAGACCCTCCTCCGGGGCATCCCCTCGCCGATGCGGTGGTGGTGGCGGCGGTGGGGGGACCAGACCCTCGTCCGGCGCTCGCCGCCGAAGCGCGGGGAGGGACTCGTCGCGTTGCCGGCTGCCGCCCTATTTAACGGCTGGGGCTGACCTGAGGGCTGACGGGGAGCGGGGGAACCCGCAACCCCAACCCGCGCCGTGCCGCTCCCGCACGGCAGGGCCCCGGCGAGTCACGCTCGCCGCACGGCAGAGGCGTTCCAAAGTAGGTTACCTGCGCTGGATGGATGAGACACGCGGCGTTGATGGCGGGGGGGGGGGGTGGTGGTGGTGGTGGTGGTGGTGGTGGTGGGGAGGGGGATGGAAAGAAAAAAATTAAAAAAAATAAAAAAACCCGCCTTTTTTATATTTAGGGACCTCGCCGTTGCCGTGCCGCAGCCGGGAACCCGCAGAAAGCCAAACGGCCATTTTAGGTGACGGCGAGCGGGGTCCCCATGCCGGTGGCGGGTGACACCTTCACTGCAGTGTCGTCCCCCCTCCTCTCCCTCCTCCTGTCCTAACGTGACCCCGCGTGCAGCATCCCCCAGCGCGGTGACACCCACCGGGTTTGGATGGGGTCCCTCGTGCGTCCCCACCGCCAGAGGCGGTGGGGACGCACGAGGGACCCCATCCAAACGCCTCTCCCGTGACAAGTGCCGCAGCGTATTATTATTGTTGTTGTCACTTTGAGTCACCGCCACCCCCGGGCAGCCGCGCTCCTCCTCCTCCTCCTCCCTCCCAGCACCGGGGAAGAAGTTCAGGATTGACTCAGAGGGGACGGGGTGGGGGGGGGGGGAGCTGCGGCCGTGAGTCACCCCCCACCCCCTGAGCCCCCCGCCCCTGACTCACGGTGGGGCGCTCCCCCCCCCCCCCCCCCACCGCCCACGGCACCCACCACCCCCCCGCCCCGTGGGTGCTGCTGGCAGGGGGCAACCGGGGACGGGGTGGGCGTCCCCCGGGGCCCGAAAATTCAGCCTGGCGGCGGCAGGTCCCCGGGCATCGCCTCCGACAGATGGTTGCGCCGAAACCACCGTCGGCGTGGGCAAAGCGTTGACCTCATCGCCCCGAATTAGAACTTCGGAGCAAAATATTTGGCCACGCTGCTGGGGGTGGTGGGGGGGGGGGTGGTGCACGGGGCGGGCAGGGGACACGGGGAGCGCTGCCGTGTCCCGCGGGGGCTTTGAGGGGACGAGGCGGTGGTGAGGGCTGGGGGGTGCTCGCAGCGGGCGCCCTCCGCTCCCCAACACGCACCCAGCGCGGAGGGGGGAACCCAGGTTGGCTGAACCGGCCCCACGCTGCACCCTGGGGAGGGATGCGCTGCACCCCAGGGAGTGATGCACTGCACGACACTGCACCCCGGGGAGCGATACGTTGCCCGCACTGCACCCCAGGGAGGGATGCGCTGCCCACACTGCACACTGGGGAGCCATGAACTGCACCACACTGCACCCCCGGGAGCAATGCACTGCCCGCACTGCACCCTTGGGAGGGATGCACTGCATCATGCTGCCCCTCAGGGAGCGATGCACTGCACCGAGGAGCCATGAACTGCACCACGCTGCACCCCAGAGAGTGATGCACTGCCTGCGCTGCTCCCCAGGGAGGGATGCGCTGCACCACGCTGTACCCCAGGGAGCGATGCGCTGCGCTGGGGAGCCATGAACTGCACCACACTGCACCCTGCGAGCGACGCACTGGCCTGCACTGCACCGGGCAGCGATGCACTGCCTTGCACTGCACCCTACGGAGTGAGGCACTGCCTGCGCTGCTCTCCAGGGAGGGATGCGCTGCCCTGTGCTGCCCTCACTGCACCCTGGGGAGCGACGCACCGCCCTCGCTGCACCGGGCAGCGATGCACTGCCCTGCACCGCGAAGCCACGCCACGAGCAGACCGAAGCCCAGGCTCCAGCCCTGAACGCAGCCAGCTCCTGCCAGGCGGGAGCACGAGCCAGGGCTGGGGGCAGCCGAAACCGCTGGTGGGACGGTGACGCGCGCGGCAGAGCCAGCACCGGGACGGTGCAAACCCGGCAGGGGGCACGAGGCGCCGCGGCCACGCTGCCAGAGGCTCGACATGCCTAGGTTATTGCGGGGGGGAAAAAAAGGCGGTGAGATGATGGAGATTTGGAACAAGATGATCTTCAAGGTCCCTTCCAACCCCAACCATTCTGCGATGCGATGGTGGGGAGCGAGTGCCGTTGCGGGCAGGGCCCCGGGCACCACCAAAACCCTCCAGCTGGCAGCGGAGCAGGGCCGGGAGCTGCGCCGGGGCGATTCCAACCGGCAACCAGGTACGCGCTTTGAACTGGGAAGGGCGGTTAACCGCGGGAACAGGCCCAACCGGCGCTGGCGCGTTCCCGCGCGTGCCGAGCCCTGCGGCGGGAGCGCGGTGGGGAAGCGGGATGGCGGCTCGGCTCCACATGCCCTGGGGCCCCCGCTGCCCGGCGTGGCACCAGTTGGCGTTCAGACAGCATTAAAAACCCAAACCAACGCGCGGCCTCGAGGGCGAGCGGGTCCCGGAGCAAACCCGAGAGCAGGCACCATCCCCGACGCCGTGACACCGCATGCCCAGATGCTGCCAGCTCCTCCTGCGGAGCCGCTGGGGCACGCGTGCAGCTGGCACACGCGTGTCCTGGCCACACACACACGCGCGTGCTGGCGGCTCCCCGGCAAGCCCGCGCGCTTTCCCCTGCGGCTGCTGCAGGGTGCCGTACGCTCACTGATGGCCCAGCCTGCCCGGTGCAGGCAGCGATGCAGGCAGCGCCCGTGGGAAGACATCGGGCAGGGACACGCAGATGTGCAGCCCTAAAAATACCCGTAGGAAAACCACCACCTGAAGCAGCACAGACCGTCACCGAGCGGCACAGACGTCGCCGGTGCCTGGCAGCTCGGCGGTCACGTAGGCAGGCAGGGGGACGGCGGGCGGCGAGCGGCACGGGCACCGGCATCCCGCCTTTCCTCGAGAGGCGGCGGGCGCTGCATGTCACGAAAAGAGGCTCTCGCTAGGAAGTTTCGTGCTGAGTCAGCACGAAAGGCCAGTGCAGGCGCGGGAGCTGCCGGGAGCTGCCGGCGGCTACGACAACATCCACTGCCCTCCGGCTGCCCGCCGCCGTTGCAGGGTCTGGGGTCTCCATCCCGGGGTCCCTGTGGGGCGCCCGCCGGCTCCTGCCACCGTGCAACGGGGCGCAGCGATGCAAGAGCCCCGGACGCCAATCCCGTGGTGACACCGCCGACGTCACACAAAGGGAAGAAATAAAGAAAGAGGAACTGAGCGCAGGGGAACAGCTCGTCCCACTCGCCCGCGGGGTCGCGCAGCCCGATGCCCCCAGCCTGGGGAGTGAGAGGGAGGGAAGGGGGGTGCCAGCGGGAGGGCTGGGTGCAGGCAGGGTGCAGGCAGCGGTGCAGGCAGAGGAGCAGGCAGCAGTGTAGGCAGGGTGCAGGCAGCAGGCAGGCAGAGAAGCAGGCAGCGTTTCAGGCAGCAGCGCAGGCAGGGGTGCAGGCAGGGTGCAGGCTGGACACAAGCAGCGGTGCAGGCAGAGTGCAGGCAAGGCAGGGTGCAGACAGGGCGCAGGCAGCAGTGCAGGCAGAAGAGCAGGCAAGGGTGCAGGCAGGGTGCACCAGGGCGCAGGCAGGGCAGGATGCTGGCAGGGTGCAGGCAAGGTGCAGGCAGGGCAAGAGTGCAAGCAACAGTGCAGGCAGGGGGTGAAGGCAGGACACAGGCAGGGCACAGGCAGCAGTGCAGGCAGGGTGCAGGCAGAGCAGCAGGCAGGGAGCCGGCAGGGCACAGGCAGCAGTGCAGGCAGGGTGCAGGCAGAGGAGCAGGCAGGGAGCCGGCAGGGCACAGGCAGCAGTGCAGGCAGGGTGCAGGCAGAGGAGCAGGCAGGGAGCAGGCAGGGGTGCAGGCAGGGCACAGGCAGCAGTGCAGGCAGCGGTGCAGGCAGGAGGTGCAGGCAGGACGCAGGCAGCGGTGCAGGCAGCAGGGAGCGCGCTGCCAGGCCTCTGCCCCGCACCGCCCCCTCCCCGCCGGGGCTGCGGCTCCTCCTGCCCGCGGGGGGGGATTTTTTGGTGCAAAAAATAGAACTTTTGGCAGGCGCCCGCCAGCCCGATCCACCCCCCCGCCTCCCGGGGCAGCTCTGCCGGGGGCGGGCAGCGCCGGGCCGGGGGCTGCGGGCACCGACCCCCTACCGGGGGGGGGGGGTCCTCCGCTGCCGGGAGAGGGGCCGGGCCCGGGGGGGGACACGGGGCCGGCGGTGACACCGGAACGGGCCGGGGCCCCGCGCTGCCCTTCAGCCGCCCGCCGCGGTGCTCAAGGACACGGCGGCGCCGGGGGGGGGGGGCCGGGCCCGCCGGGCCGCGCCGCCGCCACCCCCGCCCGCCGAGCGGGGCCGGGCCGGGAGCGGGGGCGGCCGCGGGGGGGGGGGACACGACGCGGGCCCGGCCCGGCGGGTGGCGGCCCGGCCGCTGCCATGTTTTCCTGCTCGGCGCTGCCCCCCCCCCCACGGCTCGGCGCGGCCCCGCCGCGGCCGCCGCGACCCCCCCGGACCCCGGGGGGGGGACACACCGGGGGACACCGGGGGACACCGGGGCTGGGGAGGGGGGGGGGCGGTGCGGGCCGCCCGCCGGGCTCCGCGGGCCGGGCCGGGCCGAACCGAACGGAGGGGAGCCGAGGGACGGCGAACCGAGCCGAGCGGAGCCGAACCCACCCGAACGGATCCGAACCCGCCCGAGCGGAGCCGAACCCAGCCGAACCGAGACGAGCGGTTCCGAGCCGAGGCGGGGGGTGCCGGGGGCCGGGGGGGGGGCCCCCTCCCGGGGTCCGGCGGGGTCCGCCCCTGTCCGCGGCGCCGGGGGGCCGTTACCTGGGGCCGGAGCGGGCCCGGCGCGCCGTGCCGAGCCGTGCCGAGCCGCCGCCGCCGCTGCGCTGCCGGCCAGGCCTCCTCCCGCAGCGCCGCCGCCTCCACTGCAGCAGCAGCCGCGCCGCCCGCCGCCCGCCGCGCGGTCCTAGCGCCCGCCGGCCCCAGCGCAGCACGGCCCGGCCCGGCCCGGCCCGGGCGGGGGGCGCGGGGGGCTGGGGCGGGCCGGGGTGCCGGGCGTCGCTGGGCGCCGCAGGGCCAAGGCATGCCGTGCCAAGCCGTGTCGTGCCGGGACAAGCCGGGACAAGCTGTGCCGGACCAAGCCAAGCTGTGCCGTGCCAAGCTGTGCTGTGCTGTGCCAAGCCGTGCCGTGCCAAGCCAGACCTTGACGGACCAAGCCAAGCCGTGCTGTGCCAAGCTGTGCTGTGCCGTGCCAAGCCAGACCATGCCAGATCATGAGGGACCAAGCCATGCCATACCATGCCATGCCATGCCAAGCTGTGCCAAGCCAGACCTTGCAAGACCAAGCCAAGCCATGCCATGCCATGCCATGCTGTACCATGCCAAGCTGTGCTGTGCCATGCCATGCCAAGCCAGACCTTGCTGGACCAAGCCAAGCTGTGCCATGCCAAGCCAGACCATGCCAGACATTGCAAGACCAAGCTAAGCCAAGCCGTGCCGTGCCGTGCCATGCCAAGCTGTGCTGTGCTGTGCTGTGCCATGCCGTGCCAAGCCAGACTTTGCTGGATCAAGCCAAGCCCTACTGTGTCATGCCAAGCCATGCCATGACAAGATGTGCTGCGCCAAGCCAGACCTTGCCAGACCAAGCCAAGCCAAGCCAAGCCAAGCCAAGCCATGCCATGCCGCGTCAAGCTGTGCTGTTCCAAGCCGTGCTGTGCCAAGCCAGACCATGCCAAGGCATGCCATGCCATACCATGCCAAGATGTGTTGTGCTGTGCCAAGCCAGACCTTGTCAGACCAAGCCAGGCTGTGCTATGCCATGCCATGCCAAGCTGTGCCATGCCATGCCAAGCTAGACCATGCCAGACCAAGCCAAGCCATGTCAAGCCATGCTGTGCCAAGCTGTGCCGAGTCAGACCGTTCCAGACCAAGCCAAGCCATGCCAACACATGCTGTGCCAAGCCAAGCCATGCCATGCCGTGCTATGCCAAGGTGTGCTGTTCTGTGCCAAGCCAGACCATGCTGGACCAAGCCAAGCCATGCTGTGCCAAGCTGTGCCATGCCGTGCTGTGCCAAGCTGTGCCGTGCCAGGCCAGACCAAGCCCAGGGAGAGCCAGGCTGTGCCAGCCTGTGCCGAGCAGTGCCATGCTCAGCTGAGGAGCACCAGGCTGTGCCATGCCAAGCCGTGCTGTGCCATGCCAGGCTGTGCAGTGCCGAGCTGTGCCACGCGGGCTGGCCAGGCCGTGCAGTGCTGAGCCATGTGTGCCAAGCTGAGCCGTGCCATGTTGAGCTGCGCAGAGCCAAACTCTGCAGTGTAGTGCCATGCGGTGCAGGTCTGAGCCGTGCCAAGCCGTGCCGTGTGGCGTGGTGTCTACCTGTGCCGAGCTGAGCTGTGCCATGCGGTGCTGAGGCGTGCCATGCCGTGCCAAGCTGTGCCATGCAGTGCTGTGGGGACCTGCCCTGCACCTTCACTGTGCGTCCTGCAGTGCTCAGCCATGGAGACCACCCCTCAGTGCCCCATGGCTGTGCCCCATGGCAGGGGCCCACGGTGCGCCCCCAGCAAGCCCAGTGCCCCCACCCAGGGCTGGTCCCACATCCCTCTGCCCAGCCTGGGGCACCCCCTCGCCCCATCCCTTCTCCCCGTGTCCATGCCAGCTGTGTCCCCCCAGTCCCCTGGTGCCGCAGGAGGCATCACCAGGATGTTGCCGGGAGCTTCTGCCGGCTGGGCACCCCACGCCCCGGCACCCCCTACCCCAGCACCCCACGCCAGCCCCATGCTGGGGGGCTGGAGGGAGACCCCCGTTCTTCTCCCGGCCAGAGGCTGCCAGAGCGGTGCTGGGGCCGAGCGGGGACTGGGGCATCCTCGGGGCACCTCCCCCTGCCAGGCGTTTGCGTGGCAGTGCCCCGAGAGGCTGGAAGCCCGGCGATGGGTGCAGAGGCACCGCGGTGGATCAGAGGGCTCGGCGATTGGGGTGCCTTTGAGTCCTGTGAGTCGTTGACACACCTGAGGTTTCCCGGTGGATGATTCAGGCTCCTGCGGTGCCGGCGGTGCCGTGGGTGCTGGGGAGGGACTGGAGAGCTGGGCACCGCCGGGACCCACCTGCTGGCAGCAGGCATGGAGGGGAGACGGGCTCTGCCCTGTGCCAGTGGGGAAGCCGTGGAGGTTGGGGGCTTTGGGCTGGGCTACCAGGGGCACCAGGGACCCCAGAAGAGCCGTGTGCCAGCGCTGGAGGTGGGGGGAGGTTGCTGGGTGCCTCCAGCCACGGTGGGCACCGGGGGATGCCCGTGCTGCTGCCCTCGACACCGCGCACGCTGGGCACGGGCTGCACCGGGGCCACACGCCAAAGCCAATGCTGGCGGGTGCTGAGGATGGGGGGATCCAGGGGGACCCAGCCTGTCCCGGGGAGCATCCCAGCACTGCCCGGACGAGTGCCCGGGGTGCCAGCCTGGCATCCGCAGCTCCTGGCATGGGCATGGAGGGGCCTGGCAGCCCCCAGCTGTGCCATGCTGTGCCGTGCCGTGCCGCCACGCTGGGCTGCAGCTGCGGGAGGAGCCCACCCTTCAGCAGGGACCCCGGCTCGCTGTCAGTGCTGGAAGGCGCCTAGTGCACATGGGGGCACTGTAAAATAAGACATTAATTAATAATAATAATTAATGTTGCATTCCCCTGACTTAATAAGCCGCCTCCTTGGCTGCTGCAGGGGAAGGCTGCTCCCTCCCTCCCTCCCTCCTGCTCCCGTGGGTCTCTCGCAGGACCCCTCGTGCGGTGCCGGTGTTCCCAGCTGGAAGGGGCCGGTGCCCACTGGCCCAGAGCCGCGGCAAACGGGCTGCCTGCTTCTGCCGGTGCCTCCCCGTGCACAGCTGGCGGCAGCGCCGCGGTGCCCGCTCTTACCCGGCATTTGAGCCAGTGTCCGGTGGCTCGCTGGGCTGGGGCTGGGATCGACCCCACCGGAACCATCCAGGGTCGGTGGCGTTGGGCATCGCCCTGCGGTGGTGCCAGAGCACGGCTTGGGTGCAGCGAGCAGTGGCGTGTCCGCGCCCAAGCGCGTGAGATAGGGATCTGCCCAGCTCCCCGCGGTGCCAGTGTAGCAAGCAGGTGGCACGGCATGCAGGACCCCGGGGCGAGCAGCCCCAGCGTGCCGGCATGGCGAGCCCGGCTGGCTGAGCATCGGCTTCGGGGGTGTGCCAGGACGCTCTCATCACCCGATTAAACCCCAGCACCGCAACGCTGGGATGCAGGTGAAGAGCATCGCCTGCGCCCTCCCCGCGCCCTCCCCGCGAGCTCTGCCGCAGCTCAGCCCCAGCAAAACCCATTTCTCAGGTTTCTTGACGCGCCCCAGGCTGCCCAGCGATGATCTTGCTGGAGCCGTGTGTGCCGCGGTGATGGCAGCCGCCGTCACTGCCTCCCGGCAGGCCTCCCCCGGCGTGCCGCCGCCTCGGGCCGCAGAGCCCTCGTTCCCCGCCAGCCACAGCGGCCGCGTCCCGGCGCCCTGAGCCACCGCGCACGAGGCGGCTCTGCCCGGCCGCACCGCGCTGGCTGCTGTTTTGGGATGCTGGCACCCTGGGCGATTGCAGGGACCACGTGCCTGCAGCCAAACTCAGGCCGGCTGTCCCCCTGTGTCCCCTCCTTGATGGACACCCCACTGTCCCCCCCGTCTGTGCCGGGGCTGGCAGGGCTTTCCCAGCTGGTTCCCGTGGCCGCAGTGAGGGGCGTTGGCGATGCCGGCGTTAGCAGCGTGCTCGGGTTTGCTGTGGCTGCTGCATGTGCGCTCCTGATCCTGGCTCTGGCGGAGCGTGCTGCACTGCAGGGATATTTTCCATATCCCAAAGCCCCAGCCTTATTGCAGCGCTGCTGGGCACAGCCGCACTCGTGCTCCGGCACAGCCACCCTCACGCCATGGCACAGCCGCCCTCGTGTATGGCACAGCCACCCTCATGCCATGGCACAGCCGCCCTCGTGCTCCGGCACAGCCACCCTCATGCCATGGCACAGCCGCCCTCGTGCCCTGGCACAGCCGTGGCTCCCTTGCCGGGTGCTGCAGCACTACAGGTGACTGCGCCCGCGGCGCTGGCCGGTAGCCAGCCTGGAGGAGCCCAGACACGCACCGCTCCCGTGCAGCACGCGCTGCCCACGCCGCTCCGACAGGCAGCGTTGCCTACGGCAGCTCCGCCGCAGAGCCCCGCCGTGGTGCCGGGTCGGCAGGCAGAGCCGCGGGTGCGTCGTCACCACACAGGGGATGGCTGCGCGTGGGGATGGCTCCGCGGAGGGGTGCCTGCAGGGAGGGGTAGCTGCAGGGAGGCACGGCTCCGTGCCCCTAGAGCTCCAGGTAGGGCCCCACGTACATCGGCACGTAAGTAGCGCTTGATGGAGGCACCTGGGCAAGCGGGTCCGTCAGCCCAGAGGCATATCCATAGGTGGGGGGCCCCACGCGGGGGTTCTGCAGGGAGGGGTAGCTGGAGGGAGGGATGTCTGCACATGGGTGCATGGGGGTACACCTGCAGTGGGTACGGCAGTGGGTATGGCTGTAGGTGGGTATGGCAGTGGGTACGGCAGCGGGTATGGCTGTAGGTGGGTATGGCTGTAGGTGGGTATGGCAGTGGGTATGGCAGTGGGTATGGCTGTAGGTGGGTATGGCTGTAGGTGGGTATGGCAGTGGGTATGACAGTGGGTATGGCAGTGGGTGGGTATGGGGTGGGTGGGTATGGGGTAGGTGGGTATGGCAGTGTGTATGGCTGTAGGTGGGTATGGCTGTAGGTGGGTATGGCGGTGGGTATGGCAGTGGGTGGGTATGGGGTAGGTGGGTATGGCAGTGGGTATGGCTGTAGGTGGGTATGGCTGTAGGTGGGTACGGCAGTGGGTATGACAGTGGGTATGACAGTGGGTGGGTATGGCTGTAGGTGGGTATGGCAGTGGGTATGGCTGTAGGTGGGTATGGCTGTAGGTGGGTATGGCAGTGGGTACGGCAGTGGGTATGGCAGTGGGTATGGCTGTAGGTGGGTATGGCTGTAGGTGGGTATGGCAGTGGGTATGGCGGTGGGTATGGCAGTGGGTATGGCAGTGGGTGGGTATGGGGTGGGTGGGTATGGGGTAGGTGGGTATGGCAGTGTGTATGGCTGTAGGTGGGTATGGCTGTAGGTGGGTATGGCGGTGGGTATGGCAGTGGGTGGGTATGGGGTAGGTGGGTATGGCAGTGGGTATGGCTGTAGGTGGGTATGGCTGTAGGTGGGTACGGCAGTGGGTATGACAGTGGGTATGACAGTGGGTGGGTATGGCTGTAGGTGGGTATGGCAGTGGGTATGGCTGTAGGTGGGTATGGCTGTAGGTGGGTATGGCAGTGGGTACGGCAGTGGGTATGGCAGTGGGTATGGCTGTAGGTGGGTATGGCTGTAGGTGGGTACGGCAGTGGGTATGACAGTGGGTATGACAGTGGGTGGGTATGGCTGTAGGTGGGTATGGCAGTGGGTATGGCAGTGGGTATGGCTGTAGGTGGGTACGGCAGTGGGTATGACAGTGGGTGGGTATGGCTGTAGGTGGGTATGGCTGTAGGTGGGTATGGCAGTGGGTATGGCAGTGGGTATGGCTGTAGGTGGGTATGGCTGTAGGTGGGTACGGCAGTGGGTATGACAGTGGGTATGGCAGTGGGTATGGCAGTGGGTGGGTATGGGGTAGGTGGGTTCCCGGCAGCAGGTGGGTTTCTGGCAGTGCCCGGGCAGGGTGTGGGTCCAGCACCCTCCCTCCCCCCAGAGCAGCCCCCGGTCCCGGCTCAGCCCCCGGCGCTGCCCTGCAGTGACACCAGCCAGGCACCGACCAGGGACGGGCGCAGCAGAGACGGGGTGGGAAGCATCGCATTGCGCGACACGCGGCACCGGCTGCACCGCGGCACCATCTCTCCTGTGCCCGCTGCCCGGGCAGGGCTGTCCCACCGCGTTTCACCCACGGCATCTCCAGGGAAGCTCCGTTTCCATGATGGATTATCACCCCGCTCCAGTGTGAGCTGGGCAGCGGCGGCGCTGGCAGCTCCCCGGGCATCTGGGCCACAGGTGATGGGTCGATCCCCGCCGTCCGCCCGTCTGTCTGGCAGGGCTGGGGGATGCTTCTCATCCCGCCGCTTCCTGCGCCTCGACTCTCCCCGTGTCTGCACTTGCTGACAGCTTTCGGGATGGAAACCATTACCCTTTCCAAAAAGAGAACGGGGTTTTTTTTCCCCCTTTTCTTTGAAACTGGAAAGGAGAATCGATAGGAGGAGCATTTGCTGGGTCTTGGCTCTGCTTCCCATGGATGGGGGACAGGCTGTAAGGTGGGTTCCCCAGGGACTGTGCCGCAGCACCCCCAGTCTCCCCGCTGCCGTGGCCCCAGTGCTCCCGGCATTGTCCCCCACGTTGTCCCCATTGCTCTTGGTGCTGCCCCCCGTGTTGCCCTGTTGCTCCTGGCGTCATCTCCCACGTTATCCCCATCGCTGCCGGCGTTATCCCCATCACTGCCGGCGTTGCCCCCATTGATCCTGGCGTCACCCCCATTGATCCTGGCGTCATCCCCATCACTGCTGGCATTATCGTCACTGCTGTCGGCGTTACCCCTGTCGCTCCTGGTGTTATCCCCATTGCTCCTGGCGTTACCCTCCCTCTTGTCCCCATTGCTCCCAGTATCACTCCCCACGTTACTCCCCCGTGCTGGGGGCCAAGTGCTGTGCAGGAGCATTGCACCCCTCCGAGCCCCGCGCTCGACTCCGCTGTGGCAATGCCCATGGTGCCGGCCAGGGAGCTGGAAAGTCAAGGAAAGGCTCTGGGCAGCAGCGAGGGGGATGGTAAAGGGAATTTAAGGGAACAAGCGAAATCCCGGCAGAGATGCGGGACCATCCCCGGGTGACGCTGCTGGCAGGGGGGGACACGGCTGGTGAGCTCTTCTGCTCCGGCGAGGGGCTCTGCAGTGGAGGAGGAGGGGGAGGATGGCCATGGGTCGTCCATCTTCCTGTGCCAGGTCTTGGCATCTCCACGCTCCAACGCGGCCATCCTGCTCGGCGGTCCTTGCCGCTGGGGGAGCTGGCAGCTCCCATCCCCCTCTCCATCCCCTCCATCCCCCTGCTTGGCAGCTCCGGGGGGGTTTGCAAGCCCCACAGACCCTCCGAGTGCCCGGGGAGCCCTGTGGCTGGGGCGACTGGGCCTGGCGCTGCCGCTTGCCATGCCGAGAACCCCGCTGTGTCCCTTGGAGCCGCTCGGCCACCAGCGTTGGGCCTTTCCAGCCGGTTTGCCATTTCCCATGGCAGGCTGGGGGGCCCGGCACGGTCCCCCCTGCCCCTCTCCGGGGGTGTCTGCTGGCAGCCGCGGTCGTGCTGGGGGGCTCAGGGTGCTGCCCGCCCCCCCTGCCCCACCAGCCCCTCCGGCAGCCGCTCCTCCACCGGCAGCTTGGTTTTGGCTGATGGGGTAATTATCCCCGGCTTCAATCCCAGCGTGACAGGGGGGTCATGGCGGCGGCAGGAGGGCAGCGGTGCTTCCCACTGGCCGTAAATCTCCCGTCCCACGGATGGTGCGGAACCAGGGACCAGCCGGGCTCCGCTGCTGCTGCCGGCTCTGCCGCAGGGCACCCACCACCCGTCCCACCGCCCCTGCAGAGGTGGGGGTCCCTGGGGTCCCCGTCTCCGGCAGCTCAGCGTCATCACCAAGAGGAGCGGTGGCACCGTGGACCGGTGACAGGTGCCAGTTTGGAAGGCAGCTCCCTCCGGGGGCTCAGGGATTGGATTAATTAATCTCGCCGAGAGGGCGGGCGCCAAATTAAGCCGGTGACACACGGTCAGATGGTTTGTCAGCGCTGCCGCGGAGGGAGAGCAGCTGATGCTGCCTTGGCGCGGGGGGAGCTGGTGGCACGTGGCGGGCAGCAGTGTGGTGTGCTGGCATGGTGCATGGTGTGCCGGGATGGCATGCGGTGTGCCGGCATGGTTGTGGTGTGCCGGGATGGTGCACAGTGTGCTGGGATAGTATGTAGTGTGCCGGGGTTGTTCGCGGTTGCCAGGACGGTTGTGATGTGCCGGGATGGTGCGCGGTGTGCTGGGATGGTGCACGGTGTGCCAGGATGGCTGTGGTGTGCCGGGATGGTACGAGGTGTGCCGGGATGGTACGAGGTGTGCCGGGGTGGGGACATCCCTCCCCTTTGCCAGGCCCAGGGGCTGCAGGGCAGGAGGAGCCGCGCCGGCAGCGCTGGCTGTGGTCTCCGGTGGGGCTGCCTGGGGGGGACGCGGGGGTACGGAGGGCAGCGGCGGCAGTGCCGGCAGGGAGGGACCCCCCAGGAGAAGGCAGAGCCCCTGCATTTGCCCCTCGCTCCCTGGCGATGCCACCGGCCTGGCCACCACCACACTTGGGGTGGCTTCTGTCGCTGCCCGTGCTCCACAAGCCCCCCCCCCACTCTGCTCCGGCGGGGATTTGCTCCATTTCAGAGTCCCTCTGCCCGGATCCAAGCACCCCTGGACTAAGCAAAGCCCGAGAGCCGGGCTCCGGGATGGGGCCCACCCCACAGCTCCCACCCCACAGCTCCAGGCCCACGGCAGCTGCGGGGACGCAGGTGTGATGCCACCATGGCCAGAGGGACCCCAAGAGATGCGGGCATGACGCCGCCACAGCTTGAAGGACCTCAAGGGACGCCGGCATGATGCCACTGAGGCTCGAGGGACCCCCGTGCCCTCGGCACTCCGGTTGCCAAGCAGGGCTGCCGTGCGGTGCTGTGTCCCGGAGCCATTCCCGGCGTGCGGCTCCCGCTGCCGCAGCCTGGGGTGGGATTGCTGCTGGCAGCTGGTCTGTCCCGCTCCCTCCGCGCCCCCCGCCTGACCTTCTTTTCGGGACCGACCGCTCCTCGTTGTGCAATTGCTGCCGAACTTCTGCACGAGCCTGCAGGAATGGCCAACGGGCCCTGCGCCCCAACGCGCGACGGGGGTGACCAGGAGGGACCTCGTGGGCCTGGGTGGCCCCAACCCGGCATCGTGCCTGGGGGAGAAGGATGCTGGAAGGGGCTTGGAGACACTCCACGCTGCTGCAGTGGGGCTGTGTCCCCTGCGCCGTGTCCCCAGGTGCCACCAGGGCTTGTGCCACCATCCAGCACACTGTGGCCCCCGCCGGGGCAGGGCAGCAGGTGTGGGGAGACGGGATGCAGGCACTGCCGGGGCTCCACAGGGTGTGGGAGCAGAGCCACACCAGGGATGGGGAGCAGAGCCGGCCCAGGGATGAGGGAAGGGGAACAGAGGCACCCCGAGGATGCGGGATGGAGAGCAGAGCCATCCCGGGGATGCGGGATGGGGAGCAGAGCCCCACCAGGGATGCGGGATGGGGAGCAGAGCCATCCCGGGGATGCGGGATGGGGAGCAGAGCCCCACCAGGGATGCGGGATGGGGAGCAGAGCCATCCCGGGGATGCGGGATGGGGAGCAGAGCCCGCCCAGAGGTACAGGATGGGGAGCAGAGCCCCACCAGGGATGCGGGATGGGGAGCAGAGCCATCCCGGGGATGCAGGATGGGGAGCAGAGCCCGCCCAGAGGTACAGGATGGGGAGCAGAGCCCCCCAGGGATGCGGGATGGGGAGCAGGGCCATCCCAGGGGTGTGGGATGCGGAGCAGAGCCCCCCCCGGGATGTGGGATGGGGAGCAGGGTCCCCCCCAGGGGTACAGGATGAGGAGCAGAGCCCCCCCAGGGATGCGGGATGGGGAGCAGAGCCATCCCAGGGGTGCGGGATGGGGAGCAGAGCCCCCCCAGGGATGTGGGACCCCAGTCAGCCCCCTGCAGACCCCGGGGCAGGCACCGTTCCGGTGTCCCTGGCACCCGCGGCCGCACCCGCCGCGTCCCGCCCCGGCGCGGTGTTTGCCCTGCGATTGCCCACCGATAACCGCGCTCGGCGCTCCCCTTCCTCCCCCATAAATCACGGGTGGGGGCGCGGGGCAGGGGGGAGGAGGAGGGGGGCTGGCGAGGAAGGGCACGGGTCACACCAACAGCTGGTAGCGGAGTGGAGGAATCAGCTCCCGGTGATGGATGGGGCCGGAGCGGCCGGTGTGGCCCAGGGTGGCCATTAAATGGTGCAAACGAGGAGCAGCCCCGGCCCCGGGGTCAGGTGCTGACAAGGAGGTCCCCGACCCCGCACAGGGGGAGGCCGGTGCCCCCAGCCCTGCCCCACGTCCCGGGGGGGCTACGCGGGGGGCCGGCCCGGGAGAAGGGGCTGCAGGGGTCTGAGCCACGCGGATGCGGGGCTCCCCGCCGCCAAAACTGGGGCAGCAGCCCCCATCTCTGGCACCCATGGGACCCCCTGCCTTCCCCGTGCTACAGGCGGGAGGGGAAAGAGCAAGGGGCACCCAGGCCTGAGCCCGGCCATGGGGCTCACGGGGTCCCTGGGGTCTCCTTGGGGTGCATGAGGTCCCTGGGGTCTCTGCGGGGCTGAGCCCATCTGCTGCCCCACGCTGAGCTGATGCCCCCCCTGGGGGTAATTGGGTCTAAACAAGGCACTGATGAGGTGGGAAAATGTCACCCATAGAAAAAATGGAGAGGCAGGGGACAGGGACAGGGGACAGGGAGAGGGACACAAGTGCCACTGGACAGGCACCCTGCAAACGGGTCCTGCACACACAGCACCCACGTCCCCCTGGGCACTGCCCCCAGAGGACACGCAGCACCCACGTCCTCCGCGGGGAGGGACACGGGGCAGGTGGGGACCCTCCCCCCCCTCAGGGCCATGGTTTCGCGGCCGTGTCCCAGGGATGCGGGATGGGGAGCAGAGCCGTCCTGGGGATACGGGATGGGGAGCAGAGCCATCCCAGGGATGTGGGATGGGGAGCACGAAGCTGCCCCAGGGATATGGGATGGGGAGCAGAGCCATCCCAGGGATACAGGATGGGGAGCAGTGCCGTCCCGGGGATATGGGATGGGGAGCACAGCCCCATCAGGGATGTGGGATGGGGAGCACAAAGCTGCCCCAGGGATACGGGATGGAGAGCAGAGCCATCCTGGGGATGCGGGATGGGGAGCAGAGCTGTCCCAGGGATACAGGATTGGGGAGTAGAGCCACCCAGGGGATGCGGGATGGGGAGCAGAGCTGTCCCAGAGATGCGGGATGGGGAGCAGAGCCGCCCCAGGGATAAGGGATGGGGAGCACGAAGCTGCCCCCGGCCTGGCAGCAGCCGGGACCCCCCGGCTATGGGAAGTGTCCGTGTCTTTCCCACCGAGGCACCTAATCCCTGACAGAAATGAGCGCCTGGAGCTGGGCAGCGCCGTGCCAAATCGGGGCCGGGAAGCGGAGGGGACACATCTGCGCCTGTGAAGCTGCGGATTCCTGGGGCTAAGGTTTCCTCTCCTGGCCCCGCCGCCGGCGCTGGCTCTGCCTGGGGAGGGTGGGAGCCGGGGACCCCTCGGCAGCGGTCGCAGGAGGGTCCGGGCGCGGGTGTGATGCTTCCAAGCAGCCGGGCATCGCCATGGGAGAGCCGGTGCCAACCCAGCGCCTTGGGGATGGATGGGCCACGAGCCCCCCTCCATCACTGGCTCCGTGTCTGCAGCGGTGACAGGGCCCCCACCACCGTATGGTCCTTTGCGGGGGGGTCTGGCACCCGCTCCCCCAACCCCAGCTCCCCCGGTACCGTTTCTAAGGCGGTGTCGGAAGGGGACGGGGGCTGCAGCGCCGATGCTCCCACCTCGGTGCCTGCCCGCCCTCCCAGCCCGGCCCTCGCCCTTTCCGCCGCCTCCAGATGTGCTGGAGTTTGCAGGGGGGGGAACATCTGGCGGGGTGCCGGCGCCGTGCCGATGGCACAGATGTGGCGGGCGCGGCGGCCCCGAACACAGGCAGCTCTGTCTGCTGCCAGTGACCCGCGGCCATGACAAATGCGGGTAATCCCCCGGCTCTGCCGCTCCGTGCGGACCCACGGCAAAGCGCCGGCAGCTGCTCTCACCCTGCGCCCTGCTTTGGAGCACTCGTTTCCTATTAAAAACCTTTTCCACCCCCCCCCCCCCTTCCTTTTTCATGAGCATCTCCGCCTTTTTCATGCGGTGAAGGGACAAGACACCCCTCAGGGACGAGATGAATTTATTAAATATTTGGCAGATGACAGAACATGGCTTCCAGTTTACAGGTTTCTCTTAGAGACTCGGAGCATCGGCTGCAGCGCGGGTTTGCCGACGGCTCCCCGGGCTGCTCCCGCTCCATCCCATGCTCCCCTGTGCCCGCAGCCGCGCTCACGCGGTGCCAGGAATAGGGAACGGCACCAAGGCTTGGCGTGGTCCCCGGCCCCCCGACTGCCGGGCTCTGATGCCGGGGACACCCCGACTGCGTGGGCTCCTTGGGGAGCCCCCAGACACCAGCGGCCAAAGCTGCCGCCTTCCTTTCGCACGTCACCGAGAGACCGGCCGGGTGCGGGGCACACGGCACAGCGCCCGCCCCCGCTCCCTGCCCCATGGAACTGGGGGTTCCCCTCTCCTGGCACTAACCCCCGGCGTGGGGGCACTGGCTGGGAATGCCGACGCAGGGACATGGCTCTGCCCAGGTAACTTTCCCATGAGAAAACATTTTTAGGTGGCATTTTGCTTTTTCGTTCAGGTGGGTTTGCCCCGAGGGAAGCTGCAAATTCACTGCGATCCGGGTTTCATGGGTGCTGCCGGATGGCCCTGCCTCTTCCTGACAAAAAATGTGAAATAACCCCCCAAATTTGAAAGGAAAGAACGGTATCTGTGGTGAGCTACTGCTTACGGGCAGCCGCAGGGGTGCGGGCAGCCGCGGGGGGCAGGGAGGCAGCGGCAGCCACGCTCCGGCCCATCGCAGCTCCCCAGAGCAGCACCGGCGTGCGGCACGCTGCCTGCAGCGCCTGCGGGCACACACGTGTGCATCGACACACACGTACGTGCATATACACACGTGTGCATCGACACACACGGATGTGCATCGACACACACATATGTACATATACACACGTGTGCATCGACACACATGGATGTGCATCGACACACACATATGTACATATACACACGTGTGCATCGACACACACGGATGTGCATCGACACACACATATGTACATATACACACGTGTGCATCGACACACACGGATGTGCATCGACACACACATATGTACATATACACACGTGTGCATCGACACACACGGATGTGCATCGACACACACATATGTACATATACACACGTGCATCAACACACACGTACGTGCATATACACACATGTGTGCGCACTCGCACACGTGCACAGCTCCCAGCCTGGCAGCCCCTGGGATGCTGCATCCCGGACTCCGAGCATGGACCATCCCAGACTCCGACCACGGAGCAGGGCAAGGGGCCGGGGTGTAGAAAGGCCGCAGCGGGACACAGCCTGGGGACGCAGATTAAAGCCTGGCCTGAACGGTTCCTCCCGGGGCGGGGGTTTAAGGCGACTATTCCGAAGGCAAACAATAGTCCATAAGCAGGTTTTTAGGCTAACCATAGGCAAGCCGGGGTGCTGGGTGGTTTTTCCCCTACGCAATGTCCCAGCACGCCGCTGGAGGAGGTTCCTGGTGTTACTGGGGTGCAAAATGGTCCCAGGCAAGCTGCCTGGCACTGGGACCCCCGCTACGGCCACGGCACAGCTCGGACCCCAGCATCCGTGCCTATCCCGGTGCTTCCCGGCCCCGCTGGACCAGTCCTCCCGGCAGTGGCCAGTGGTGAGCTGCAGCCCCAGCCTTGCAGTGACATCAAGCATCTGCCAAAACGCTTTGCCGGCTAACAGAAATGGCACGGTGGGGGAGGCAGCGCAGAGCCGCGGCACGCGGGGCCACGTTCAACAAACACCAGCGGCAGAGTCAGACTAGATCTCGGGGAGAAATTGTTCATGCCGAGGGGGGTGAGCCCCTGGCCCAGGTTGCCCAGAGAAGCTGTGGCTGCCCCATCCCTGGAGGGGTTCAAGGCCAGGTTGGCCGGGGCTTGGAGCAACCTGGGCTGGTGGGAGGTGTCCCTGCCCAGGGCAGGGGGGTGGACTAAATGGCCTTTAAAGGTCCCTTCCCACCCAAACCACTCTGTGGTTCCATGATCCTATCTCCCAGCTGTGTCTGTACAAACCCCATTGATCCCACCAGGTTTTCCAAACAATGCCCAGATGTCCCCGCTCCCCTGTCTGTCACCATCCCTGTGACCAGCAGCGCTGGCTGGTCACAGCTGGCACAGCGAGAGCCCTGTGCATCCCCAGCATCTCCCCTCCGAGCGCCTGGGCAGCTGGAGCGGTGGTGGCTGGTGGTGGAAAGTCCCAGTTGTGCCACCAGCACCTCCGCCAGTGCGGCCGGACGGCAGGTCAGAGAGACGCTGGTGGGCGAGGTGGCGGCTGTGGCAGGAGGCTTTGCCTCCTGGTAATGGTGGTAGCGAAAGTGAGAAGGGAAAGTGACAGGGTGAGTAATAAGAGGAAAAAAGCAG
Source organism: Rissa tridactyla (assembly GCF_028500815.1). Taxonomy (NCBI): domain Eukaryota; kingdom Metazoa; phylum Chordata; class Aves; order Charadriiformes; family Laridae; genus Rissa; species Rissa tridactyla. The sequence goes on along the minus strand of NC_071468.1, from coordinate 127,111,688 downwards.
CGAAGGTGACACCCTGCTGTGACCCAGGCTTCGTGTGTAACGTGCTTCCCCCATGGCTACAGGAGATGTTGGCTGCCCAGGGAGATGGTGGAGTCACCATCCCTGGATGTGTTTAAGGGTCGTTTAGATGTGGTGTCGGGGGATATGGTGTAGGGGAGAACTCTGTAGAGTGGGGTTGATGGTTGGGCTCGATGATCCCAAGGGTCTTTCCCAACCTGAATGATTCTATGATTCTATGTGTATCCATCCCTTCCTTACCATCGAATCACAGAGTGGTTTGGGTTCAAGAGACCTTAAAGACCACCTGTTCCAATCCCCTGCCCTGGGCAGGGACACCTCCCACCAGCCCAGGTTGCTCCAAGCCCCGGCCAACCTGGCCTTGAACCCCTCCAGGGATGGGGCAGCCACAGCTTCTCTGGGCAACCTGGGCCAGGGGCTCACCGCCCTCACACCAAAGAATTTCTTCCCAATATCTCATCTCAATCTCCCCTCTTCCAGTGTAAAACCCTTCCCCCTCGTCCCACGGCTCCCCTCCCTGCTCCAGAGTCCCTCCCCAGCTTTCCTGGAGCCCCTTGAGGGACTGGCAGGGGCTGGAAGGTCTCCGCGGAGCCTTCTCTTCTCCAGGCTGAACCCCCCCAGCTCTCTCAGCCTGTCCTCCCAGCAGAGGGGCTCCAGCCCTCCCAGCATCTCCGGGGCCTCCTCTGGCCCCGCTCCAACAGCTCCGTGTCTCTCCTGTGCCGAGGCCCCAGCGCTGGAGGCAGCACTGCAGGGGGGTCTCCCCCGAGCGCAGCAGAGGGGCAGAATCCCCCCCTCGCCCTGCTGCCCACGCTGCTGGGGATGCAGCCCAGGCTGCGGGGGGGTTCTGGGCTGCCAGCGCACGGTGCCGGCTCATGGCCGGTTTCTCCCCCCCGGCACCCCCAAGCCCTTCTCTCAGGGCTGCTCTCCATCCCTCCATCCCCAGCCTGGGCTGGCGCCGGGGGTTGCCCCGACCCGGGGGCAGGACCCTGCACTTGGCCTGGTTGGACCTCATGAGGTTCACATGTGGCCGCTTCTTGAGATCATCGTGGTCCCTCTGGATGGCATCCCGTCCCTCAGGCGTGTCACTGCCCCCACTCAGCATGGTGTCTGGCAGCCAGTCCCTGGAGGACACCGTGGCTCTGCCCCCAGCGCGGGGGGCTTGGCTGGGACCCCCAGGCTCTCTCCCACAGGAGGTGCTGGGAGGTCCCCCCTGTGCGATGCAAACGCAGCAGGAGGAAGACCCCGGTGCTCGCACAGCCCAACACCTCCATCCACTCCCCGAGCGCCGACACCAGCAAAACATTCCCATTCTCGCACTCGAACCCCTCCCTGGCTGCAGCCAAAGCCGCTGCCAGCCCTAATTCAGCAAATCCATCCCAAAACGCACGCGAAACCTTCCCGGTCCCCGCGGGCGCGCTCTGGCAGGGTAAAGCTGAGGCGCCGCACCAGGTTATCATCACTTTCCTCTCCTTCTCGACAGCTCACTCACAATATTTATATCCCACTAAATCCGTGGCCACCGCGGCCGTTTATTCTCCCCCTCCCCGGGGGCTGCAGGGACCCACCATCTCCCCGCCGCCGGGAGCCGAGGCCGCGCGTGGGTTCAGCCGGGGAGAAAAGCTGAGGGCTGGTTTCGGGGTTTATCGTGCCTTTCCATTCATCACCCTTGATAAATATTTATGGATGCATTAGGGCACTCGGCTCCTTCCACTAAAAATAACATTCCTAAGCACCAAGGCGAAAAGAAAAAAAAAAAAAGAAAATCAGCAGTGATTGGAACTGATTACGATGTTTTCTGAGCAGCTGGGAAAGAAAAGCCTAGCGAGGGCGGAGCGGTGAGCTGCCAGCCCCGCACGGCACAGCTCGGGCCTTTCTCTTCATTTGAAACAAAACTGAACGCGACTCCTCAAAATGAAGGCCGAGGTGCCAAGCCGAGCCCAGCAACGCTCGCCCCTGCATTCCCTGCCTGTAAAGGGAACGGTTTCAACAGTCTGGAGAGAAGCAGAGCCCGCAACGCCGGGAGCAGGCGGCCGGTGGCCCGCCCCTGCCGTGGCGCATCCCCAGCGATGACGCCCGGGAGGCCACGCGACGTCACGCACGACGGCAACCAGACACTGGCAGACAGCGGGGTTTCGAGACGGTGGGTTTTTTGAAGGCAGAATCCCCTTTGTGTGAAGGAGGCTCTACACCCGTTTTTTCATGCATCCCGAGGGGCGGAAGGCAAGAGGAGATGACGGCGCGTGACGCGATGATGACACCGTTTGGGAGGAAACCAAAGAAGATCAGTACACTTAGCAGGCGCAGGGAGAATTAGCTTTCCTTTTGGTTGAATTTTTTTTTTTTCCTTAAACCTCCCATAAATTGCTGAGTTTGATGGGGCATTGTCTGATTACCGTTAGTAAACACATGGAGGAGAATAGTACATGCAATGACCTAAGAGGCAGGTGCCCACGGGGAAAACCCTCCGGGTGGTTCGGAGCAAGCCGCTTTCGTCAGCAGGTGGTTGAGATCGGTCACAGTTGCATGATGGTGGATGTGTCAGCTGAAACGTGCCTCTTCCAAAGGACGGGAGACGTCTCTCGGTCGTAAGCGCAACCCTCTGTGCCTGTGTCATGGGAAACACACAAAGCGCCATCGGCATGGCAGAGCTCCAGCCTGGCCCCGCACGGGTTTGGACATCACCTCCTGCATGGTCATGGGGCAGGAGCCAAGCTCCTCTGCTGGGACCTCCTCAACCTTCTGGCTGGGGCTGTGCATCTCTGGGGCCACCCCCGGCAAGCTCTGAGTGGACCAAACGTGCAGCATTCCCCATGGCCATCAAGTGTCCTGCCAACCCCAGAGCTCCTCACCTTGGACCCCAAACAACCCAGGAAACAGAGGAATCACAGAACCACAGAACTGCCCAGGTTGGAAGGGACCTTTCAGATCATCGAGTCCAACCATCAACCCAGCACTGCCAAGGCCACCACTACCCCATAGCCCTCAGCACCGCGTCTGCCCGGCTTTTCAATCCCTCCAGGGATGGCGACTCCACCACTGCCCTGGGCAGCCTCTTCCAATGCTTCACAACCCTTTCCAGGAGGAAATTGTTCCCAATATCCATCCTAAACCTCCCCTGGCGCAACTTGAGGCCGTTTCCTCTTGTCCCATCGCCTGTTCCTTGGAAGGAGAACCCAAGCTCCTGAGTCAATGACACCAGGAGCATGGTGCTGTGGCAGGTCCCCAGGTCCTGCGAGCAAGGGCCCATGAGCGGACACGCTTGACTTTGCAAGCCAAGGTGAGGTCGGTGCTGGGCATTTTTCCCACAGAACAGCCAAGATCTGCGAACAGACGGCCCCTGTCGATGCTGCCCACCCCAGTCTCCTCCATCATCGGTGGGCAACCAGAGCCGAAGGGTGGCTGGAGCCACTGGTCTGGCTTGGCCGGACCCTACCACCAGCAAGGTTCAGGAGGACCCATCACAGGCCCTGGTACCACAAATGGGAACATGAGGAACTTGAAGAAGAACCACCACAGTTTGAAGAATTTTTTTTCTCTTACTCATGTCTTTTTTCATTCTTTCTGGAGGATAAAGAAACCTGAAAGTGGTTTCCCTCTCGTATTTGCAGTTGTCTCTAATTTAGCACTCATCAGTGCCAGTGCTTGGTGGTGTTGGAGGCACTGCTGGGCTTCTCAGGGAACCGGGCGCTTCTCATGTCCCCATCAGTGGCTAAGGGGTGGCCGGGGTCAAAGCCATCCTTTTCTCCAAAGCCATTAGAGTTAAAGGGACATTAAGAAAAAGCCGCACGCAGCCAGTATAAACAGCTCTCCATTGCCGGCTTCCTCTCTAATGGTATAATTTCACTCCTTCTTGAGTTACCAGATTGTTTCCCAGATGAGGCAGGACTTGAATTTCTAATGTAAAAACTATCAGAAAAACTCTCAAGCCACTTTTGGGTTATCTCTAGCTGGCGCTGGAACGGCAGGGCGGCAGAGAGGGCAAACCCCCTTTTTTCTCCTTTGCAAATTACTTTTCGAGGACAACTGTGGTGGTTTTACCACGCGAAATTGGGTTTCAGATCCATCACGACTATCTATCGCCATGGGCTGGGGCTGAACCGGTAAGTTAAAGATAAAAGAATTTCTACTGTCTGTTTTCTACAACTGACCAAGCTGCAGTGTAAAGGGACGGGTCCTAGAAAGAAGGACCTGCTACGCCCGTCCCCATCCCTTTCTGGCTAACTATGAGCGTGCCCACACTATGTCCTTCTGCCAGGAGAACCCTCCTTCTTCCCACTGGGAATGGTGAAAGACGGGCATCATGGCTACGGCCACAGTGAGCGTATGGGGAGTGTGGAAACCCGATCCGGTGCCCTCCTACGAGCTTTTCAGATGGGTCACGATACGGATCTTATTCAGGTCCTCCAGAGGCATTGTCACCCCAGGGCTCAGGCTTTCTCCTTGCCGCTATCTCCAGCCACCTGTTTGTCTACCCGTCTGTTGTGCCTTATTATAACTAAAAGCGCAGGCTCTTTGAGGGTAGAGATTGTATTTTTAGTACATCTGGATAGTGGCCATCACAATGGGGTCCTATTTCCTGGCTGAGGCCTCTCGCTATAGAAGCAATACTAATAAAATAGGAGATAATGCTGTTCTCACTGGAGTTAATGATATTTCCCCTCTGTCTGCAGCAGGAGCAGAATTGGGTCTTAGCAAGGAAAAACTCAACATCCTTTTGAGTGGTTGTGGAGCGATGGGCACAACCCTCCCTGGGCAGAAACAGGAGATAAAGGACAAGGGCAGGAGGTGACCAGGGACATGGTCCCGCGCATGGCAACGGCGACTACAGAGCAGTGCTGCTGGAGACGGGAAGGAAAAAGACACCCTTCCTTACCTGAATTCCTGTGCAGCCTGCGGCCGGCCGTCTAACCTGCAACACAGGGGAAAGGCACGCTTAGAAAGCAGGCAATTTTATTTCCTGTAAAATGAAAAATCTGCCCTCCCCATCTCTTAGTGCCCCAACGGGTAACCCTTCTCGCGACCGCAAACAGCTTTCCGGCATCGGGGTGAATGGCAAGTCCCCTGAAATACGAGGTAGGTACAAAAGGGCTCATGATCTTACTGAATCCCAGAAATCCCAGCATCGCCCAGTCCGACCCCCCCAGCAGAGCAGGGTCAGCCACCGCCTGCTGCTCAGAACCTTGTCCCATCCGATTTGGGGCATCTCCCAGGGCGGAGACCCCACAACCTCTCCGGGCAACCTGTGCCAGCGTTTGACCAGCCTCACGGTAAAAAAGCATTTTTTACCTTCAAACAGAACTTCCTGTGTGTCGCTGCGTGCCCATCGCCTCGTGTCCTGGCTCTGGGCACCATGAGAAGACTCTGGCTCAGTTTTCTTTACTCTTTTCCATCAGTTATTTATACACCCTGATTTGATGCCAGCTCTCTCAGCCTCTCCTCGTGTGATGGATGCTTCAATGCCTTAATCGTTGCCATGGCCCCTCGCTGGGCTCTCTCCAGCCTGCCCATGTCCCTCTTGTGCTGGGGAGCCCAGCACTGGACCCAGGGCTCCCGGGGTGGCCTCACCGGTGCTGAGCAGAGGGAAGGATCCCCTCCCTCGTCTGGCAACGCTCTGCATCAGCAGCCCCGGACACCATTCGCCTGCATTGCCCAAGGGCCCATTGCTGCCTCATGGTCAACTCGGTGTCCGCCAGGACCTTCCCTGCAAAGCTGCTTTCCAGTTGGGCGGCCTCCAGCATGTCCCGGTGCCTGGGGCTGTTCCTCCCCAGGGGCGGGACTTTGCACTTTTCCTTGTTCGGGAGAACTTCAGGAGGTTCCTGCCAGCCCATTTCTCCAGCCCATTGAGGTCCCTCGGGATGGCAGCACGACCCTCTGGGGTATCACCCGCTCCTCCCAGTTTGGTGTCATCTGCAAACCTGCCGAGGATGGACTCTGTCCTCCAAGAACAAGAGGGGTTCAAGGCCAGGTTGGCCGGGGCTTGGAGCAACCTGGGCTGGTGGGAGGTGTCCCTGCCCAGGGCAGGGGGTGCCACTGGGTGGCCTTTAAGGTCCCTTCCCACCCAAACCATTCCGTGATTCTATGATTCTCTGAACAGATGGCTGCATGGACTCCAGTTTTGATCACTGTGGGCAGGTGTGTTGCAAATTGGGAATTTTTGTCTAACAAATTTTATGGGGCTGCAAACCATGCCCTTCCTTCCAGCAGTTTGAGCGAGCAAATCACAGCACTTTAATCCCTTTTCTATTGGTTTGGGCATTATAAAATACAAACGGCCAATGCATATGGGACCAGCTCGTGGAGCGTCTTGTTTCAGGTGATACTGTCAAGGGTCCACCTCTTGCCCACCACCAGGAGCAGCCTGTCTTGGAGAGAGGCAGCAGGACCACAGCAAACAGTGATTGCGGGACAGCCCTGGCCAAGCAGGCGTCCGACCTGGAGTAACGCCTGGTGCATGTGCCATGAATGGATACGTAACGCCAGGTTTCAAGACGGGGTAACTCAAAATGACGTCTAACGCAACTGGATGGACGTGGCTTTGCCAGCTCCCGACTGTGCTCTTCTGTGCCTGGAAACCCGCGCAGGATTCTTCTCTGGAGATGCTGCTCAATTTGTAATCCTAACCACAACAGACGCAGCCAACTTGGAGTCTTCCCGAATGATTTCATCCTGCTAGAGCCATACCACGCCGCCGCTATATCCAGCGTATGGACGTAAGCCTCTCCAGCGGGGAAGCGAGTCCTGAGGTTGATTAACTGGGGCACAGAGAAATATGATGTAACTTTGTGAAGAAACTTGTGAGGAAGCCCAAGGGTGATGCCGTCTCCCGAGGAAACACACCGCAGCAGCAGCGTCCCCGCGAGGACCGGCGTCTCCCTTGTCTGCGCCGGTCAGAAGCTGGGGAACACACGGGCTGCAAGTGATTTTTTTCTTCTTGTCTGTTCCGGATGGAAGGAACGGAAGAGCTTTGCTGAGATGGGGATGTGCACACAGGCACCGTGCAAAGAATGCAGCCGCGGCAGGCAGAGCTCGGCGTTGGAGCATCCTGGCCACGGGTCCCTGTAGGTGACGTGGGGCAGAGCCACCCACGGCCGGACTCCCTCCCCACGGCCACGCGTGCTTCGGTGCCTGGAGGAGCTCCCCCGGAGGACTGCAGTTGATGGATCGATCGCTCCTCCATTTTTCTGCCAGATTTTTATCTCACTAACGTTGCGGCATTAAGAAATCACTTACTCTCTGGCAGAGACAATATTTACATTCCACACCAAGGCTTTTGGACCAAGTTCTGCTTTTGGTTACCCGTCCGTCTCCCCCCCCCACCCCCCCCGATGCTGCTGCAATGAGTAACGGAGCCGAATTTGTCTTACTACGTCTCCGCTACCATTCATCATACTTCAGCTCTTCAAAATCCCCCTTTCCCTATTTCCCATGCAAGATACAATGCACATTTGGAAAAAAAGCAGAAGGGTCATCTGCTAAGCATCTAAAATATTTAACTGCAGAGGAATGTTCTAGGGCAAAGAGAGCCCTGTGATCTAGAGCCAGTGCGATTCTGCCTTGAAAACTCCTGGTTTAGGCAAAATCAAACTTACTGCACTTTTTCCTACAAACTTATAATGTCTAATAGTGATGGACAAACCACCAGGAAGCAGAGCATTTCCAAAGACCTGAACGCTTTTGCAGAACTTGCTGGGCAGGAAAACAGGCCGCTTGGGTGAGAAACGCGAGCGCTGCCCCTTTGCCTCAGCCAGAGGGAAAACCTGCCTTCACCAAAAAAAAAAGGATAAAAAGTTCCGGTTTGTTGATGCTGAAATTGGGTTTGGCTCAAGCCAGACAGAAATGCTTGGGCTGAGTCAAACCTGTCTGGGTCTGTTTCTTGCGCTGAGGTTTAAAACGTGGAAAGCAGAAAGTCAGGAGCCCCCCGAGGAAGGTCCCGCCCCGAGGAGGGCCGGGAGCTGCTGCTCCGATCTCCCGCGGGGTGGGACGGGAGGAACGCATCTCCTGCAGCCCCTCCAGCTCAACCCTGCGCTGCACGGCTGTTGGCGAGTCTCGGGGCTGCGTTCCACCCCTGCCATGATCGCTTCCAGCCTGGGGCATCGCTCCGCCAGCACGTGGTCGGGATGCGCTCGCACCAAAGGCAGAGGCGGTCTGGGGAGGATTAGCATCCAGACCTGCAGCCCAGGGAGAGTGGAGACGAAAGAACCCTCCTGTGAAACCCCGCGTAGCCCATGGCACTGCCTACACGGGGTGGCCATCAGCGGAGGGATGCCGAACATTTCACAGCATTATCCCAGAATGGTCAGGGTTGGCAGGGACCTCTGGAGATCATCCCGTCCAACCCCCGGCCAGAGCAGGGTCACCCACAGCAGGTGGCACAGGAACGCGTCCAGGCGGGGTTGGAATGCCTCCAGAGATGGAGACTCCAAAGTTTGTGCCCATTGCCCCTTGTCCTGTCCCTGGGTAGCACTGCGAAGAGCCTGGCCCCATCCTCCTGACACCCCCCCTTTCAGTATGAATAAGCGTGACGGGATCCCCTCTCAGTCTGCTCTTCTCCAGACTAAAAAGACCCAAATCCCTCAGCCTGTCCTCATCAGAGAGGTGTTCCAGTCCCCTCATCACCTTGGTAGCCCTTTGCTGGACCCTCTCCATCGGTCCCCTGCCCTTGAAGCGGGGAGCCCAGAACTGGCCACAGCGCTCCATTTGTCCAGCCAAGGTCACAGGAGGCGGTGGCTCAGCAGATGACGGTCCCACCGCTGGGGAGCTTCACTGGTAACCAGCCCACGCTTTGGTTTTTTTCTCTGAATGCTCTCAATGGGATTTCTCACAGCACTGAGTGCAGCTCCTCCTCCTCTTACACCTTTCAAAGATCTGTGCACGACCTTTGCTGAAAGAAGAACATTCCTGAAAGCCACACGCCGAAGAAACCCTGGCCACGGCGTCATCTCAAGCCATGGCAGATGTTGGAGAGAGCGAGCCGGCAGCATGGTGATGACCGGAGCAGGCAGAGCAACCGGGGCCGTGTCTGCAGGTGGGGTGAGAGCAGCAGCAGCAACAACGTGGGCTGCTGCCCCCCGGAGCCATCCGCGCTCACAGCCCTCTCCTGGGGCTCCAAATGTAGCCGGCAAACCCAGCTCCTTCCCACAGAGGAGCACATCGGAAAATGCTTCACAGCTCAGAGACCGCAGTTTGTCCCCTTACCTCGGTCCTTCCCATTCTGCATTTTCTCTGTTTCTTCTTCATCTTCTTCCTCTGCTTCAAAGACAAAAAAAGAAAAAAGTGCACGTGAGACAAGCAGGTGAGGGGACACCTGGGGAACCTGCCTGCAGCAAGGAAGAACGGGCTTATCAGGCTTCGGGGGGAAGGAGAAGAGTGTTCAGGCTCCCAAGGGATCCTGCCCCTCTGCTGCGCTCAGGGGAGACCCCCCTGCAGTGCTGCCTCCAGCACTGGGGCCTCGGCACAGGAGAGACACGGAGCTGTTGGAGCGGGGCCAGAGGAGGCCCCGGAGATGCTGGGAGGGCTGGAGCCCCTCTGCTGGGAGGACAGGCTGAGAGAGCTGGGGGGGTTCAGCCTGGAGAAGAGAAGGCTCCGCGGAGACCTTCCAGCCCCTGCCAGTCCCTCAAGGGGCTCCAGGAAAGCTGGGGAGGGACTCTGGAGCAGGGAGGGGAGCCATGGGACGAGGGGGAAGGGTTTTACACTGGAAGAGGGAGATTGAGATGAGCTATTGGGAAGAAATTCTTTGGTGTGAGGGGGGTGAGCCCCTGGCCCAGGTTGCCCAGAGAAGCTGTGGCTGCCCCATCCCTGGAGGGGTTCAAGGCCAGGTTGGCCGGGGCTTGGAGCAACCTGGGCTGGTGGGAGGTGTCCCTGCCCAGGGCAGGGTGTTGGAACTGGATGATCTTTAAGATGATCTTCCAACCCAAACCATGGGAACCTGGATGGAAGCACCACCACCCTTTCTGTCACACGGTGCCTGTTCACTGCTGGTGGCAAAACAGCCCATGCCTCATCCTGATCAGATCATTACAGGTTGTAGCTGGAAGCAGTGTCTACATGGTCGAAAAGACTGGACCACTAGTGGACTACTACCTGGCCCAGGTAGTATTAGGACCAAAGTCCCTCGTGTGCGCTTATTTTAGCACTGCAGGAAATGAAGAACTGCACAACATACACTGTGGGAAGTCACAACTTTTAGGCTGAGCTCAAATCTGAGGAAGAAAAATGGAAATGGTTTGCGGTGAGGTGAAAACGTGGAGGGTCCCTCCAGGCATTGCGGGGTTTGCCCACGCAAGGTGCTCAGTGACAGCGATGCTCACGCGGGGGCAAAGCCCCGGAGCTGGTGACAGGCTGCGCCCCCAGAGACAGGTGCTTGGTTTATGTCTGAGAGCTGGTGGTTCATTATATCTAACTCTGGTTAAGTTGAAAAGAATTTATGGCCAGGCTCGTATTTTTGCAGCAGAGCAGAAGGTCACATTCTTCTGCAGATGGTGGCTCCTATCTCCGCGCGCGACATTTCAATGAGACCTGTGTAAACAGGTAATAGTTATTATGAGCAGTGATATCACCTCTGCCCACTTCACATGCTGCTGAGAGCAAAGAAAGGGAGAAACCCTGGCAATAAAAGGCACCATTTGAAAAAGCGAAGCATTTCGCATTGATCTGATCAAAGGGGATCTTAAAAACATTTGCTCTCTTTGTTGCTTTGACAGCAGGACAGATGAGACATCTGGGAGTCACACAACCTCTGCCTGCTCAGCGATGGCACCCAGTGAGCGCAGAAGAGATCACTGACAAAACCAGACGCGTTCTGAATAACCAGAGAGGTGACCCGGAGCCCAGCAGCTGCTTTGGGCCCTGACCCTGCCTCCCATCAGGGCAGCGGCCGAGCCACCCCCAGCAGCATCGCGCCCGCTCCCTGGAGATCAGCATCTTTCTGAGCTCAGTTAGAGTGAAAACGGGGACGGTGTCCCCTGGGCAGCACCAGGATGGGTAAAAACCGGCTGGAGGCCCGGCCCAGAGAGCGGTGGTGAATGGAGTTCAGTCCAGTTGGTGGCCGGTCACAGCGGTGTTCCCCAGGGCTCGGTGTCGGGGCCAGTTCTGTTTAATGTCTTTATCGACGACCTGGAGGAGGGGATCGGGTGCACCCTCAGTCAGTTTGCAGAGGACACCAAGTTGGGTGGGAGTGTCGGTCTGCTGGAGGGTAGGAAGCCTCTACGGAGGGATCTGGACAGGCTGGATGGATGGCCCAGGGGCAATGGTGTGAGGTTCAACAAGGCCAAGTGCCGGGTCCTGCCCTTGGGTCACGCCAACCCCAGGGACGCTCCAGGCTGGGGCAGAGTGGCTGGAGAGCTGCCCGGCGGATGAGGACCTGGGCGTGTTGGTCGACAGCAGCTGAGTATGAGCCAGCAGTGTGCCCAGGTGGCCAAGGAGGCCACCACCATCCTGGCCTGTGTCAGCACCAGTGTGGCCAGCAGGAGTGGGGCAGTGACCATCCCCCTGGACTGGGCACTGGGGAGGCCCCACCTCGAGGTCTGTGTCCAGGTTTGGGCCCCTCACGCCAGGAAAGACCTTGAGGGGCTGGAGCGTGTCCAGAGAAGGGCAACGGAGCTGGTGAGGGGTCTGGAGCACAAGTCTGGTGAGGAGCGGCTGAGGGAGCTGGGGGTGTTCAGCCTGGAGAAGAGGGGGCTAAGGGGAGACCTTCTCGCTCTCTACAGCTCCCTGAAAGGAGGGGGTAGCCAGGGGGGGTCGGGCTCTTCTCCCAAGGAACAGGCCATGGCACAAGAGGAAGCGGCCTCAAGTTGCGCCAGGGGAGGTTTAGGATGGATATTGGGAACAATTTCCTCCTGGAAAGGGTTGTGAAGCATTGGAAGAGGCTGCCCAGGGCAGTGGTGGAGTCGCCATCCCTGGAGGGATTGAAAAGCCGGGCAGACGTGGTGCTGAGGGCCATGGGGTAGTGGTGGCCCTGGCAGGGTTGGGTTGATGGTTGGACTCAATGGTCTGAAAGGTCCCTTCCAACCCAGCCAATTCCATGGTTCTATGATTCTAGGGGCATCCGACTGTCCGCTCAGGAGCAGGGGGACGGCCGGAGTGTCCCTGGGAGCCCACCGAGGGATGAGGAGCCCCGAGCAGCGTCGCCATCCCCAGGGAACGCGGTTTCTGGGCTGGTGCAGAGGTGCGGCGCGTGGGTGGTGCAGCAGTGTGTGGCGCAGCCCGCTCCAAACACAATGCCTGCAGCTATATCGGGGAGCCCGGGGCTGGAGGAGGTGTCTATTCTCACAGCTCACCGCCGGGACAATATGCCTTAAATCCCACTGACTCTCATCAGCTGAGGATAACTCATGCTTTTCCTAATTTACACAAATGAAATTATTTCAGATACTTTCAAGGGAGCCTTCTTTAGTAGCTGCACGTCCTCAAATAGGAGACTGTAATTAATTCCACTTTCACTCCCCTGCGAACCGTAACTTTGCACCAGCCTGGAAGGGCCGTCAATGGCACAAACCCGGGCTGGCTGCGGTTGATGGACTCTTGGAGGGCAGGAGAGCCGCGGGTCCGGCCGATGCTCCGCCTCTGCCCCAGCCCCTGCGCTCAGCCGTACCCCTGCAAACCCGCTCTTCTATTAAAAGCAAAAAAAAAAAGAGAAAAATTACTGCAGACATCTGTTTTGGGCAGCGGGTTTGTTCACCGGGTTTGAGCCCAGAGGGAAGGGAGCTGCGCGTCTCGAGCTCGAGCTTGGTGATTTATTGACGAAACACAGGGCCGTTCCCCGCAGTGGCCCTGGCGATGCTGCTGTCATACATGAAAGACTTTATTAACTCGCAGCTGCCCCCGCAGCCGGGACGCGGGGCTCGGGCCGGGAGAATTTACTGCGGAGCCGTAAAAGATCAACCCGGTTTATAACTGTGACTTCTCCATTAAGGGCAGCGGGAACAAAAAGCCGAACTGGTTTTAACATGGAGTTTGATAAGTTTATGGCGGGGGGGCGGGGGGTGGATTATGGGATGCAACTACCGGATACAGCGAGGGGCTGGGGGAGGCGCGAAACAGAAGCGGCGAGGTTCAGGCTGCGTACAGAACGCTTCACTTCTTTCTTAAAAGAGAAGGCAGCCCACAGAGGAGCTGCTGGAATCCTAAACGATCGCGTTCTCCATCCCCGACAAAGCTCGAGAGCCACGGGACGCGTCCCTGGGCCACAGCAGAAGCGGCGCCGGTCCCATCACGGTGTTCACCTCCACCGGCACAGTAAAGAGGCACGAAGGGAATAATTATCTTTTTTTCCACATCGCTGTTTAGTCCTTTGTTGCCATCGGCCTTGCGTACATTTACAATCTATTTGTGACAGATAGTAATGGGAAAAAAAAATGGAAAAAGCCATTTTTCCAGGCTGCCCAGAGAGGTGGTGGAGTCTCCGCCTCTGGAGACATCCCAACCCCGCCTGGACGCGTTCCTGTGCCACCTGCTCTGGGTGACCCTGCTCTGGCCAGGGTTGGACGGGATGATCTCCAGAGGGCCCTCCCAACCGCTGCCGGTCTGGGATTCTGGTGTCTGATGAGGATTCATTGCAGAGGGAGGTCACCTGCTACTCGAGTGTCACTGTCACTAAGCAACAGTTTGGGGAGACTCACTCAAATCTGCCCCGGCTTCTGGCTTGGGCTGTCAAGGAGCTCCCATTTCCAGCAGCGGGGCTGGGAAGCGGCTCTTCGCCTCGTAAGCGCCCCAGGACATGCCTGCAGGGTGCTGGAAAAGCTGCCCCGTGCTGTCAGACGCGCACGGATCGGCACGAGCGAGATGTGAGTCTGCTTCATGACTCACCAACGCTGTGACCAGCCAGGGCTGGGACCACAGAGCACTGCCTTAGCGATAAAACCAATGGAGAGCCTGTTCAGAAGGTATCTGGAGCTCTCCGTGCTGCTAGCTATAAAAGCGATTTTTCATTTTATCATTCAAAAAATGAACACACAATCTTGCATCACGCTTTTACAAAAAATCAACCTGAAGACAAATCTGCAACTTGCGGCTTCAAGCTCGCCTTTTTCTGCTGTGTCCAGGTTTGGGCCCCTCACGCCAGGAAAGACCTTGAGGGGCTGGAGCGTGTCCAGAGAAGGGCAACGGAGCTGGTGAGGGGTCTGGAGCACAAGTCTGGTGAGGAGCGGCTGAGGGAGCTGGGGATGTTCAGCCTGGAGAAGAGGAGGCTGAGGGGAGACCTTCTCGCTCTCTACAGCTCCCTGGAAGGAGGGGGTAGCCAGGGGGGGTCGGGCTCTTCTCCCAAGGAACAGGCCATGGCACAAGAGGAAACGGCCTCAAGTTGTGCCAGGGGAGGTTTAGGATGGATATTGGGAACAATTTCCTCCTGGAAAGGGTTGTGAAGCATTGGAAGAGGCTGCCCAGGGCAGTGGTGGAGTCGCCATCCCTGGAGGGATTGAAAAGCCGGGCAGACGCGGTGCTGAGGGACATGGGGTAGTGGTGGCCTTAGCAGGGTTGGGTTAACGGTTGGACTCGATGGTCTGAAAGGTCCCTTCCAACCATAAGGATTCTATGGTTCTCGACCCACGAAATTAACTCTTACCTGAGTGAAGCTCCTTCACCAGCGACGACATGGTGTTGGTGATGGAATCGGCTGCTACCAGCAGGTCATTGCGGAGGTTCCTCCTCGTACCTGGGGGCAGAGCAGACACACAGACAGCGGGAATCGCACGTGCTGCACTGCTGCTGCCGCACCTCCCCGCACCACAATGCTCGGCCACGTGTCCCTCACCGGTCCCCACCCAGTCCCCTCCCTGGGATGGAGCTTGGACACCCTGGCGTACGGCAGAGCCCCACCACAGCAGCTTGGCTTAGCGAGAGATGGTGGTGCTGCCCAGCTGCCTGATCGCCTGTTTGGCTAATTAGCTGTGACACCGCTCTTCCCCTGGACACGGATGGCAGCGCAAGGGCAGATGCTTCTCTCCCCACAGCCAGGGCCGTTGGGTGATGGCCACGGCACAGCTCATCCGTGCTCCTTGTGCAGTCATTACCGCTGCCGGCCTCTCCATTGCAATCGTTATCACTGAGGTTTGAGGGGAATAGAAGAGAACCGAACTCTCCCACTCGGCAAAGCTCTTGCATCACTGGAGGAAGCAATCCTCTCCCTGGGGGGCACTTTGCCATCACCCACTGTGACCCTGCCTAGTTCCAGTCTGGACACTCATCTTGTGCGAGCCCCTGCTCAAGGGACCCACTCGCCCCATCAGCTCCCTGAACCTCCGCCACGGCTCCCCAGGAACGGCCAGGGATGGTGAGGGGCCAAAATCTGTGAAGGAGCCAGCAATGTGCCCTTGTGGCCAAGAAGGCCAATGGCATCCTGGGGGGCATCAAGAAGAGTGTGGCCAGCAGGTGGAGGGAGGTCATCCTCCCCCTCTGCTCTGCCCTGGGGAGGCCACAGCTGGAGCACTGGGGCCAGTTCTGGGCTCCCCGGTTCCAGAAGGACAGGGAACCGCTGGAGAGGGGACAGCAAAGGGCTACCAAGATGATCAAGAGATGGAGCATCTCTGTGCTGAGGAAAGGCCGAGAGCCCTGGGGCTGTTGAGCTGGAGCAGAGCAGGCTGAGAGGGGATCTCATCAATGCTCAGCAATAGCTAAAGGGCGGGGGGCAAGAGGATGGGGCCAGGCTCTTCTCAGTGGTGCCCGGGGACAGGACAAGGGGCAACGGGCACAAACTTGACCACGGGAAATTCCATCTCAACATGAGGAAAAGCTTCTTTGCTGTGAGGGTGGCAGAGCCCTGGCACAGGCTGCCCAGAGAGGTGGTGGAGTCTCCGTCTCTGGAGACATTCCAACCCCCCCTGGATGCGTTCCTGTGCCACCTGCTCTGGGTGACCCTGCTCTGGCCGGGGGCTGGACGGGATGATCTCCAGAGGATGATCTCCAACCCCTGCCATGCTGGGATTCTGCGAATGACCCTTCAGACTGGCTGCTGCCCATCAAAGCCGTGAGCAATGGTGTCAGGAGCTGCAGCGTGGTGGGGATGATGCTTTATTGCCTCTTGCTGGTGCTGGGAAGATAATGATCTTCGCCATCTCCTCTAGTTCCCCGTGCCGGCCCCTCTGGCAGACCCAGCCATATTCCTGCCGCAGAGACGGCAGTCTCGCCACTCCCTGTCCCCACTGAGCCCCCTTTCCCCTGGCACCTTCCTGCGCTGTGCTGTTTTGGTTTTATTTGGAGGCTTTGATGGCATGGGGTCATGTTTTCCACCCCGGCAGGTGGTCTGTAGCCAAGTTCCTCAGGTTGTGGAGCCGATGGCCCCAAGCTGAAGCTTGACTGGGTCCCTGTAAGGGTTCACTGGCCGCACCTCAACCATC
This sequence comes from Rissa tridactyla, assembly GCF_028500815.1. Classification (NCBI taxonomy): domain Eukaryota; kingdom Metazoa; phylum Chordata; class Aves; order Charadriiformes; family Laridae; genus Rissa; species Rissa tridactyla. The sequence goes on along the minus strand of NC_071468.1, from coordinate 127,095,342 downwards.
CCTGTGCTGGAGCTATGCACAGAAAATGGCTTTAGGCGTCCCATTGTCCCACACAGGCACCAGATGTCCACACTGGCGCTGTCTCCGGGAGCACTGCTTTGATGACGGGTGCCTGCTCGTGCCCCCAGATCTCAGTGTTTGGGGTCCTGTCCTGACATTTCATAGAATCACGGAATGGTTTGGGTGGGAAGGGACCTAAAGCCCAGCCAGTGGCACCCCCTGCCCTGGGCAGGGACACCTCCCACCAGCCCAGGTTGCTCCAAGCCCCGGCCAACCTGGCCTTGAACCCCTCCAGGGATGGGGCAGCCACAGCTGCTCTGGGCAACCTGGGCCAGGGGCTCACCCCCCTCACACCAAAGAATTTCTTCCCAATAGCTCATCTCAATCTCCCCTCTTCCAGTGTAAAACCCTTCCCCCTCGTCCCATGGCTCCCCTCCCTGCTCCAGAGTCCCTCCCCAGCTTTCCTGGAGCCCCTTGAGGGACTGGCAGGGGCTGGAAGGTCTCCGCGGAGCCTTCTCTTCTCCAGGCTGAACCCCCCCAGCTCTCTCAGCCTGTCCTCCCAGCAGAGGGGCTCCAGCCCTCCCAGCATCTCCGGGGCCTCCTCTGGCCCCGCTCCAACAGCTCCGTGTCTCTCCTGTGCCGAGGCCCCAGCACTGGACACAGTACTCCAGCGAGGGCATGACGATGACACATGTGGAACGGACGGGGACATCTGATGTGACGTTTCGCAGCTGTACTGAACGGCAGAAACGACAACTGTGCATGACACGTTTGCTTTTGTTTGAAGTCGGGTGCCTGTCCCATTCCAGACGTGCTGCTTTCATCTCCCACACGCCGCGCTGGCTTCACTCCGTCCTTGGCTGGGGGCTGGCAGAGCTCCCACATCTTGCCTATGGGATTTAGCTGTTCGAGCGCTGCCAGAGCATGGTACCGAGCCACCGCGCCTTCCATCAGCATCTTTCTCCTCCAGGTTAGGCTCCCAACTGACCAGCATCGCTCCCGAGGCAGCACTGTGTGTGATTCCCAGGAAAAAATGTGGATTTTGGCCAAAAAGCCCAGGGCCCATGGCTTAGGGGGTCTCCTCTGCACCTCTGACACGATGGAGGTCTCTACTTTATCCAGGTCTCTAGATGTCCTGAGCCCTGTCACTGCCCGTGACGGTGAAGCACGGCCACCGCTCGTCTCGGCGTTACTTTGGGGAGTGAAAGGTTGTAAAATTCCAGCCTGTCTCCCCCGTGAAACAGATGAATAACGTTAACGAGCTCGTCTGGACATCTACGTGCAGAAGCCACCCGAAGCCCTCCTGGCTGGTGGCATTCAATTATTTTATTATGTGAAAACATAGACATTTTATCCTGTTTCCTGTGTTCTCCACTTGCCTTGAATTTGCCTGATTTTGCATGATTAATATGAAATAGCACTAATTGTGCAGATTGCCTTTCCGGAAGGATCATTCCAGGAAACTTATTACGGAGTCTGCTGGCCATTTTTTTCTTGCAAGAATTTTTCTAGTAGTGGAGAAGAATAAGCCATCTCCGTGGCTACTGCAAGAGGAACTTCCACCTTTCTGTTGGCAGTGGTGGATCGCACGTGCACCTGAGAAATCCTGAGGGACTGCTTCCTTCTCTTTCAAGATGATCAACCGTACCATTAGTTTTCTAATTAGATGGTGGCCGCTCTATCTGAATACTTCAAATGGAATCCCATCAGAGCGTTTTGTTCTGATGCCGTATTACTCCATTCTCCTTCTGGCCAAGTGGAAGATCAAGAGATCACCTATGGAGGAAACTTATCTAATCTTAAGACTACATGATCAAGATTAATTCTTTAAAGATTCAATTCTTTAAAGGTTTCCTTCTCTAGACCTCCCTGCGGTGACGGGGAAGCTCGCAGAAGACTCGTGCCCTGGGAGGAAAGACCAGACGTTGGCATCTCTGCCCGCTCCAGGCCACGGCAGCAGGAGGTGGAACAGCACCGCGACCTTCACTCCCTTTTTCTCCTCTCTCCCACTGTGACATCTTAAAATCGATTGATATGCAAAAGTTCGCAAAAATAATTTAAATGTTTTTGATAAAAAAACCCATAAAATAAGCGTATTTCAGGCATTGCCTATAGATTTTTTTGCTTCTGGGGAGTCACCACCACCCCCGGCACCGAGCTGTTGGGATGCGGCGGCTGCACAAGTCCTCAGCCCAGCCCTGAATAGTTTTATACAACACACCTGGTTCGTTGCAAGATAGAGTTGAGATGCTGTCAGGTGTTAAAAACCTAGACAAAACCCCAGGTTTTCACTTTGGGCAATATCAACAGGTCCTGACGAAGACCATCCCCTTATGAACCAGTCATTCAGGTAACAGGCATGAATGAGCCCTTGATTAATTACATCAGCTTCTCCCCGAGCCAGGAGTTTGGGGAAGACAGCTCTGGTGATTGCAAACCGTGCGGAGAGGAGTTTGCTTTGTCACGGCTTTTGCCTGTATCTCCGAAGGAAAGAGCAGATGGATAGCGAGCAAACGTGGATGCCAAAGCAACACTGTAAAATGAAAAAAAATCCAGTAGGACGGTTAATGTACTACTATAATCATGTGCTCATTACTCCTAGCAGCAGAAAGGAGATCATTTCGTCTCTTTGTGCTTTCCTAATTAAGAAAGGAAAGGGGAAAATGATGAAGCAGATAGAGCAGATTTTCCCAGTAACTGGTAGGACTCATTGCGCTGCTGTTCCACTTTACGCAGCCTGGAAAAAGAAAGCCAATCTGTAAAAGGGGGGGAAGGAGAGGCAGCTGCCAAAGGAATCAGTTGAGAGCTCTCGGCTGTACCATCAAACTTGCTGTAGAGATGAAGAGGAGGCGACTGGACCACCCACAGCAACAGATGGAGTGTTGTGCCTCTGGTATTTGGCATCTTGCCTCCCTGGAAATGCCTGCTTCTGCTGTTGTTTCTGGAAGTGTTTAGAGAGATGAGGAGCTTGTTCCTACCGATGGGATCGGAAAAAGACATATCCTTCTCCCAGATGAGTTGTAGATACTCGGCGTTTTCAGTCGGACGGCCTCCATCTCCTGACCTGTTCACCAGCTGAAGTTCTGGAGAACTTTCCCTCTGTTGAGGACGCTGGGGCTCAGAGCTGGCAGCCCTTGCTCTAGCACTCCAGGAATTAAATACCAATTAAAAGTATTCACTGATACTTCCTGCTCCTCTGCTACCGCTTTGTAGCCTCTTTCCTCACCTTCTTCTGGCAGCAGCTCATTTAGTTGAGGAAGATCGTTCTAGAAGGATGTATCCAATGAGCAGCTGATAAATGCAAATTGCTATTTAAAATCTGCCGTGTTTTGAGATACATCGTTAGTTCTGGGAAGTTTATTTTCATGTTTTCTTTGTTTTGAAAAGGAGATCTCCATCTGAAAAAGGTATTTGACACTAATATTCACGATCTTCCCTACCCATGATGAAAAAACACCACCTCCAGTTTTGTGACTCCATATGACACAATTTGTCATCTTTTAAAGAAATAAACAACCTGGCCTCTGCAACAAGGTGAGGGCTCTGGTTTACTCCAAAGGGCCAACACACACGAGAGGCGGCAGCACCCTGGCACGACAGGCCCTGAGATGTCCAACACCCACTGGGATTTCCCATGGATATCCAAGAGGTCCATATGAAGAGTTGCTGCCCGGCTGTTGTCTCTGCCCGCGAACAGGTGAAGTCCTTGCCAGTGCATCAGGGAGAGGTGGACTTTCTGTCCTTCTTTCTTTTATTGTCAATAAGACGAATATAAAATACGAGTGGACGTCCATCTCCGGAAACGTGGATCATGTTCAGAAACAACCTCCCTGTCTGAGAGATACCAGCTGCACCAGGCCCTGCTGCCAGCTCTACACCCCAGGATGCTGCTGGAGTACTACAGATGAAGAGTTATGGACCAAAACGAGCAAAAGAGAAGAAAAGAGGGCATGAAACCCGAGAGACACCGCTCCTGAGAAAGAGAGTATGGGCAGCTGTTCCTACTGGGAGCGGCTCCCTTCACCATGAGCAGAGCTGAAGCAGGCAGGACTGGAGAATAACTAACTGATTTCCCCCTGCTCTGCAGTGAGATGGTCCCTGAAGGTAAAAAAGATATGTGCCAAGTTTCTTGACATCAGACTGACAGTCATGTCTTTGCTTGCCGCCTTCCAGCATCGCCAGCCAGCCAAGCCTCTCCGGTATCCGAGGAAGAGGCAGTGGTCTCCACTGAGCCGAACAAGTTTCCATTTCATCTGTTTGTCTTTATATTTTGGAGCCCTTCTTGAGCCCACAATGGCTTTGACGTGGAAAAGTTTGACTTTTTTGAAACGTGTGACTGTAAAACTTTTTTTTTTTTTTTAAAAAAGCAACAGCAGCTAAGTATAAACTCACACTACCTACAGAAGTGGGGGAACAAAAATATGTATGTCAACTGCTGCCCTGATTTTCTACAAAATGCCATAAGCTGTATTATTCACAAATGGACAGCTTACCCGTTTGATCCAACCACGCTGATTTCACCAAAGAACCGGAGGACGAGGTGGACAGAGGAATACAGCTGAAGCTACCTGATAACCCCGCACTTCTCATGTCTACTGACGGAGCAGTTGGCAGCAATGAGTTTAGCCCAGAAAGGGGCATTTTTTTAATGCAGAGGGGAGTAATGTGTAGAAAAGGTGCAAAAGAAGAAGCTCTGACCCTTGGAGGAAGAAAAAGTTCATTGTTCTATCTGTCCTTCTGCTTCTTTGTTATGGTCTCTTCTCTCTTCTCCTCTTCTCTTCTCTTCTCTTCTCTTCTCTTCTCTTCTCTTCTCTTCTCTTCTCTTCTCTTCTCTTCTCTTCTCTTCTCTTCTCTTCTCTTCTCTTCTCTTCTCTTCTCTTCTCTTCTCTTCTCTTCTCTTCTCCTCTCCTCTCCTCTCCTCTCCTCTCCTCTCCTCTCCTCTCCTCTCCTCTCCTCTCCTCCCCTCTCCTCCCCTCTCCTCCCCTCTCCTCCCCTCTCCTCCCCTCTCCTCTCTTCCTTCTCCTCTCCTCTCCTCTCCTCTCCTCTCCTCTCCTCTCCTCTCCTCTCCTCTCCTCTCCTCTCCTCTCCTCTCCTCTCCTCTCTTCTCCTCTTCTCCCCTCCCCTCCCCTCCCCTCCTCTCCTCTCCATTTCCCATGTTCAGCGCTTTTTTTCTCCGTCTCCCCACAGGGCTGCTGCCCGTCTGTGTCTCCAGCAGGGCGAGCGAGCCGTTCCACAGATGTTCACGCCAGCCAACCGCTCCGTCACGAACAGCCTTGAGCTGTGTTGCACAATTTCAGCTTCCTTTCCCTCATAACCAGCAGAGAGGTGAGTAGCTGTTAGCTAAATACTCTGGATAAAAGGGCTGCTTGTTTTCCTGCTTTTGGTCATTAAAGTGTTTTTTTCCTCTTGCACAGTTCAACCACCAGAATTGTAAATACAACGAGTTTTTAATGTCTAACTGTAAAATTACTTGCAGGCGTAACTTTCTGGGATGGAAGATCCCTTCCCCGGAGGGAAGATCATCATCACAGAAATAATTTCATTGAGTTGTAAAGATTAAAAACTTGCCCCCAGACTATTTGGTTTAGAGCACTGGAAAGGGGTTCATAATTATTGTCTCAATATCAGCGAGGTATGCTTCTGTTGCACAAAGAGTCACCGAGTCACAGAACATTTTGGGTGGGAAGGGACCTTTAAAAGCCATCGAGGCCAACCCCCCGCCATCTTCAACCAGCCCGGGTTGCTCCAAGCCCTGGCCAACCTGGCCTTGAACCCCTCCAGGGATGGGGCAGCCACAGCTTCTCTGGGCAACCTGGGCCAGGGGCTCACCGCCCTCAGCGTGAACGATTTCACCCTTAGATCTAGTCTGGATCTCCCCTCTTTTACATGACGATGGCAGGACTGCCACCAGACGCGGCTCCGCTCTGTGAGATATTCACCTTGCGTGAAAGCTTCCTGCATGTCTCCTGCCAGCGAGTCCTGCGGGACGTGCGTCGGGGTGGAGCCGGCGGAGGTGGATCTGACGGGCATGGGCATGGGGCGGCCGGCCCCGTGGGTGGGCGAGGAGTGTGCCGAGCCTGCTGCCTGCGCCTGCACGGGAGACACGAGACACACAGTTTCCAAATTTTTAACTTTTTTTTTTTTTTTTTTGGGTCAAAGTCTAAAAATAATTCTGGAAAAAAAAAAAAAGAGCAAGCGTGAGGAAAGAGGCTTCACCAAAACACTCTCAATTTGAGTAATACGTGACGCATGGTGTTGTGGGTGGACCCCGCGGTGGCGGCACGCCGGGCGCAGAGCATCACGCCTCGGGCTGTGGTACCCGCAGCCACGCTGCCTCCGGCGCAGGATCCGGCTCGTACCGTACGCTTACCGCGTCACCGGTCAAACGCCGCCTTGGAAAAGCCCCAGGAAGGCTGGGAGTGACCTTCCCAGCCCTCTGCTCCAGAAGGACCCTCAACCGCTCGGCATCTGCTCGTCCTCCCTGCCAGCCACGCTGAGGAGAACCCCAGGGCTCCGCGCTGCCACCGAGGCCCCGCTGAAGCTCCATCCCCTTTTTAAATTTAGTTTTATATATTCCGTATATTTTTATATTTTTTATATATTTTTATTTATTACTAAAATAGTGATTTTTAGAAGTTTTTTTTATTATTTTACATCTCCTTCCAGCCCAACCCACCCCGTCTCTGCCCGGCAGCTCCAAGAGCCTCGCCGGCAGCTCGGCACCGTGGGCGCCCTGGGCCTTCCTCGAGAAGGCTTCTGCCCAACAGCGTTCCATGGACGGCGAGGGATGGTCCCAAGGGTCTCTCAGCTGCTGCCTGTGTACTCAAAGTCTGCTGAATTTCACAGCGCATCACAAACAAACACAGAATAATTTTTTCCCTGCCGTTTGAAGGCTCAGAGGAAACTTTCCTAATATTCACTCAGGCAAAACTCGCTGGCTTCAAAGAAGATGCTGCCCCAGCAAAGCTCCGGAGCATAACCTGGGGGAAAGGAGAAGGACTGACGAAGGTATGAGGAGGAGATAAATATAGGAGATTACCAACAGGGACTTATCGGCTCCGTGTTTCCATAAAAACCATCTCACTTAAGGACTGGAGGCCTGGTGCCAGCGGGAGAGGGAGCGAGGCGGTGTCCATGGAGTGACGCACATCGCCGGGTAGTGACGGACACTCGCAGCGAACTCCGGTCCCCGTCCCCTTCCTCCGGCCACTCGCAGCCCGGCTGCGCAGCCCGGCCGGGCCCCTCGTCCTCAGGGACCGCTGGCTCCCAACATCCACCCTCCAAAGAGATCCCCCGTCCCCGCAGCATCGGCTTTGAACGGCGCAGCGACGCTTTATTTGCAACAACCTGGTTATTCTCTGCAGCCACTCCTGGCTTTCGACAACCTCTGAACCCTCTTGCTCAACTGCAAAGTTGTTAGCCATCGGCTTTGCTCACAAGGGTTTACGATCTGTGACTGCACTTATATTTAAGCACGGTCCCCATGCTGCTGTTGATTAAAGGAAAGCTGCTCATAAATAATTACACACCAAGGGCATTAAAACCGTACAACCCCTCTGAGCAAGTACCTGGCTTGTTTGTGCCGTTCGATTTATCGCCTTTTGTTTAAGCCTGTTCATCGTTTGCTCCCTTTGACGTGCATCAGTTACCGGGGCAACCCGGCCAGCGCAGCGGTGATGCTGCGCGGTGACACCGCCGATGACACAGCCAGCATCCCGTGCAGGCAGTGACACCACCAGCATCCCGCACAGCCGGTGACACCACCAGCATCCCGTGCAGGCAGTGACACCACCAGCATCCCGCACAGCCGGTGACACCACCAGCATCCCGTGCAGGCAGTGACACCACCAGCATCCCGTCCAGGCAGTGACACCACCAGCATCCCATGCAGGCGGTGACACCACCAGCATCCCGCACAGCCAGTGACACCACCAGCATCCCGTGCAGGCAGTGACACCACCAGCATCCCGCACAGCCGGTGACACCACCAGCATCCCGTGCAGGCAGTGACACCACCAGCATCCCGCACAGCCGGTGACACCACCAACATCCCGTGCAGGCAGTGACACCACCAGCATCCCGCACAGCCGGTGACACCACCAGCATCCCGTGCAGGCAGTGACACCACCAGCATCCCGCACAGCCGGTGACACCACCAGCATCCCGTGCAGGCAGTGACACCACCAGCATCCCGCACAGCCGGTGACACCACCAGCATCCCGTGCAGGCAGTGACACCACCAGCATCCCGTGCAGGCGGTGACACCACCAGCACCCCGCACAGCCAGTGACACCACCAGCATCCCGCGGCCCTGCAGCCGGTCCTCGCGCTGCCGCAGCATCCCTGGCATCGAGCGCTGCCCTGCTGCAAGATCCTGCATCCCATGGGACCCGCCCCCCCACCAGGAACAGGGACACTGCCCGGGACGCCACGGGGACGTCCCCAGCTCCTGCTAATCCCTGCCGGCCCCAAGCTGATATTCTTATTAACGTGAAAACCCAGTCATGTGTGAAATTGTCATTCTGAAACTGTATTAATAATAGGGGGATTTAAAGAAGTGAGTAAAACGTTCTCGTGACAGGGGTGGCTGCAGGGGACGGGGCTGCAGGGGGGAAATGACATCTTTCGAGGGCAAAATCATTCGAAGAGGCACATGCAACACCAGCAACTTCCCCTCTGCGCACCGAAACCTCAAAGAAAACCTTAAAAAAATGACCCGAAACTGCACAGAAGCCGGCAGGAGTGCCTGAATTTGCATACAGTTGTGGCAGAAGACGCTTGCCCATCGCTTGGCACTGCCAGCCCGGCACGTGGGCCCTGGCACCGTGAAATTGGCTGCGCTTGGGGGAACCGGCTTGTTCCCTCGCCTCGCCCCAGACCAGGCATCAGCCTCAGGGGCTGCTCCGAGGAGAAAAAACAGCCCTTGTGTGAGCTAAGAGTGAAAACGGGGAGCAAACCCTGCGCTGACACCCACGCTGGAGGCAGAGCTCCCCTTTCCCTGGGGGGAGCCGGGGAAGGTGGGGAATATTTTCTGTTTTGGAGCTCGGTCCCCAGGTTGCGTCGTGTTGTGGGACCCGGGCACATGTTCCTGTTATCCACCGGAGAGCTACCTCCCTGGGAGCCTGCACGCGAAAAGCCGCCTGGGGGTTTTGTTGTTTGGAAGAACAAGAGTTGGGTTGCTGGAGCGGGACCTCACCGCCCACCTCCTCTCCCCAAAAACACATTTGCCCAAACCGCGAGGGGACAGATTTTACCCCGCGCGGCAAACTCCACCCATCCCACCACCTCCACATCTGGCCCAGGGCGGGTTTTGCAGATGTTCTCGCTCCTCGGAGCACGGGGAGACCCTGAGCCCCCAAAATGCAGCACCGGGATGGGGGGAAGCACCCCAACACCCTCCCGCACCCACAGACCCAGCCCTGCGGGAAGGGAAACCTTTTTTTTCACCACCATTTATCTTTGAGACACGCCATCTGCATTTATATTCTTAGAGTAAGTGCCCAAGTGCTTGAATTTATTATTTTTTTCTAATTTTTTTTGAACGGCTGGGCAGGCAGATGGGCCGCACCGATTTGCATCCTGCCACCACGGGCGCAGAAGGGCTGGGGATGTCCCTCTCCCGTGCGACACGTGGTTCCTGGAAACCATCGCGATTGCGAGAACCGCTGGTGAGCGCACACGCGGACGACGTATCGCGACAGGGAGCGGCTGCCGGGCTGCCCCCCCCCACGCTCGCGCTGCCACGCTCGGCCAGCCCCAGTGCCGCACCCCGCCGCGCTCGGCGCCGGGAGGAGGATCTGAAAGTTTTCGGTTCAGCGAAGGCTTGAAAATCACCTTCTCGAGAAACCCTGAATGCTGGGAACGCCAATGCTCAGCACCGCAAGGCTGCCGTGCCCGGGCTGCTGGGGCTGCCACGGCCACACTGGGACCCCCAGGCTCCTGGAGCCGCACTGGGATGCCAGTGGGACCCCCTGCTCTCCAGGAGCCACACTGGGACCCCACGGGCTCTTGGAGCTGCACTGGGACCCCACTGGGACCCCCCAGACTCCAGGAATCCCACTGGGACCCCATGGGCTCCAGGAGCGCTACTGGGATGCCACTAGGACCCCCCGGGCTCCAGGAACCACACTGGGACCATGCTGGGAGCCCCTGGGCTCCAGGAGCTGCACTGGGACCCCCCCGAGCTCCAGGAACCCCCCTGGGACCCCAGGGGCTCCAGGAGACCTACTGGGATGCCACTGGGACCCCACAGCTTCCTGGAGCTGTACTGGGACCCCCCGGGCTCCAGGAACCACACTGGGACCCCACTGGGACCACATGGGCTCCAGGAGCCCTACTGGGACCCCACAGGCTCTAGGAACTTCACTGAGACCCCACCAGCTCCATGAGGCGCACTGGGAGCCCACTGGGACCCCACAGGCTCCAGGAGCCACCCTGGCACCTCACTGGGACCCCCCAGGCTCCAGAACCACACTGGGACCCAACTGGGACCTCACCAGCTCCAGGAGTCACGCTGGGACCCCACGGGCTCTTGGAGCTGCACTGGGATCCCATGAGCACCAGAAGCTCCACTGGTGGAGCCAGCAACTGGGCACCCCCCAGCCGCTGGTGCACTCCCCAGCAGTGGGGTGAGGGAGAGGAGCGGAAAAGCAAAAAAGCAAGAAAAACTCACGGGTCCACCTGGGATGGAGTTCCTGGGCGAGGAGAGACGCACCGCTCACTCCTGGTCTGGAAGAGGAATGAATAAGCAGCTCCCGGCCGACCCCGACACCAAACCTTCTGTGCAGCATCTGCCACAGGACGGCAGCGCTGCCAGGGAGGAACGAGGCCCCCCAGGATTACGTCTCTAGGAGGAAAGAAAGAACCTGATCTCCTTATGGACAATTTCTTGAGAGATCTCTCTGTGGCCACTGTCCCCATCAGGTGGCCGTATCTCTCAGGAGTGCAGAGGACACCTGAGCAGGTCTAGAAGGCACCAGGAGACCTGCCTGAGCCTCTCTGGGCTGCCTGGCCTGGATGAAGAGCTGAATCCCTCTGGGGAGGATGACTCCATTCTGCTTGGGGCAGAACCTGACACGGGCTGAGCCCTGACGGAGCTTTCCCGATGGAAACCAGGCACCAAAGGTGTGGAGAACGGTAGCAACCACCGCTCCAGAACCCAAACCCCAGAAAGGGCACTGACACCATAGGTGCGATGGACAGAAGCCTTGGGAAGGAAAGGAAGAAAGACTGAGTCAAGACTAACGTCTCAATGATGCATTCGCCAAACTCCACGGCAGTAAATGTCGATTCAACCACAGCAGCAACCTCAGGGTGTGCGGGGGGTGGTCACCGCTGCACCCCGTTTGGGCAAGACTTTGTGAACACGCTCTGCAGGTGAAACACTGTTGTCTCCAGCGGGTAGATGTACTGCCAGCAGAGCATACTCATAAACAGACACCCGCAGGGGACGAGGGTGCTTCCCAGGCTCAGGGCTGCACCGGGTTCTCGAGCACCTGGGAAGGGAAGGGAAGGGAATAAACTAAACTAATATAAACCAAAATATCTATTTAACATAGAATCCCGGAATGGTTAGAGCTGGAAGAGCCTTTAAAGGCCACCCAGTGGCACCCCCTGCCCTGGGCAGGGACACCTCCCACCAGCCCAGGTTGCTCCAAGCCCCGGCCAACCTGGCCTTGAACCCCTCCAGGGATGGGGCAGCCACAGCTTCTCTGGGCAACCTGGGCCAGGGGCTCACCCCCCTCACACCAAAGGATTTCTTCCCAATAGCTCATCCAAATCTCCCCTCTTCCAGTGTAAAACCCTTCCCCCTCATCCCACGGCTCCCCTCCCTGCTCCAGAGTCCCTCCCCAGCTTTCCTGGAGCCCCTTGAGGGACTGGCAGGGGCTGGAAGGTCTCCGCGGAGCCTTCTCTTCTCCAGGCTGAGATCTCATATTGACCTCTCTCTTCTTCTACTGTGTATAGCTCACGTACTATTAACACGTTTGTGTGTTTTCCCTCTGCACCGAATGATGAGCCCTATGGAAAAATGATGCATGTGGAAAAATGGTGTGTGGCCTCTCACTGTGATGCACGCACATGCAGAAAGAGAAATCAGAAGGTATGAGCTGGTGTTTCCAAACCGTTAACAGTGTTTGCACCAGCCCTCGGCCCACGGCTCCCAGCCTGTGGGACCCCAAAGGCACCTGCAGCTCCAAGGAACCCCAGGGCGGACCCGAAGGAGGACGTTTGAGGACACGCATCGAAGCCAGGACACCGATGGTGACAATGAGCCTGACCAACAGCTGGGCTCATGCTGCCCAGCACGAAACCAGCCCTGTCCTCGAAAGCACTTTATGGACTGAGAAAGCAAGGCAGAACCTGCGGCGGGGGCAGAGGGAGCAGCGCGGCGCCCGGTGCCCGGCCACAGCAGCCACCAGCCCACCCACGGTTTCCATGGCATGGTGACGGGGCTTGGCCCCGGGGCAGAGGAAGCTGTGGGAGGACACGGCGGGTGTAACCATCCCTCTGCAGATGTGGGACAGCCCGGAGGCAGCACGGGTCCGTGGGCATGCTCAGGGATGGCTCCGAAGGCTAAAACAGACGGCATTGCCACGGGTCGTCAATAAATCACTCTCGCAACCTTCCTTCAAGGGACTGGAGCATCTCTGTGCTGAGGAAAGGCCGAGAGCCCTGGGGCTGTTGAGCTGGAGCAGAGCAGGCTGAGAGGGGATCTCATCAATGCTCAGCAATAGCTAAAGGGTGGGGGGCAAGAGGATGGGGCCAGGCTCTTCTCAGTGGTGCCCGAGGACAGGACAAGGGGTAACGGGCACAAACTTGACCATGGGAAGTTCCACCTCAACATGAGGAGGAACTTCTTTGCTGTGAGGGTGGCAGAGCCCTGGCACAGGCTGCCCAGAGAGGTGGGGGAGTCTCCGTCTCTGGAGACATTCCAACCCCGCCTGGACGCGTTCCTGTGCCACCTGCTCTGGGTGACCCTGCTCTGGCCGGGGGTTGGACGGGATGATCTCCAGAGGTCCCTTCCAACCCCGACCATTCTGGGATTCTGTGATTCTCCAACGGCTGAAGGCAAAGGGAGTGATGGAAGGAATGACGCAAGGTCCAATGAACGCTGGAGCTGAGGCGGGTTCTGAGGCTGCTGAAGGGAGCCGGCGCTGGGGCTGTTGTTTCTGTCTCTCCTTCCCCAGCTCAGGCCAGTGCTTCTGCAGCTCTGCCTGCTAAAGAGACCGGTGTCCCCAGGGCCACCACCGCAGAGCTGACGGCACAGGAAACTCCAGGATGTCATTTGTAAACAGCGCAGAGGCAGATTTGAAAAGGTTTGTAAACTCCTCCCTAACTCTGTTGGAGTTGCAGCCTTAGAAAATCCTGGGAATTATTGGCTCGTTGCACATTCTTCCTGGAAACTGCACCAGGGAGGACACAGAAGATGGATTTCGATTTAGAAAATCAGCAAAGGAAACCTCTGACCCAGCTCCTGAAATGTTTGGGAGCTGACTTCGATTTATTGGCCCCAGCTTATCAAGTCTCGTAAACAAGAGTTCTGAGGTCTAACCTAAAAAACCCTTAATATTTCCTGAAGAAAAGAGGCAGAGCTCTGGTCTGGGCATTAGAACCAGTTCAACGGGGGTCCAGGGAGCAGCAACCACAATAGCTTTTAGCAGGTACACAAAATGCTGCCGCACCATCACCTCCCTCGCCCCAGCTGCTTTATTGGAGGTCCCCCACCTCTCCGGTGACCTGCTGCCAAATTTCCTACAACCGCCACGACAGAGGAGAGTTTTAAAGGAGAACAGGATGAAAGAAGCATTGAAAAATTTGTGTCGGAAGAAGCCTCAGAGGGTGCCCAGTGCAATCTCCTCTACCGAGCAAGGTCAACCTCAAAGTGCAGCTCAGGGTCTTCTTCAGGGTCTTCTTTAGCTGACCTTTGAAAGCCCCCCCAAAGGGAGGTCCCAGCACCCTCTGGGCAGCCTGCTCCAGAGTTTAACCACTCTCCTGTGAATTTCTTTCCCAAATCCAGTTGGAATTCCCCAGCCAACGTGCGACCATCGCCTCTTGCTTTCTCCATGCAGCTCTGGGAAGGCCCTGGCTCTGCTCTCTCCTCGGTCACCCATGAGGAGACAGAAGATTACAGCCGGATTTCCCTTGCAGCTCACATGTCACCCTGACCAGAGGGTTTTGTAGGATGTGGACATTAGGAAAAGCTTCTTCATGGGGGGGTTCAACAGAGAGGTAAAGGATCTCCATCCTTAGAGGTTTTCAAAGCATACCTACACAACGCCAGAACTAAGTTGACCTAGTGCCAGCAGCAGTCTTGCTTCAAGCGGAAAGTTGAGCTAAAGACGCCCAGAAGGCCCTACATCTCTACGATCTACAGATGTTTACTGAGAAACTAAGAAATACTGCTTTGCAGAAAATATACATTGATTTTAATGCATTTTATTGTGTAGCGTATTCCTATGATTAGATTAAAATAAAAAGGATCTCGTATGCACAGAAAAACAAAGAGCTAACGGTTTTTAGATAAGTGATCTAGACAAGTAAACATCTCATCATGCCCTAAGTAACTAACTCCAGAAAATATGGCAGAAACAGAATAAAAATATGAGAGAATACGGACACATGGTCTACAGCTCTCCTTTTTTGCTCCGCATCCTTGCTGTAGGAGACAAAGCAAGCCAGAGGATGTCAGACGGCATCCAAGAGAAAGCAGGGGTCTTCGTTAGAAAGTGAAACAGCAACGGGTTTTTCATCTGCATATCATGCACACTCCATGTCTAATTCACATCTGCCGTGCTTTCCTTTCTCTTCACTCAAGAATGCTGAAATGGCTCTCGAGCCCGGCCTCCTCGTGCCAAGTACCACGGGGCTCACGCTGAAGACCTTTTGTAATGCTCACCGTAAGGAACTGGAGCTCTTCTCCATGCTGCAGGGGCTTCCTCGGAAACAAACGCCTCTCCTCGCCCAGGTGTTCTCCCCACGTCGAGGGCTGGGAGAGGACCCCAGATCGAGCCCCCAGAGTCGACGCTGCCCGTGGCTTTCTCTTCTCGTTCAGCCCCTCAGGCCCTTTATGTCCCCACATTTTCCAACAACGTTGACACCACCCAGCTCGAATGGGCAGAGTAACCTCCGCCGACGTTACCACATGTACCGTGACCACAAAATATTATGTAGCAGGGAAGGAAAAAACACGCTTCCTGCATATTTCACCAAAAAAACGTCAAGTAGGAAATCAAGTTATTCTTTCCATGGAGGTATAGGTCATCCACCAAGCCTACATCATCTGTGTTTACAATTTTACGCATATACACAACCCAAAAGCCGCAGTGCCCTTGCATTCCTCTGCTCATTTTGGGGCTGAGCCAACTCAATAAATAGCATGGAGGAGCCTGAAAACAACAAGTTGAAACGCTCCTTGTGCTGAGGCTAATTTTGTTTAAAAACATCTTGAAATATTGGGGAAATTTATGAGTCCTGGAGAGCGCAAACATTTTACTACACAGAGTATAACGGAGTACCGCAGGCAGGTTGGGCAGACAGCGATGCTCGGCCAGCGACCATTCAAACAAACCAACGAACCCACAAGTTTATAACGACGGGGAGTAAATGACAGAAACAGCGGATGTCGGACAAGTTGGTTTTGCTGAAAACAGGCCTTGCCAAGGAACACCCAATTTCCTTCCTTGAGATGATGACGGGTTTTATTGACGAGGATAATTTATGGAGAAATAATATTCTTTGTAAGACATTTGATTTACTAATGTGTGACTTCGATGAACAGAGGGAGCGGTGGGCAGCAGCAGCAAAGGGCACTCTGCACAGATTACGCAAAAGATGACAGTGGAGAAAATGCACCATCAAAGGGCACGTCCCATTGAAGGTGGGTTGGGTTTGGTCTTCAGAGCAACATGTTGCCCATGTCCTGCCTCGCTCTCCTGCTACAGCCACATGCTGTGCTCCTCCTCCTCCACCCTGGCCACTTGCTTGCATCAATTTCCCCATTTTTTTTTGCAGTTTTCATGCACACTTCAATGTCCGGCCTGTCCCCACAGCTGCAGCAAGAGCGAGCCCTTTGTGTGCACAGACTCCTGTCCAGGGAAGTTGTGGCTGCCCCATCCCTGGAGGGGTTCAAGGCCAGGTTGGCCGGGGCTTGGAGCAACATGGGCTGGTGGGAGGTGTCCCTGCCCAGGGCAGGGGGTGGAACGAGATGATCTTTAAGGTCCCTTCCAACCCAAACCATTCCATGATTCGATGATTCTATGACATCCCCAATGTGGTCATGGAGCTCCTCTTCCATGACAGTCCATCATAGAGCCAACATGCTGGAGAGCAACAGAAAACCTGGCAACTATTGCCACTGAAGTAACAAAAATAACTTGTGTTTAGTGTCATGTCAGGCACTTTTTCTGCAGTCAAGAGTTATGGAAAATGCCGTTTACAAAGGTCAGGTGCAGGGAAAGGCCGTTACTTGCTGCCACGGGGTTGAGGAGAATCATAGGAAAACGTAGCTGTAAGAAAACACCTCGTCCGCCCCTGTGCACCACAGCTGGGTCCGCTCTTCATAATCCCCTCCTGACAGATGTTTATCCGACATGCTCTTAAAAACCTCTTCATCCAGATTTTCCCGGAGGCTCAATGAAGTTCCTAAATGAAATTTTTCAGCAAGTGGAGCCTGTGGCATGGGCCAGCCCTGCGGGGCAAGGACTGCAGCTCCTCCCCACTCCGGGCAGCGATCTTTTGTGGGTCTGACGCCTTCTAAACCCGCTCTCTGTCCTCTCTTCTCCAGGTGAACCGCTCCGGTCCTTCAGCCCGCTCGGGTGAACCAGCGGTTCAGCCAAGACAAGCTTCCTCACCCACCTCCTCGGGACCTGCCGCACCTGTTTGGAGAGCTGGAGCCCAGAGGTGGACCTCCCGTTTCAGGTGGGACCACAGTGAGGGGCAGTGGAGTAGGGGGGCTGGTTTGTGGGTCCAGTGAACCCCAAAGTCATCTCTAGGCTTTTTTTTTTTTTTTCCTCTTTTTAATACCACAAGAGCATTGACTCATGTTTGCTTTGTGATCCACCACGGCCCCGGGTGCTCCCTGCAGCATGGCTGTCCTTCCAGCCTTCGTATTTCGTATTTGCTCAGCTGATTTTCCACAACACATGCTGCACACATTTCTTCCGACAGACTGGGAATCCAATATTTTTTTTTCCCTACAAATATCCCTGAAATTTTTTAGGATAATTTTGAATTCTCATCCCCTTCTCAAAAGCCCCAGCGATCTCCTCCTGCCTGATGCCAAGAGCAAATCTAAGTCCCTCGCAGGAAGGCTGAATAGTAATTAATTCAGGACAGAAATAATGAACTATAGAGGAATTTCAATTTACACATCTTGCTATTTTAACAGAAAACCCTTGACAACTGATCCGGGAGAAAAATTTCCCAACCAAATTTATAACTGCTTTGCATGAGGCTCATCTAGCCTACGCTGCTCCGGCGCTCCGGGAGGAGAACAGGAGTTTGCTCTGGAGCTGGTCTGCAAAGGCGCCCGCAAAGGGGATGTTCAGTTTCTGCCTTTTTCCTCATATACATCTATTGGAGTTGCTGTAACCTGTGATAAAAATTGGAATGCTGTTAAGCCGGTTTGGTGTAAGACCGTTGGGTCTTGTCCTTGCGGCAGAGGAGTGGGGTAGGTGGGGACGCCACGATGCAACTCGCAAGCACCGAAAGTCCTATTTTCCGGGGACGCCAGGGGAGCCGTCCCCTCGTCCCTGCTCCGCATTGGGTACCACCGCTGCCGTCAGCCGGGCTGCAATCTCCCTGCAAGGCATTTCCTCAGAGTTTGGGTCTGTATCGCCAGTTGCCGTTTCCCATTTTACTAGTAATTTTAAAATTATTTATGTTAACCAGAAACGGAGGAGAAAAAAAATCCTTGCGGTGCTGCAAATGAACCTATTGCTGTTGCTGCCGGAATAATTCCAGCTCGATTGAAGCGTGTGCTAAAAATAATTCAACCCCCTCGCCGCAAATACTCTTTGAGGAAAATATTTAAAACAGAAAATAAGGTCACTAAATCAGACACACACACACACACACACACACACACACACACACCTCCCCCCCCGGCCGCCGTCGGTCCTGTTGACCTTATTCTTGTAGGGAAATTGAATTTTACTGTCCTCCGTGGCACACCAGGCAGGGCTATCGGCTCCAGCAGGCCTCACGCTGCCTGCCGCCCTTCTCCAAGAACAATCACGCCAAGGAACACATAAAAGGCTTATTAGTCGGGTAGGCTAATAACCTTTCTGAAGCGTTAATAAAATCCCCCGACTAAAACCTAACGCAGGGCTGTTTTCATGGCAACGGAGCGAGAGAGGCGCGATGCCTGCACTCCCTGGTCTCCCCGGTCCTCCCAGCATTGCTCCGAAAAGAGCTCTGCACGGACAGAGTATCTTGCTGGCACCTATCTAGATAAAATAAACATATATATTTATAATACATTGATAGATATGTATTTAGTATATTTTTCAGCATATTCATCAACAACCTGGCTGAGGGGACAGAGTGCACCCTCTGCAAGTTTGCCAATGACACAAAGCCGGGAGGGGCGGGTGACACAGCAGAAGGCCGTGCCACCATCCAGAGAGACCTGGACAAGCTGGAGATCTGGGCAGAGAGGGACCCGATGAAATTCGACAAGGGCATGTGTAGGGTGCTGCACCTGGGGAGGAATAACCCCCTGCACCAGGACAGGTTGGGGGTGACCTGCTGGAGAGCAGCTCGGTGGAAAGAGACCTGGGAGTCCTGGGGGACAACGGGATGACCATGAGCCAGCAATGTGCCCTCGTGGCCAAGAAGGCCAATGGCATCCTGGGGGGCATCAAGAAGAGTGTGGCCAGCAGGTGGAGGGAGGCCATCCTCCCCCTCTGCTCTGCCCTGGGGAGGCCACAGCTGGAGCACTGGGGCCAGTTCTGGGCTCCCTGGGTCCAGAAGGACAGGGAACTGCTGGGGAGGGGACAGCAAAGGGCTACCGAGATGATCAAGAGATGGAGCATCTCTGTGCTGAGGAAAGGCCGAGAGCCCTGGGGCTGTTGAGCTGGAGCAGAGCAGGCTGAGAGGGGATCTCATCAATGCTCAGCAATAGCTAAAGGGCGGGGGGCAAGAGGATGGGGCCAGGCTCTTCTCAGTGGTGCCCGGGGACAGGACAAGGGGCAACGGGCACAAACCTGACCATGGGAAGTTCCATCTCAACACGAGGAGGAACTTCTTTGCTGTGAGGGTGGCAGAGCCCTGGCACAGGCTGCCCAGAGAGGTGGTGGAGTCTCCGTCTCTGGAGACATTCCAACCCCGCCTGGACGCGTTCCTGTGCCACCTGCTCTGGGTGACCCTGCTCTGGCCGGGGGTTGGACAGGATGGTCTCCAGAGGTCCCCTCCAGCCCCTGCCAGTCTGGGATTTATACCACGAGTGCTGGTGTGGGCGAATGGATCACAAATACCCCATCACAGCCTCCAGACCTGGGCTGCTCCGTGCTGGGCTTTTTGGTGACGCCGTCCCAGTGATGCTACTGCCCAACCCAGCGGTGAAGTGCCGGGGCTGGGCAGAGGCAACGGCATTATTCAACAGCACGTTGCCTGTTGCACCGAAAGGTTTGCATTTAATTGTTCAAAATCACATAATTAGATTAGATACACGAAACCACCCAGCAATACTGCGGGGGCTGTGAGACAGGCAATCTGCTGGGGAGGCTGAGCGTGCTGGGGGGGCAGGACTGCGCCCGGAGCAGCCTTTGGTCTTGAATCATGCAGTGAATTAAAGCTCGTTTGTTTGGGAAGATGGTAGCCACAGGTCCAGCCCTCGCTGCAGGTGCGAGCCATGCACCGGGCTCGGGGCTGGGGACAGGCTGGAGAAACCCTCTCTTGGCGGTGACAGAGCCTGCGGGGCTGCAACGCGGCTGCCATCGTTAGTGCCAAATTAAAACCGCTTCAGCAGAGTCCCTGTGTCCCGTCCCAAGGGCTCCATGGCGATCGTCTCCGTCCCGATCGCGGCTCTCCCTGCGGCTCGGCGCATCCTCCTGCCAAACCGGGAGATGCCGAGTCCCAGCGTTGTTTCCGCCGCTCTTCTGGCAAACGTCTCGTGTGAGTCAGCTCTTTTTACAGTTTGCTTTTTCAGCTTTAATCCTAACGTGCAGATGAGCCGTGACTTCGGGACAGCGACGTTACCCAGCTCCGCTACGGGGGGTGTTTTCAAAGCCTTCGCCCATGGGAGCGGGGAGCTGCCTCCCTGCAGAGCCGCGCACACTCCCCACGGAATTAAACACCCGGTCTTATAAAGGAGGAGAGCGATGAGGACAATTCTCCCCGGATTACAATAGAGAAAAGGGGGAGAAAGAAGGGAAAGCTCCGCTTGACTTTTCCATTGGTTAGATTTAAGAGAATCCATCTTTTCCAGCGGTTACCACCGAGCAACCCAGTCCTTCTTTTATTGGTACAACAAAGCAGAAGATGTGATCAGTACTGGAGAGAGCTGGGGGGGTTCAGCCTGGAGAAGAGAAGGCTCCGCGGAGACCTTCCAGCCCCTGCCAGTCCCTCAAGGGGCTCCAGGAAAGCTGGGGAGGGACTCTGGAGCAGGGAGGGGAGCCATGGGACGAGGGGGAAGGGTTTTACACTGGAAGAGGGGAGATTTGGATGAGATATTGGGAAGAAATTCTTTGGTGTGAGGGGGGTGAGCCCCTGGCCCAGGTTGCCCAGAGCAGCTGTGGCTGCCCCATCCCTGGAGGGGTTCAAGGCCAGGTTGGCCGGGGCTTGGAGCAACCTGGGCTGGTGGGAGGTGTCCCTGCCCAGGGCAGGGGGTGCCACTGGGTGGCCTTTAAGGTCCTTTCCCACCCAAACCATTCTGTGATTCCATGAACTATTGGCAGCTCCTGCCCTTTTCACGGCAATTACCGTCCTGAGGATGCCCTCCCCATGCTTTGCTATCGTTACATGTTATCATTTGGCTTTTTCTTAAAAAAAAAAGCAAGCCTGCTGCTGCCGAGGAGCCCCGCACCGCCCTGAGACCCCCCCAGAACAGGTCTGCCCCGTCCCCTGCTCCGCCGAGAGGGCTGTTTGAACTCCCCCATTCCCGAACCGCTGTTTGTTTTCATTCCTCTCTATCTCCCCAGCTGCGGGACACAGAGCAGGGATCAGG
The DNA here is from genome assembly GCF_028500815.1 of Rissa tridactyla. Classification (NCBI taxonomy): domain Eukaryota; kingdom Metazoa; phylum Chordata; class Aves; order Charadriiformes; family Laridae; genus Rissa; species Rissa tridactyla. The sequence continues at coordinate 127,074,176 of NC_071468.1, read as the reverse complement.
AAACAATAAAATCTCGGTTACCACACAGAATGCCTCCTTTTTCCGAGCTCCTTTCAAAGCCTGACATTTTTGCTTTCATCCGCCATTTCCACAGTTCTGGGGCATGTGCTGCCGCCCCCCCCCTTCCAGCGGGGCCTCATGTGGGACCCGTAACTGTGCTCAATATGGACCAGATTCCTCCCCCCGACCCAGCATCGCCCCCCGCCCTCGCTCCAGCGCTTCCCAGGACGCCGGCATTTCCCACTCCCATCCCGTTCCCCCGCCGACTTGTATTACAAAGGCTAAAAGCAAGTGTTATCTTTCAAAATTACCCCGGTTTTGCTTTCAGGCTTCTCAGTTGGCGCTTTTTCCCCCATTAGCTCATCGGCGTGGCTAACGGCGTGAAAGCTGTCCCCGGTGAGCAGCGCTGCTGCCGGGGCTCGGCACCGCCTCGGGACAAAACCTCCCGATTCTGGGAGCATCCAGACCAACCACTGCAGACGCTCTCTGCGGGGTGGGTCCGGGATTTCCCTGCTCCACACCATTCCCAGGGGATTAAAGAAACAGCTAGAAAAGCTCCCCCAGGATGAGAAGGCAGATCTGCCCTACCAGAGGTCCGACGGCCTCTGGTACTGGGCTTTTGGGTCACACCAACCCCAGGGATGCTACAGTTTTGGGGGAGAGCAGCTGGAGAGCTGCCTGGTGGAAAAGGACCTGGGGGTGTTGGTCAACAAACAGCTGAATATGAGCCACAGAGTGCCCAGGTGGCCAAGGAGGCCACCACCATCCTGGCCTGTGTCAGCACCAGTGTGGCCAGCAGGAGTGGGGCAGTGACCGTCCCCCTGGACTGGGCACTGGGGAGGCCCCACCTCGAGGGCTGTGTCCAGGTTTGGGCCCCTCACGCCAAGAAAGACCTTGAGGGGCCGGAGCGTGTCCAGAGAAGGGCAACGGAGCTGGTGAGGGGTCTGGAGCACAAGTCTGGTGAGGAGCGGCTGAGGGAGCTGGGGGGGTTCAGCCTGGAGAAGAGGGGGCTGAGGGGAGACCTTCTCGCTCTCTACAGCTCCCTGAAAGGAGGGGGTAGCCAGGGGGGGTCGGGCTCTTCTCCCAAAGAACAGGCCACGGCACAAGAGGAAACGGCCTCAAGCTGCGCCAGGGGAGGTTTAGGATGGATATTGGGAACAATTTCCTCCTGGAAAGGGTTGTGAAGCATTGGAAGAGGCTGCCCAGGGCAGTGGTGGAGTCGCCATCCCTGGAGGGATTGAAAAGCCGGGCAGACGTGGTGCTGAGGGCCATGGGGTAGTGGTGGCCTTGGCAGGGTTGGGTTGATGGTTGGACTTGATGATCTGAAAGGTCCCTTCCAACCCGGGCATGATGCTAAGGCGATCTGTAGCTCTGACGTTCAGCACGGTTATACCACGGCAGCAGTGTAAGGAGAATATATCCATCACTGCCATTCAGACTCGGGAGAGAAGCCATCTCCCCGGGAAACCATCAGAATCCTGCCTGGGGAACTTGTGCTCGCTGCTGAGAGCACACCTCTTGCAGCTCCAGCTCCACACCGAGCACTCCGTGAAGGCACAGCCCGACCAAAGCGTCTCTCGTCTTTTGGGGCTACCCATGAGCAAGTGGCCAGGGACCAGCCCAGCCGCTGCAGGACACTGTGTCACCACCGACCCGTGGAAGGGACCAAATCCAGAGGCTGCAATAATCACCGTATCATAGCACAACGCTCATCTGACATCTTGCTTCCCAACACCAAATTCCTTCTCTCTCCACACCAGCAGAACTGCTCCTACGGAGACAGAAGTACGGCTTTGGGCAGGATACAGGTACTACGATGATGGAAGCCGCTCAATTAAAGAGCTCATGGGATAAGAACCAGAACTAATGGGTCTGTCAACAGATCCAGCTTTTAAAATCACTGGTGAAATTCCTCCTTGGCAATAAGAGCACGAAGCTAAAAAGACAGTATAACAACAAGTTTGCACACGAGCGTCTAAGCAGGCAAGGGCATGCGACTTGTAAGAAAGTTGGACGTGAAGCAGAGCTCGGTCTAAATGCGTGACAGATACTGACAACAAAGAAGAACCTCTGTAATCCTGCGTGAGCCCTGCTCCCCTTTCACGGACCGGAAAAAACCCCCCAAAGCGTGCAGCTTCTGGGGCCGGGCTAGACAAAGAGAGACACATCTCGAATCAACCGCTTACACACCGCATCCAAAGGATAACGGCGTTTTGGTTCGCCTGACGTGATAACCATTGCCAGGGACACAACAAAGACAGCGATAAGGGAAACAAGCGTGCGAGGAGCTGAAAGGGTGGATTGTCGGCTTGTGACCACCAGACAGAAGCGTGAAATCTTCAAGCCAGAACACGGGGTCGTTAGATGGTGCTCAGAGAATGCACCACCGAGGAATCTGCCCCAGGCAGCGTGCAGTAACAGGCTACAGGAGATAAACCCCGCGTTCGCGTTTGGTCCCCGAAGCGGCTGCCAGCACAGGTCAGCCAGTGCCGCGGGGTCCTGATTTGTGGCTCCGTATCGCCGTGAAAGTGAGGAGAAAATGGGTTCTGCTGAAAGACAACCTGCAGGCTGGAGGATACAAGAGGGATTCCTCAGGGATTTATCTATTTAATATTCTAATTACGTGCACAAAAATAACCGCACTCTAATGAAACTTCCTGATGACATAAAGGTTAGGATGAATCACTAATACAGAGGCAGCGCAGAATATTACACACGAGCCGGAGGCTCAGAAGAATAGCAATGGGGTGGGGTACACGCACCCACAGCAGCACAAGGGGTTCTGACGCCCGGGCACAGGGATGCCCGTGGGATGGTGACTGGTTACCAGGCGAGTGTGAGCTACTAGTTACTCATTCCAGATAAGTACTAGTTACCAGGACACTGCAGTCAGGTAAGCAGCCCCAGGGCACGCTCTGAAGGTGCTGCCATCGATACGTCCTCACCTCTGTTTTAATGTCCACAGTAGCGACGAGGCACCCTGCAGAACAACGCCTACGATCCCGTTAGTCCTGTTCCAGCAAGAGGATGCGTCCAGTTCTGGAGCCCCTACTACAAGAGAGATACGGACGTGCTGGAACGTGTCCAGAGAAGGGCCATGAGGACGATCAGAGGGCTGGAGCACCTCTCCTATGAGGACAGACTGAGAGAGTTGGGGTTGTTCAGTCTGGAGAAAAGAAGGCGCCGAGGAGACCTTCGAGTGGCCTACCAGTATCTTAAGGGGGCCTCCAAGAAAGCTGGGGAGGGACTTTTTAGGATGTCGGGTAATGGTGGGACTAGAGGGAATGGATTAAAACTAGAGATGGGTCGATTCAGCCTGGACGTTAGGAAGAAGTTCTTCACCATGAGGGTGGGGAGACATGGGAACAGGTGGCCCAGGAGGTGGTGGAAGCCCCATCCCTGGAAGTTTTTAAGGCCAGGCTGGACGGGGCTCTGAGCAACCTGATCGAGTGGGAGGTGTCCCTGCCCATGGCAGGGGGCTTGGAACGAGATGATCTTTAAGGTCCCTTCCAACCCTAACGATTCTATGATTCTACGGTAAGAGGAGAAAATGGGGGGAGACACAAGCTCTGGTTTCCATCTTAGCAAAAGTAAAAATATTGTCACTACCTAAGGCCCACAGTGGTTTGAAAACTCAGATATAAAAATATAAAAAATCCGTTGGGTATCCAAAAGTATTAGCCCAAAGAAGCAGGAAAAAACCCAGGAATTGCGGTTAACAAGACAGTAGAAACCACTGGCGCTGACACTGTGATCACAGAGAATTTACGTGCTTGGTATCTTAAAATGCGACTTTTTCCTGTTTAGGAAAGGTGAAGAGCGTAAAGAGAAAGAGGTGTGTGTGGGTGGCAGCACTTCTGAAATACTTTTCCTTTAGATATATTGTTAACCCAGGACTCCAGGATCTCGAATGCAATGGATCCATGGGATCACTGACGAGGATGAAGAGCACTAATGGAACGAAGCATCACAGCGAAGGAGGGAGCGGGGTGAGCTCTTTACCCCCCTACTCGCACAGCGCAGAAGTGAAATTGTGTGGTTTTGGAGGATCCAAATTCGAGCTGGGTCTGCCAGAGTTCCCCTAGGAACCCCGCCAGTCTCTAGAAAGGTCAGAAATCACAGTTTTCTTCTACAAAGTGCATCGCACCCAACACTTGCCCTTCAGGATGGTGAATGAATATGAAATAATTGATTCTGGGGAAACTTGTCGTTGTTCTGGGACCAGATTTTATGACTCGATTACAGCGCAGTATTTCAGTATTCAGCACACCGTTCTCTGAAGATGCGTATTTTTAAAGGCAGCAGGCTGGATAACTTGAACCTAAGAGTCCCCGAAGAGTTGCTTGATGAGCTTTTTGGCCTACTGATATCCATTTTTAATAAATCTTGAAGTAACAGGGAAATTCCAGGTGGTATCTTAGGTATCGTAGCCTTTTCCTGGATAATACTGAAAAGGAAAAACAGAATGATTGGGTAGCTAAGGCCAGTTAGCCTAATGTTAAAACGGGGCAAAATAATAGAAAAAGCTGATAGGAGATTATAACAACAAAAAATCAGAGGATTACAACTGATGATCATCAACAGGAGCTTTCAGTGGGCTGCTGCGGCAAAAGGGAAGGGGAGCCAGTAAGTACCGAGGGTGCTAACGGTGATGATACTGGAACACCTGAGCAAAACACCTTGAGAGACCACATTGTAAAACAGAGAGCGAGAGGGAGAAGGTGCTCACAAGAAAAAAAAGCCAAACAGAGGCATTAGTTAAAGGTTTGAAAAGAGCAGGAGCCATCAGCCTCCTTAGGTCAGCCAAAAGGTACTTCAGAGCTGACTCTATCTAAGTAGGCAGGTACATCCCCAGGATGACAATACAGACTATCAGAGATGTTTAATCTAGCAAGGAAAGGTAAAATCAAGACCAGCTGAAGCGGATACGTGCATCCTGCGATGGAGACAATATGTTTTTCAACAACTTGCAATGCAGCAGAGGGATAACTTGCATCGCAAACCGATGCATCCTTTGTACCGTCGTGTTTTCACAACAACATCGGAGACATTTCTGGCTAACAAACTTAATACGGAATAAGAATTTTGCTGGATTCAAAACCTGAATTAACCAGGTGAAATGCCCTACGATAAAAAGGATGTCAGACTAGCTGGTCAAATCGTCACTTGCCCTCTGGAGTCCATGCCCTGCTCAGGGTAGTTTCCAAGATGGACATCTGGACTTTTGGGCAAGAAACTCAACTGATGTGAGGGAGCCTGTAAGGGCCCATGCCGGTCTGAGAGGAAAGCCAAGAGAGAACACCATCAACCCTCCCCTGAGGAGCACTGTTACGTGGTACAGCTGGAGAGCCACGGGTCGTCTGGATGGGGACACCAGGGATGCCAGTGCATGAAAAACCTGTGCCCCATCCTCTGCCTGCCCGGGGGTTGCGTAGCTCAGGGCCGGCGCAGCCCTGCAGGTGGTCCCCGGCTCGGTGAGCATGGGCTTGGGAAGGGGAAAGCTCAACGCACAAGCAGCCTCCGATCTCACACATTTTCTGTGCCACGTATCGGCAGTCGTCCAGCCCTTAGGAGCAGGTGTAGCACATCAGCCTCAGAGCACCATGAAATCTGTACACGCAACATAATTTTGACATTTCTGAGTATTTGAGAACCTTTGCTATGCAAATGTAAATGTCTTCTGAACATAAAAGTTCTCACTGAAAAGTGAACTTCCTAGCCTTGGGGACTTTTTAAAACAAACTCCCCCCGTTTTCTACATTTAGACACCACAAACTTTTTGGAGGAGTGCATAAAAAACAGCGGTAGGGGAACAGTAGTCTTCCCAAGGAATTGAAACACTTCAGCCACTTAAAAAGAGCTGCTTTGAGCAAAAACCACCTGCTTCGTGGAAAAGATAAATGACAAACACGCATTAATGGAATATTGTTACATTCAAAAGAGAAAACAGTCTCTTACAGTACCATGCAATTACAGAAAACCTGATTTTGCTGAGCTTGCAACTCTTGTGTTATTCAATAAAGCTTGAAGGAAGCCATCCAGAAAGGAGACTTCTCAAGTCAAAAGTCGTCTTTCAGACCCAACAAATGCCTACACTTGCTTCATGGCTTGGATCAGACTTTATCTGACCAGTCCTGATAACAGCATGAGATACTCCACGTTTAAGAGCAACACGTCTCTCCAGGAAGGCATGTTCCTCTTGATGCACACCAGGGCCCCCACCATGAGAATGCTCTTCCTCCTGAGCTATTTGCTATACTGCGCTTATTTTATATATTACTCACTACAGAGTAACACTATGTTGAGCCAATGAATGAATTCGCCACAGGTGAAGAAGCCCAAAGCCGGGCTCCTGGCCCCCCTGACACACTGCTCCGGCCCAGCCTTGCTGCAGGAGGTGGAAGCCAAGCCCCGTGGAAGAGGAGCCAGTAGCAGCAAAGGCCAACCACCTCCCGGGGTGTGTTAGCAGTCGGCAGAGCCAGGGAAAGGAGCCGTCCTCCCTGCTCAGCACGCATGGTCGGAGCAACCCCCTCCAGCTGGACCTGCTCCGGGCAGGAGGTTGGACTGGGGACCTCCGGAGATCCCCCCACCTACAGGAGAATCATCCAGAGGAGATCTTCACAGCCAGCTCAGGAGTGCGGAGGAAGGACCATCAGCAATTTGCAACAGGGATCGCCACATGCCAGGAGGACTCTGACTGCTACAAGTCAGGGGGTGTACACGCTCGCAAAGGGGCCCACAGGGGCAATCGGGTGACGGAGGAGAACGGTAATTCTGGCTCCAAATTGAGCCCTTGGGACTCTACTGACGTACGCAGAGGAAACAAGGTATAGAGTCGTCCCAGGGGGGGACTGATGTGGGGTGGTGATGGAAACAATTACTAACTGCATCTGAGAATTAATCATTAATTAATGATACAGCTTCAGATGCTGAAAGGGGAGAAAACACTGGATGGATTTACAAGCTCGTTCATCTGCTGTTTAAATCCATGGCTGTCATGTCAGAGAGGACGTGTAAAAGCAACGGAGCTCTCACGGCTTTTTGCAGGACCTTAAAAAATGTGGCTCAAGGTTTGAGTTTGTTGGCAAAAAGGGGAGGAAGCCAATGAAGACAGAATGTGGGCGAGGACAGAAAACTCGGGAAAATATTTAAATTCTTCATGGCTTCCATCATTTCCTGGAACACTCTCCCAATATTTTACGCAGTCCTCAAGGACACTGGCGACTGCGCTTGGGAAGTTCTGCGTTGGTGATGAACACTGCCAACGCAGGTGTTGCTGTAGCCTAACCTGCTGCCAAAATAGCACAGTCCTGTGCTGTGCCATGGAAATGGCTGAAACAGGCACGATTAATTTAGAAATACGGGCTGTGGCCACACATACACGGTCCAGTGTTGGCCCCGACACAGGGGCACCGGGGCCAGCACCAGCGCGGAGCACATGAAGGCTGTGCAATACGCCGCGTGCAGGGCAGGGACACGGAGCTGCCTGGAATGTGAAAAAATAATGCATTATTCAGGAGAGAGATCAGCCCTCAGTCTGCAACCAACAGCGCCGGCGAACCGCAGCGGCTCTCCAGGAGCTGAGCTGGGGGGGTTACCATGCCTACTGGAGCTCAAAAAGTCAAGACACGAAATAATGAAAAGTGACCCCCCCCTCCAGTTTGGCTAGCTGTCCCTAGCTGAATCTGTAAACACGTCTCAGATCTCACCTTTTTGGGCTTTACGTGAAGCTTTATGCAATCAAAACAGCAAGAAGTTAACGCTGGCGGAGCAGCCACAGAGTCTCCGGGTTGGTTTGCGTAACTGAAGCACAGTCACCACCATCAGGGTCTGGAGATGACTTTGACAGTGTCCACGAATGGTGACTAAGAAAAAACGCGTGCTCCTTTGGTGTTCCCAAGAACTGCACACAAAGTTTTTGCTTTTTCATCCACTCTTCCTTTGAAAAACTTTTATGTGCCGAGAATCAAAAGAGAGAATAAACTTCTCTTCAATGGACTAAGAATAGAAACTACGTTGAGAGCTGGGGGAGGCAGAGCTTCTCGTGAAGTCTAGTTTCGCCTAGCGGGGCCTGAGGTCATGCTGAAGTCAACAGTGGGAGGGACAGCGTCCTCCGGAGAGTGATTCAGAGCAGGAGGACGGTTCAGCCTCTGCCTTGCTCTTCAGAGGACCACTGCCTCCAGAGAGAGTCATAGAATCATCGAATCATGGAATCACGGAATGGTTTGGGTGGGAAGGGACCTTTAAAGCCCACCCAGTGCCACCCCCTGCCCTGGGCAGGGACACCTCCCACCAGCCCAGCTTGCTCCAAGCCCCGGCCAACCTGGCCTTGAACCCCTCCAGGGATGGGGCAGCCACAGCTTCTCTGGGCAACCTGGGCCAGGGGCTCACCCCCCTCACACCAAAGAATTTCTTCCCAATAGCTCATCTCAATCTCCCCTCTTCCAGTGTAAAACCCTTCCCCCTCGTCCCATGGCTCCCCTCCCTGCTCCAGAGTCCCTCCCCAGCTTTCCTGGAGCCCCTTGAGGGACTGGCAGGGGCTGGAAGGTCTCCGCGGAGCCTTCTCTTCTCCAGGCTGAACCCCCCCAGCTCTCTCAGCCTGTCCTCCCAGCAGAGGGGCTCCAGCCCTCCCAGCATCTCCGGGGCCTCCTCTGGCCCCGCTCCAACAGCTCCGTGTCTCTCCTGTGCCGAGGCCCCAGCGCTGGAGGCAGCACTGCAGGGGGGTCTCCCCCGAGCGCAGCAGAGGGGCAGAATCCCCCCCTCGCCCTGCTGCCCACGCTGCTGGGGATGCAGCCCAGGCTGTGGGGGGTTCTGGGCTGCCAGCGCACGGTGCCGGCTCACGGCCAGCTTCTCATCCACCAAGAGGGTTACAAACACCAGCTTCACCAGCTGAACTTAGTGTCTGGGAACACAGCTTGTATTCTGCAAGAGACATTGGCACTGTGAGAAATGTGGAAATTCCCAACTTCCACCACCTCCGGTGGTCTCAGTGTCCGTGCTCAGCTGTGGCTGAAGTCACATGCTAAACCTCCTCTGCACCTTCTCACCCTGAGCTTCTCCCAGTCTTAAGACCTAAATACACAGAGAGTCACGCTCCAGGTCCGATTTTCAGTCATGAAAATGGGTATAGATGGCAAAATATTATTCTGCTCTTCCAGTTAAAATGCATTAGTCACGCTCACGGTGCTCCTGTCCCTGGGTAAGGAGAACACAGTGAGGACCAGCCTGCCTTTCTCCAAGACGCGGACAGGAATGGGCGGCGCTGAGACCAAGCTACAAACCCTACGTGAAAGAATAAAGGGCCTAGAAATTGCCAGGTGCTGTCAGCCCTGAGCTCCTTTTCCTGCCTTGGATGGTTCGACGGCGCGGGAACACCCTGCAGAGACTGCAGGTGATGCTCCTGCGGCCCAGCACAAGGACCCGCTCTGAAGGCACCTCAGTAGGACCATGAACTGCTCCACGCCAAGGAGCTCGGCGGGAGAGGACCCTACAGTGTCCCCTTCCAGCCACTGCCCACGGCCGAGGGCGCTGAGCTCTTTTCCAGGCTCTTTTTTATTCTGTCTCGTTCCTTGAGAAAGATTTGTCCCTCTTCTCTCTGCCGTCCATTTCCTAACACTGCTCTTGAGAGATACGAGCCATACGTGGAGCTTACATGCCACAAAACCATAAACAAGCCTCTCTGGCCACGAACTCTCTCAGAAAACATTACTTTATGAAGACAGTGACCACGACAAAAAAAAATGAACTAGCCTAAGACTCGCCGCGTTCGGGTCCTGTGCGGTGCCCTAACACCAATGCCAACGGTCTCACTCTTCCAGCGAGAGTCTCTGCCTTCTTCAAAACCAGGCTCGTTGGCTAAAAGGTGGTGAGACACGGCTGCTACACCCAGCCAAGGCGCGGAAGAGGAACCTCGTGAGGAGGATGCATCTTCCACCGACCACAGACGAGCACAACACGCACAGTCTCAGCAAGGATACAGAAATGCCTATTTTACTCTCAATAGACTTAAATCTAACCACCGCACAATAAAAAATGCACACGGTTTGATTTCTGTACCTAAACGTTTTCTCTGAATAGCTGTAAAGTGGCTGAAACAGATTGAAAGGCAAATGAAGCGCCTGATGAGAAGGATACAATCCAATGAGGAAGGCAGCCTAGGGAAAGCGGATCTCGCTGCTAACGTAACACTACGAACTTCTCTACAAATTGCTCAAAGTACACTTTTTAAACCCATTTCAGGAAGACTTTGATTACACATAATTTATTTCGGGGCGGAGACAAAATGTTGTGCTATGATTAAATTTGTAGTTCTCTGGATAAATATATCTATGCTCTATGCAGAAAAAGGAAGGCACAGAGTGCCCTCGACTAGTCATTTCCACACTCTTTGAAGCCACGGTCTCAGAAATGCTCATAGGTGAGGAGCAGCTGGTTACTCAGCAACTTCCAATACTTTCCTGAAGTGCGCTACCTGTAAAATTCTGAAGGATTTGTCACCCTTTTTTAACTGTTCCTGGCTGTTAAAAGCAGCAATAACAAACGCGGGTTGGTTGTAAGGCTCGAGGATGCTGCGAATACGTTACAAATGAGTGACCTCATCAAACGACCTGCGCGTGGAGCCACCCCTCGGCACGTGCCTCCACAGGCAATGGCCTACAGAGGAGCGTGAGGACATGGGAAAGAGCCAGTGAACCTCACCCAGGCACTGGACCTCCTTCCTCCTCCTCCTCCTCCTCCTCCCGCCGCCCAGCGATGCCGGGGATGCTGCGAGGCTCGGTGAGCCCGGTGCGCGGGCAGCATCACCCGGCGAAGACGAGAGGCTGGTGACTTACCCACCCAAAGTGCCGCTCCGGGGCTGGATCTCGGGGTGGGTGCTGGGGCGCCTCTCGTGCACGAGGCCCGAGGAATCTTCTCTCTGCTGCCCGCCGGCTCCCTCTGCTCCCCGGCACGGGCCCGGGGCGGCTCCCGGCACGGGGTGGGTGCCCGCCTTAGCTGCGGGCTTCGAAAACGAGCAATGGGAAGGATGCTCACGGGATTCACGCCGATCCAACAGCCCCTGCGAGGGCAGGATGAGCACCGGCTCCTTTCTTCCGAGCGTGTGGCAGAGCGAACCCCGTGAGCCTGCTTTCCTGGACTGACAAAAAGCAAACTGGACTTACACCTTTAGTAAAAGGTGAAAGATGTACTAGATGTGAGGAGTGTGAGGACGCAGGATCCCCTCTAGATGGACGGCATCAGGAGCATCAGCTGCTCCAGGAGTTCCAGGCTGAAGAACTGCTCTCCCCACGTTTGCTGAGACCCAACCCAAGGATCGCACGTTTGGCAGAAGGCAGGAGGTTGCTCCATCGCCTTACAGCTGCTGGAGGCATGTTTTTAAAAGCAAGCTCCTCGTCTCCTGGCGAAGCTCCTTTGATCTTTGGAAGGAGTGGCTCACGAGCTAATTAATAACACATGGACACGGAGTATGACGCATCACGAGAGCCTCTGCTGTGACGCTGCGGTCTATCAGTGAGCTGCAAACAGCCACGGGGAGATGACCTGAAAGGCTTCGTCCTGTCGGTGTAAGAGAGCGGGGCCCAAGGAAGACCCGTACAGCTCCTCTCCTGCCGCTCTGGGCTGTGTTTTCTGATGGAAAACTCCCGGCTGGATCATTTAGCTGACGACACTAAGCACGACGTGCGTGCTGGTGCCTCACCCTGTGTCCCAGGCACAGAACAGACACCGACCACCGGGGTCAGACGTAAGTGTTGTGCTTCTGATAGGAAACTCCTTGCTGATCCAGAGCGGGCGAGTCCCTGTAGATTCTGGTCCCAGGATGACAGCATGGTCCGTTCCTCGTATTTTCCAGGACCCTACACAGGAAAGTGAGAATGGGGCACACTCCGGGCATATCACTGCTGAGGTGGAGGACAGTACGGAAAAAAGCGAGCATCGCCATCCTGAACCCGAGACAGAGCCACCTTTTTTTTGTGTCTTCTTGGGTCAAGCAGCAGGAAAAAAGCTCTCTTTCTTTCTTTGAAAGAAAAAAAATGCTGAGAATAAAAACTGTCATTAGCTCCCATTACAGCAACAGACATATGCTGCTTTCTAACAAGTTCCCGTAAGAAGCATCACTTGAGAGAAGAAGGATCACGAGAAGCACAGACTGGCACCCAAATGGGTACGGGCAACGGCTTCTGCCCCTTTGAGTCTGGTGCCTTGGGCACAGCAGTGAAGTTTCTTAAATTTCCTGCTCCCGCATCCGCAGATGGATCACAAAACCAGCAGCGAGTTCGGAGAGCTGCCAGCCGAGCAGCACGCACCGCTGCGGACGACACAGACTGATGAGCTCTGCTGCTTTTTGGGTTTTTCCCTGTGGGCAGAGCAGCCGTTGCCCACGACGCCGCGAGAGCGGCTGCTGCCTTGGCTGAGCCGACGGCCCGAGGCTCTGCAGCAGGGAGGCGAGATGTCAGGCAGCGCACAGCACGTGGCAGCGCGCAATCCGCCCCATGAACACCAGCTCCTTAAAGATCTAGACTTTTCCCCTTATTCCCTTTCCTAGGCAAACCCAATGCTCGCAGCCTTGACGTTCTACACCAGCATTCCGTGCTGCTCTTGGTTTCAGAAACGTCCCCTGCTGTCTCACCCAGCTCCCCCGCGTCCCCCATGACTGCCTCAGAGTTTTAAGAGGAAGAGAATCACCCTGCTCCGGTTTAAATAAAAGCTGGGTTTGGCTATTATGGTCTGGCAACTTGCAGATGGGGACACAGAAGAACCTGGGCCTTGGTAGTCACCAGCCTTGAAAGGTGACCATTCAGAAAATGAGTTTCCCTGAGGTACTGACACATCCATGAGCAAGAATGGGGATGGGACAAGATACACAAATCCTGGCAGATGGGCTTAGCTCCCATCTCCAACCATTTGAACGTGAGTGGCCTGAAGCCCAGCACAGCAGTGTGGCTGGACATCATCCACGTTATCAAATCATGGAATCATAGAATCGTCAGGGTTGGAAGGGACCTTAAAGATCATCTCATTCCAAGCCCCCTGCCATGGGCAGCGACACCTCCCACTCGATCAGGTTGTTCAGAGCCCCGTCCAGCCTGGCCTTAAAAACTTCCAGGGATGGGGCTTCCACCACCTCCTGGGCCACCTGTTCCAGTGTCTCCCCACCCTCATGGTGAAGAACTTCTTCCTAACGTCCAGTCTGAATCGACCCATCTCTAGTTTTAATCCGTTCCCTCTGGTCCCACCATTACCCGACATCCTAAAAAGTCCCTCCCCAGCTTTCTTGGAGGCCCCCTTAAGATACTGGTAGGCCACTTGAAGGTCTCCTCGGCACCTTCTTTTCTCCAGACTGAACAACCCCAACTCTCTCAGTCTGTCCCCATAGGAGAGGTGCTCCAGCCCTCTGATCGTCCTCGTGGCCCTTCTCTGGACACGTTCCAGCACGTCCGTATCTCTCTTGTAGTAGGGGCTCCAGAACTGGACGCAGTGCTCCAGGTGGGGTCTCACGAGAGTGGAGTGGAGGGGGAGAATCACCTCCCTCGAGGTGATCGCTTAAGAGAAATCTCTTAAGAGCTTTCCCTGATGACGACCAGGGCCACTACCAACAGAGTCTCTAAAACTCATGAATTCTTCTAATCATCTTCAGCCACCTGCTGTTTTTTAGAGTAGGTGGGTGCTGGGAGAGACTTTCTAGACATCAAGCCTGATCTCCTCTTATCACATATAACCACATGAAAGTAATTGTTCTATAAACCCGTCAAAAGCTTTGGCAATGGCTCCCTGGTAGGGAGGCTGGACACGACGGAGCTTGGAGCTCCAGCCTGTTTCCTCCTGATGGCCTTGGCCAAAGTCTACTTCTGTGCTCAAAGGAGATGATCACAGAATCACAGACTAGTCTGGGTGGGAAGGGACCGTTAAAGCCTGTCTTGTCCAACCCCCTGCCCTGGGCAGGGACAATTCCCACCAGAGCAGGCTGCTCCAAGCCCCGTCTAACCTGGCCTGGGATGTTTCCAGGGGTGGGACAGCCACCACCTCTCTGGGCAACCTGGGCCAGGTTCTCACCATCTTTTTACGGTTACCCACCATAGAAAATTTCTTCCTAGTATCTAGTCTAAATCTTCCCTCTTTTAGTTTAAAACCATACCCCTAGTCCTATTGCAACAGGCCCCACTAAAAAGTCTGTCCCCACCTTTCCTGTAGGCCGCCTTTCAGAGATGATGATCCGAAAAGGCACAGAGGCATCTCCTAATGTCACAGGTGACGTATTGTCTGTGACCATTCTTGACAATGAAAGTAAGACTTTGGATCTGAAACCAATGGTGAAGATTCTTAATATCCTTGACATCAAGATGATGAAGTTCTTGATATCAGCCTCTACCAGCAGTGGGAGATTCGGGGACCAGAGGCTTCCACTGAGGAAGCGGGATGTGTAGCGGGATATCTGAAGATACAGGCTGGGCTGGAGTGAACCTGACTGTCAGCATCCAGCTCAAACGGGTCAAAGCCAGCTCCTGAGGTTGCACGTCAACGGCGGAGAGAGACGGCAGGAATCTTTGAGAGAAGTAGCTAGGGCTAAGAATTTGGCAATTCGATCTCGCCAGGAGGGCAGTCCTGGCCACGACGGCTCCCACCACGTGGAGCCCTGACATCCAGCTGCGCAGCAATGTTCGTCAGGGTCCAACCTTGACCCGTGTGAGTGCCGACAGCATTGACAACGGCATCACCCAGCTTACAAGATGTAGGTCTCCTGGAATCCTGTATTTTATTTAATCTGATGAACTCATTAATGTTGTCAGAAATGCAGGATTAAACCGCCAATGATCTGCAGAGCTGATGCCACCAGAAGCAAACGTGATGTTTCCAGACGAGTTCAGAGGACGGGGTTTGCCTCTCCCACGGGGCACTCCCGCTTTTATGTTTTCAGTCCCAGGAGGCGACTGGAATTTCATAGAGCAAGCGCCCCCCTCACCTCCATTTGATGAATTTATTTCAACAGAGAAAGGTTCAGGGAAAAGAAAATTAATTTTCATGTTAGCAGAGTTTTTCCTAAACTACGTTAGTTAAAACCAGGTATTTTCTACTTCGCTGCTGTTCTAATTCTTTGTGGATTTAAGCACATCTGCTTTAGGCTTGCAAAACTGTAGGGATATTTACAGGAGTCAGACTAAATCACAAATACAATACAAGCGTTTCTCTCTAAACCCAATTTGGATTACATGATGATTTTAGTAGCTAGAACAACTTTCATTTCACTTTGATAAATAAAAGCCCCAAGAGGTTTCAGTCTGAAAGCACCATGAAAGGCCAACGCTGCAGCTGGAACAGATATTTCATACAACCCGGCTCCTAGGTAGGGCTATTCTGATCTAGCACTATGGATAAATTGATTCCAGGTATGGGGTTTTTTTTCCACTTCTGTAGTGCGGTGTAATATTTACACCAGTGTTTGACTATGGGAAGTATCTTGATGTTTTTGATAGCTGGGTTGTACGTGCGTGTTGTCGCAGCGCGGTAGCCATTGCAGCACAAGAGGAAGCTCTCCCTGTAACGGCTAACATAACGTCGGAGTAAGCAAATATTGAACCTCATCATTTCCAAGGTCTTGAATTCATAATATTTCCTTAATAGTAAACAGCACTGCATCTGTATTTTCTAGGATTCTTTATCTTATTTCTAGCATGCTTCACATCAGCTACAACTACAAAAAAACCCCCACCCCAACAACCCAAAAAAGTAAAGGAAAACACACGGCTCAAAGGTTTTACCCTTTCAGGAGCACGGCAAATGGTCCCGTTTGGCCACCAGCTCCATGGCCAGCAGGGAGGACACCCAGCCACCTTCCAGCCAACCTAGAGCAAGCTCTGCAAAGATCTGCCCTGGGCTGCTCGGCCCGGGAGGCTCTTTAAGGAAAACTGAATCACCACCGGTGCGACGACAGGGAGGCAGACGCCAAAATGCAGATCCCTTCTCTAGGCGGCACGCAGCTCGCTGGGGTACACCTCTGAACGAGACTTCAGTGACACAAACGCGGGTCTGAGATAGCGCATCGTGTCGACAACTATGGGGTTGTGTCTTCTCATAGCTCTTTCATTTGCCCGAAGCCGGAGTGCAAAAGTGTATTTGTGGGCTGGGGAAATAAAGAACAAATTGGAGAGAGGCCAATAACCCAGAAGAAACTACCGACTTCAAAAAGATAAAAGTTTACAACACAGTTAGTAAAAGAGTGATTTATGCTCAAAGGGATCATTTTGTTGTATCAGACCATACCTAAACCCTTGTGCTGCATGTAACATGCTTTAACAAGATGTTTCAGGACTCCCTTTGAAAAAGACAACCCTTATAAAGAGACGAGGTGGAAAAAGGGATAGATCCTTACAAAGGAAAGGGCCAAAATGGAGTGATAACGTCTGTGTAACAGATGATGAGACGAGCCCCAAATTGCTGCCATCTGTTAGCAACCTTTGCCCACTGAAATGAATTTCATGTGAGGTCAAGAAATCCCAAACTGCCATTTCCTCATTACTATTAATAAGGGCCAGGTGCCATATAAACCACCACTGGATCCAGATGTCCTTCACGTGGCTTTGATTACCCTTCTAGGCTCGGATAATGATGGGAGGGAAAGTATTACAGATGCACACACAGAAACACGTTTAATATTAATTTCTCCGCAATCGAATTACTGGGCATTAACCGCATTATACGCCTTCCACCGTACCGAACGTCAGCAGGTCAGCCATGGGGATGGCACCCCTGCAAGGTGTCGAGCAGGTAATCATAGAATCGCAGAATTGTCTAGGTTGGAAGGGACCTTCCTCCTTCGGGATGAAGTTACGGCATCTGCAGCTGCCACACGGGCTCCTGCCATATTTCCCATGCTTGTGTGCGAGAAGCAATGCTTTCTGCAAGCGACAGCCAAGATACAGGCAACGGCTCTCATTTGAATTTCATCAACATCTTGTTGGCTAGTCTTGAATGTCTAAAAAAGTATCGGTTTTCCCTGTCTCTGAAATGGACACGCTCAATTTAATACGGAGAGATGTGAAAATGTATGGTTATGCAGTTTGGTTAAGATTAAAATGGTACGGAAAAGCTAAGCATATCCGCTATTTATGGCGCCGAACGGTTGTATTTGGGTGCCAACCCAGTGCTGGAGCGCAGCAGAAGGAATTAGTAATTGCAGAGAATTAAGCATTACGCTGGATCGCATCCTGAAGGAGGAATGTGCATGCACTGTCTGCACTCACTTAAGCTTATTTACATCCTAGAGCAGGTCCTTGACGACAAAGCAAAGAAAACGTTGTTTCAGAAGAGACAGCGCGGCTATGAAGTTCAGCAGGGAAGCAATAAATATTCCACATCCTGGACTCTACAAGGATGATCGTTTAACCAGTTACAACCCATGCTCAAAGAAAATATGGTAAAACAAACAAATTATTCCAGAATTCTGTCTTCTAGCTTTCGGTCTTGCCAAACTCATCACCAGCGTCGCACTTCTTAGGGAATAAACAAACATCAAGTAAAATCAGATCTTGCCAAAACAAATGCAAATCCTCGTAGTACATCTCTCCAGTCATCTTAATGACATCTCCGCCACGGAAACACAAACAGCTACAGGCTCATGAATATCTATCCCCAAATGTGGCAACAAATGCTTTGGTGGAAACATCTATGTGAAACGAAAAACACCACCGACGCGCCACCGCGAATTCTCATGAACAAGTGAAAAAGGACAGAAACACCCACGTAGTGGGAGAATATCTTCAACAAAAAACCCCGCTCTCATCTTGCATATGGGCTCTTTAATGGTGACTGATGAATTATTCCTACAGAATAAGGCCAAGCACTGAATTCATGGTTCTGAGCAATCACTGACTCTGGAGAGACATCGCTCATCAGCCTTTATAACCTTCTTTCTGCTCTGCTGTTACACAAACTACCCTTCCTCTTACTGCTCCAAGGGGGCAGGCACCTTGCCACGGCCCTGCCGCTACGCCCGCCCTGACCCACAGGTGCTCGCCGCTTGTTTTCTGCCCAGGAGCTGAAATTATTGCCACAAAAAGGTCCATCTCGGGAACGGCATCCAGCCTCTTCCAGTTTGGATCACTACTTCTTGAAAACCAGTGAAGGTGTAAGTACAGGAGCTTCTGGCTTCTCCTTTTTTCTAGGAACGCTGTTTTTTAGTAGGACGATTTCAGTGCTCTGATTTGCAGCCCGGCCCCTCAAAAGCCGTGTGAAGATAATTGCTGGAGCAGCGACTACTGGCCCAGGAAAAGGAATGTTTCAAGCTGGTTTTGCTGTCAAAGACAGTTCATTGTAAAGCTGAACCCCGGGCATTTGACAAATATACCTGGGTATTTCAAACATATTACTAACCGCCAAGAAGCAAGATTTCTCATATAAGTGACTTGTAGAAAAAAGCTGTTGCTGGTGCATCCCAAACCAACAGCCCACGCTCGGACACCTCTCGGACGCTGTTCTCACTCTGTGGCCTCTGGGGCATCATCTGGACCACGGCTTGTTCCCGTCAACGATGCAGCGACAGCTCAGATCTGGTGGCGGGTATTAGCTCAAGCACCGTTCCCGTGCACCTCCCTACACCCAAGGTGGGGTCAGGCTTGAAGACACGATGCTCCTGCGTGCCGACTGCTGCTTTGGCACGACACGGTGACCCTGTCGATGGATCCTGTTGGATTTGCGCTGGCTGCGTCCCAGTGCTGGGCTCCCAGAAGCGGGTGCTGTGTGATGGCGCTTGCGGTTCTGCATCAACCAGCTGAGGTCTAACGGGATTATTGGTCTCAGCAGGTCAGACCCAAGCTAAGTCTGAGCAAAGCCATCGTTTCTGCAGCAGTTCCCCCCCATGTCCACATTTATTTGCTGGGGCACACGGTGATGCCTGACGGCTCTGTGCTCCGGTGCTGCTGCTAAGGGACCCCTCAGACCCTGGCCTTCCCGGGGAGTGCAGGAGCACCCCGCCAGATCTGCCGGAGTTATCCTGGAGCTGGCAGGATGGGTGCTGGACCTGCATTAGGGAGGTTGGCACAGGGCTGAGACACCCTCCCCATTGCAAGACCTGGGTTCTTCTGGTGCCTGTGGCACCCCAGGGCCCGCTGCAGAAATAAGGGAGAACTGGTTGTATTTAACCATCTGTGATGGTGTGCTCCACCGCCAACCTGACCTTTATCTCCATAACCCTGCCCATGCGATAACCACCCATGGTGGCCATCATGGGTGCACCTGGTCGTGATGGCTGCACCCAGCTCACCATGGTTTTGGGGAGACAGATAACAACACAATAGCCAAGGGCTAACGACAATGCGCCCACCTCACCACAACACTTGTGCTGTGTTCAATATGCAAATATCATAGAATCACAGAATGTGTGGGGTTGGAAGGGACCTCCAAAGGCCATCTCGTCCAGCCCCCCTGCAGTCAGCAGGGACACCTTCAACCAGATCAGGTTGCTCAGAGCCTCATCCAGCCTGGCCTTGGATGTCTCCAGGGATGGGGCTTCCACCCCCTCTCTGGGCAACCCGGGCCAGTGTCTCACCACCCTCAGTGTGAAGAACTTCTTCCTAACGTCTGATCTAACCCTGCCCTGCTCTAGTTTAAACCATCGCCCCTTGTCCTATCGCTACGCGCCCTTGCAAACAGCCCCTCCCCAGCTTTCTTGTAGGCCCCCTTCGGTTACTGGAAGGCCGCTATAAGGTCTCCCCGGAGTCTTATATGACTGTAGGTCAATCATCTTACACCCATAAATAGTTTAGAAAGGCAAGGGGGTCCTTTCTGAAACCTTGCCTCAACGGGAGGGTCTCCCTGACAGCTCTGTCTGACCCCATCCTCCATGCAGTAAATAACCAAGTGTGTCTTGCCATCGAATCTTGTTAAAACACTGTCACATTTACTATCAAATTTTGTTAAAGCATGTTTTATATCAATAAATGTATTGCTGCCTCTCTCTACGAGTGAAGTGCATCATTCCATCCGTGATACTGTCCTGAAGAGACCTCCAGAACAGGCGCCACAGTATATATTACATCCAGCCTTCACTCCCTTTCCTGCATGCAACCTCCCTCCAAAGCTCTGCCCCTCGCCCCCGCTCCCCCGGGCAGGGGGGCTCTGGGGATGGGATGGGGATGGGGTGGCATGGGATGGGGAAGGGGATGGAGATGGGATGGAGATGGGGATGGGATGGGAAGGCATGGGGTGGGGATGGGATAGGATGGGATGGGATGGGGATGGCATGGGATGGGGATGGGATAGGATGGCATGGGGTGGGGATGGCATGGGATGGAGATGGGGATGGGATGGCATGGCATGGCATGGCATGGGGATGAGATGAGATGGCATGGCATGGGATGGGATGGAGATGGGATGGCATGGCGTGGGGATGGGAGGGGATGGCCCTACAATTTCTGCAACAGCCCAGGAGCCACAGGTGGGAACTGCAACCAGAGCGGTGTGTGACCCAGAGCCACGGCCATTCCACCCCAGGGAAAGGCATCTCAGGCCGTCCCTTCCGCGGCAGCCAGCCGGCAGCACGGCCAGCGAGCGGCAGGAGCTGCCACGTCCCGGGGTGCACGACGTGCCTTCCCAAAGCAAGGACGCTCCTCTCCTGCAGCCACTGCGTTTCAAGTTTATTAACATCGAAACGGGACATCAGAAGGAGGGGGAGAATACGCTGAACACAGAAAGAAGCTCTCGGGGCTCTGGGAGCCCCTCTGAGCACATGTGGCACACGACCAAGCCTCGAGTTTCCTTAGAACCGCCCACGATAAATCTACAGGAACTGCTGCCTGTGAGTGCTGTGCGCCCTGGTGAAAATGCTCTAACCCCGTTTCACTTCCAATCCTCTTTTCCCAAATAACGCACATTAAAACAAAAAAGTATGCAAATAAACAGAAATCTCTAGAAGACAAAAACTGAAAAATTTTCATGCTGGGCAGCCTCTTGACAGAGGATCTGTTTAGAAAATAAACCCAACCCCTTCCACTGGTTTTGAAGTGCATCTGAAGGAATAAGCGTATTTTTCCCCCAAGTCAGGAGCAAGTGTAGCCGCGATGCTTTTGCACAGAGCTTTGTTAAAAATGGTAGCGGCTTAAAAGTTGGAACTTGGCACACGTGTCTTTCTCAGCAACGGCAGGACTTGGAAGACGAGAAACTGAACAAACTCCTGCCTGTTTCTGGCCGTGCGATCCAAACCGTGATTAAGTAGAGAGGAATGCGATTCAGGGAAGGCATGAATGGAGCGGGACTCCGCAGAAACCCTTCTGCCTTATGGCTCTTACCTCTTTGTGGGACAGCGGGAGCAGCGGGAAAACCACACTTCTCCCCAACAGCTTTCCCAACTGCTATTTTGGAAAACATCTCTGGTTACTACAGTTCAGGATTAAAAACATCTAAGCACTCTCCACTGTTCTAGTCTGCCTTCTGCGTTGGACTGTACTTACTCCCTCGTGCCATTCGTGTGCTCTCCAAAGTGGGACAGAACGACTGGATCCCCTCCGGCCTGACAGCAACAGCCCACCCAGTCCCCATCGAGCGTCAGGAGAGGCTCGTGCACCTCTTCATTGCTCCCCAACAGCAGCAGGTTTATGCCAAGCCACCAGACCCAACCATGACCGCGTTTATTCGGGAAGGCTCTGGCTGACTTCTGCAGCGTTTGGCCCCCACCATCCACCAGACAAAGCAATCGAAAGACAAGCAGCAACTCACTCTCCTCTGCTGCTCAGCCCAGCCATGCTCAATCTTCTCCGCTCTGCCCAGCAAGCTTGGCACAGCTGGCAACGGACGTGAGCCCAGAGAAACTCACTGATCATAGAAACAGAGAACCATAGAATCAAAGAACCATAGAACCACAGAACGTTTTGGGCTGGAAGGCACCTTAAAGGCCACCCAGCGCCACCCCCTGCCCTGGGCAGGGACACCTCCCACCAGCCCAGGTTGCTCCAAGCCCCGGCCAACCTGGCCTTGAACCCCTCCAGGGATGGGGCAGCCACAGCTTCTCTGGGCAACCTGGGCCAGGGGCTCACCCCCCTCACACCAAAGGATTTCTTCCCAATAGCTCATCTCAATCTCCCCTCTTCCAGTGTAAAACCCTTCCCCCTCGTCCCATGGCTCCCCTCCCTGCTCCAGAGTCCCTCCCCAGCTTTCCTGGAGCCCCTTGAGGGACTGGCAGGGGCTGGAAGGTCTCCGCGGAGCCTTCTCTTCTCACCATGCTCTACTGGTGTGGGGAGAGGGATTTTCTTTCTCTTCAGACAGAAACCAGGTCTTTGCAGACATCAGCTCCACACCTCAGTCTACATTTCACCCCGTTCATCCCATTGTGATAGGAAGCACCACCACATTATTCAGGGATTTGTCTCTTACCTGACACTCAACCACCACAGGACAGTGTGATCCATCAGAGCAAAGAGACTTCCAAGAAAGCAATCCTGATGCATTTCCATGGCTATTCCCTGCCAAGCCTTCCTCCTCACATCTGAAAATGTCATCTGCTAGGGGCAATGCTGACAACTAAAGAGGAGGGGAAGGTCGTCTTCACCTCCAATACCCCATGTCAGCACAGACCCAGCCTTCCTTTCCGAAATGTCTACTGACAGATCAACTCTGTAGGTATGGAGGTCCAGTTCCCTACACGACTTCAAATCTTTAACATCTAAATGCCTCTTTTGGGAGCCTTTCTAGGTTTGATATCCTCCAGGAGGCCCGTGAACATGGCTCTTAGTCAGGAGGCACCAACTCAAAGCTTATTCCAAAGCCGTGTCTGTCTATATTAGTGAATTGAACCGTACCCAGGAGTGTTTCTGGCACGGGAACAAGATAATTTACAGCATCTAAGTGTTAGAATGCTCCCTGGCACAGTTGTGACACATTTCAGCTAGCACATTCCCCGGCAGTTCCCAGGCACACCATTCCCAACCCTGCATGCAGCCACCAGGTCTTGGAGGCCAAGAAAATCCGCGAGCACGGAGGCGGGCATCTTCATGCCGGTTGTCCTCAGTGCCACGGGATTTTTCTGTGTGCATTTAGGAGCACAGACGCAGCCTGCATGCTGCAATACTCGTCAGCTTAACCAGAGCAGGCATCTAAGGCTGCCAGCGTGGTGGGTAACCAGATTTGGTCCTTTCCTTAAATTGATCCTGAACAGGCAGTTTTGTCTTGTTCTACATTGTGCTCCTGGGACTGTCCACTCCCACCCTCCAGAAAGTGGTCTTCCACTTTTTTCGGAGAAGTTTTTCAGTTCTGAGTATAAATGAATGTCATTCGAGCCAGCTGGGTCATATTGGCTGTGCAGCTGGCAGACACAACCCGCCCCTGCCGAGAGGTTGCTGCTATCCACAGAGACCACAGGCACACCCTGCAGATGAACGAGGACTTGCAGTGTTGAGGCATTAGGCGGAATTCTTCATATTTTTGTTAAAATGCATCAGTATGTGATGGTGGGAGTCACCCAGATGTGATCCACTCCAGAGAGGCGTACAGGATGCAAAAATGGATGCAAAAACTGAACGGCACTCTCAGATTCAACACGATGAGACTTCTCCAGCTGCTATAGGGCTCTTCAAGGGCAGGAATGCTCCACTTGCAGGTTTCGACATCTCTTGGGAAGGGACGCAGGTGTCATCCTGGCTTGCTGTCGGGGCTCAGCTTCACTACAGCTGTTGATTAAGAAAGTTCACCCCATCGAAGGTATGTGCGCTGCTGCCCTTGCACTTCTCAAGCTGCCTGAAAGGTACCATCCACGTACTCTGAATCATCTGAACGACGGGAGGAAAAGGGGAACCCCTGGCTCCCTCTCCACAGGGTTAAGGAGCAACCCTCCCACGACTTCATGAGGATTGTCGGGCGAGAGCGTGTCCACTCCTCCTGACCGGTAACATAACCCCGAAATGCACGCGCCCAGTCTGCTCTGCTGTGTCCTATGGTTCCCACCATCTTCTGAAAGGAAAAGATTTCCACTCCGGCGTTTAAGCGCTCCCATGTGAGCTCCTCCGCTGGGAAGCCGTTTCTGTGCCTGTTTGGCATTAAAGAAGTTCTCTCGTGTTGGGAGTACGAGCGCTTGACGCTCCTCTGGATTTGTTGTATGAATTGTACTGCAGGCCAAAGACATCATACATGTGATGTACATCTTTGTGAATTCCCTTAACGTTCTTCTGACTATTGAACAGTACAGTTCCGATGGCTGTTCATTTGACTATAAAACAAAGAGGTTTTAATATTTAGCAGATTATTTAAGGCTCTCACCAGCTGTGACATGAAAACAGTCCTGTTGTAAATTAGGATCCAGGCTGGCAAAGATCTTTATTAGCTGGGACACAACAACCTTAGCAGTAGCAGAGAATAGCGTGGTGGACTACGAATACCGCCTGGCTTAATACTCCATTACTGGAATAATCTCTCTGCCCAAGGCACTGTCCCTCAAGGGCGCGACCAGGACTCGCCCCCGTTGATTCCAAGGAACAGTCCTGCAAGGGGAAAGACTGTATAGAAACTTTCAAAATCCTGCTAGGGGATCGACTCTGAACAGAAGTTACTGGAGTTCCCTGTAAGATGGCTCTCTCCTGACACGAACTCCTTACAGCTCGCCGTGATTTTCTGACCAAGACTGCCCAAGAGACACAGCAGCTTCTCGGCCCGCTGAGGACATTTTTGTGACTGGAGTTTGGTCTCTCAGATGTCACTGTGCTCACCTAGTCTTTTGCTGGAGATGGAAGTCCGTTATCACACAGTTTTCTGCGGGCACTTGGTGGCAACCTCAGCAGCCAAGAAAGTTCTTCTTCGCCTCCCAGGAGCAGCAAAGATCTCCACCCAACGCTTACACACGCAACCACTCTGGCTGCAAATACATGCACCAACTGCCCCAGTTGGGGGCAAATACATGCACCAAGCACCCTTGCTGCACCAGGTGGCAGGTGGAACGCTGGCTTGTGACCACCGTCAAGCCATTCAAAATGGCCACACTAACCTGGGCACCTTCAGCCCCTGGAATACAGCGTACGCTGTCTCAGATGCAGAATGATCGAGACGGCTTTTTGTTAAGGAAGCCGTTTTTCTTGCCAAGCAACTTGCTTGAACATAGCCAAGAAAGCTGATCCTCTCTGACCCGTCTCTGGGAATCTTACTAGCAATATGGAGAAGGCTTTAGCAGTGAAGGGGAATCAGAAATTCCTAATGTGGATGCTGATGCCACCGTTCTTGATGTGCTGCCAGTCCCGGATCGGTGACAGTTACTCTGCCTGTTACTCACCTTAACCCTTCCTGTAAATTCATGTTGCCGCCACATAACCAATCCATCTCGTCAAGGGTTGAGATGATCATCACTTCAGATCGCTAAGGCACTTGGGCATTCTCTTCCACGGGACTCAGACAGTGTTCTATGTTTTCCCTCATACGTGGTCCTGCTGTTTCTGGACTAGTCTGTAGACCTTTGTGAGGTACTAACCAGACTAGGCTCTTCTCCTCTAACTTCTTTTTCCAAGACACATGCTTGTGGACACAAGGATGGGGCTGGCTGAGCACACGGTAGACCTTTCCTAGCTACTGTAGGGTTTTATACACACGTAGAGGGAAGATGAGAGTCTAGAGCTACCAAAACTGGTAGAGGTTCTAAAGGACAGAATATTTTTAAGTTCTTCAGTTGGTTGTGTTTCTGCAGCCCACACTCTCACAGACACTCATCCCTTTATTCAAGTGTTTCTGTTATTGGAGCACATGGATGACCATGAAGTCCTGAAGGCATTGGGAAGCCAGTATATGGTCCAACGAGTTCTTCTGGACTTCAAGCTGGAGGTATGCCATTACCTCCTTTCCAGAACAGTGCAGATACCAATACAGAGTGATGTGTAGGGTTGTTATCAGCAACGTGAAGGCTCAAGGACAGCTCAAGGACAGTTACTAGCGGTGCGCCTCAAGGTTTCATACTGGAGCCCGTACTGTTTAACTTCTTCAGTAACGGCCTAGACGACAGGGCAGCATGCACCCTCAATGAATTTGCAGACAACACTGCAAGCGCCGGAGAAATGGGCAGAGAGGGACCTCATCAAGTTCAACACAGGCTGCAAAGTCCTCTTCCTGGGAAGGAATAACCGTCTGACTGGCTGGAAAGCAGCTTGGCAGAAAAAGACGTTGGGATCCTGCAGAGAAGTTGAACATGAGCCAGCAATGTACCCTTCCAGCAAAGAAAGTCAACGGCATCCTGGGCTGTGTTAGGAGAGTGCTGGCAGCAGGTCAAGGGAGACAATCCAGTGACAGGACCAGAGGCAATGGAATGGAAATATAGGAAATTCCCTTTAAAAATACAGAAAAACCTTTCTTATGGTGAGGGTACTAAAGCACTAGAACCAGTCGCCCAGAGAGGTTTTGGATGGAGATACTCACACCCTGATGGGACAAGGTCCTGAGAAGCTCTGAGCATGGGGGGCTGGACTAGATGACCTCCAGAGATGCCTTTCCTCCTCAGCTATTTTGTGATTTCTGTGTGTTTCTCAGCCAAGTGGAGCATTGTATCCTGGGATTTCCAGCTTTTTCAGGCTGCACCTTTATAGTTAAGAGGGGAGTGTTTCAAGCTACTTCAGCCCATGCAGATGTAAGGATGCGGTTTCCATTCCTACAGCTCAGCAACGTGTCCTTTGGTTGGTCAAAACCTGCCTTCTTGAGTTGCAAATCCTTTTTGGCTCATTCATCATAGATTCCAACAGAATGGGACTGGACAGAATGTCAACGTGTTGACATTATTTTAGCAGTCAGTTTTGGCTCTCTTATCCTCCTACCCACACAGTGTTCCAGGGAAAGAAGGGAAGTAAAATTGGGCCAATTTTTCCTTTGATCTCATATTTACCCTTTTTCTTTATCCACAATCAATATGAACATCATGGTGCAGGAAAAACAAGCTAAAATAATGCTGCGTTTCCACACAGATGATTATTCCTAGCAATGATGCTGGGTAAGAGAATGACACAGGATACAGCATTCCACCTGCACATCAGAAGTTGGAGGACAGGGATGGTGGTGTCTTGGTTGTTTTCCTTCCTCCAGGAAATTCCTTGAAGATTGCTGCCACATGCTGCAATCTGGTCCCTTCACTAAGCCGAGGGATTTCTGCAAGGCGCTTTTGCAAACCCAGGGATAAATCCTCACCGGCAGCATCACCCACGGATGAACTGGGCTCCAACAGAAGACGCACACTTACCACCATCATCTTCTTAAACTGATATCAGAACCCTAACAAAAGGCCATCCAGGAGTCACCAAACGCCCATTTCAGCACATGCACCGCTGAAGCATTTTCAGCAGCAGAAGTTACCCAGAAACGTGTATTTCCTTACAAAAAATAAGTCACCAGGATTTCCAATCCATGTATCAACGATCCAATTCAAGTATCTGACAAACAACATGTAAAAAAACCCCAACAATGAGAAACACAGGATTCACCTTCATTAAAGCTTTGTGTGTACAGAAAACCATGTTCCAAAATACCGAAAATTTGTTCTGCTGGAGGGAAGACATTGAACATCTGGCTATTTCCGAGAAAAGCAAAAGGGCTCCCTCTGGAGTGGATTCCGAAATCAACACAGGATTCGGGTTTTAATAGGCGGGCAGAGCAGATGAAAATCAGTAACAAAGCAAATGCATTCTTGTCTCTTGTTAGTTTACTCATCCTGTTTACAACGAGCATAGTGGGACTAATTCAAGGAGACTATATCATGACTGAATGATATGGATCCGTGCCCAGAATATTAAGTCATTAATTAGTTTTCATGCATGGACTTGTACGTGGCAAGGAGGCAAAGTAAAGGATTCCTGAAGAGACAAGAAAGCTTTCTTAGCATGTAAAATTCTCCAAAGAATCTCCAACAAAATATATTATGAAGCCAGCTGAGAATCCACATTTTCAAGCCCGGATGATCATGCACAATTCTATAAAAACATAATGAACGCAGCCACCAGTTGTGTACCCACAGCAATAAACTTAATTAGAAAGGGAGAGAGAAATAGCTTTAAGGACATACACAAAAACATGCTCTACTGGAAACTGATGAGGGCTGCTTTCAAATTTACAAGTGCGAAAGACCCCACATTCCCAGCGTTTATTTGCATACAAGCCAATTAACAGAAAATTGCATTTTCATGCAGAAAGAAAAGATCACCTACAAACTGAAGTCAACTTACTGCCTGCTTTTGCTCTTCTTCCTGTAAGCGTTGCCAAATGAAAAAGGTGAAGAGAGAAACAGGAGAGATCAGTTATCGTATGAAAAGGAAACACGCACACACAGAAAACACGCAACAGACCCAGTGGAAGAACAGAACATGGCAAATTGTAGAAACATCTGCAGACATGGAAGGAAACAAGGGTGTTAGACACAACGGCCGTGGTGGGAACGCAGAGGTGCCACCTGTTCCATTCGCAAAAGACGACTCTTGTCTACAACGGCCTTTGGCGTTGGCCAAAGTTGCATACACGGGACGGACACCACAGCGCGGACATCTTGGACACAGGACGGGATATCCAACGGATATCTCTTCTTCTAGGCAGAACCTTTACTGGCTTTACTCCTCCTACTCCGGACTCTCCACCTGTCCCCAAGGCACCTTTCCACCGTCCTCTAAACTCTGGAAATACCACCTGGAGGGTGCAACCACTGCACGGCATTCGCTTCCCCGGGAGCACGAGTCTGCCATCACAGAGACCCAAACTGTCATTGCCTGAGAGGCAAAACGCCACCTCTTTGGTCCGAGAGTGCCCGTTGCCACCGGGCCTGCAGGGACCTCTGCAGATGGGATTCCAAAGGGCAAATTAACGAGCGGCCAGTAACCAGATCTGGAGTGGGAGGGGAGAACCGGGGAGGCAAGAGCACCAAAGACGCGGAGTAAGGACAAATCTGACCAGAAAAAACATCCCTTGTTGCAATGCAGCGTTTGTCAGTATGGATTGCTACTAATTTAAAAGACCAAAAAAAGTGAAACACGGATGAATTTATCCTCTCTTGAAGCAGAGAAATGTACACTGCGATCCTGTCTGGGCAGTGGGGTCACGTTCTGACTTCAGCTATAGGAGCACTCCTGGGAATGAGCGAAGTAGCACATAGTCGAGGGTTTCTTTCCTAATTCCAAAGTTTTCATAGATTTTGCCTTTGCATATATCAAAAGCACTATGAGTCCTACGGGCCGTTCTGCCGGCAGGCTGGGTGGCGTGGAGGAGCACGGCAGCTGTGCTGCAGGGAGCAACACCGTGCGTTAGCAGAAAGGCTGGCAGCAGGTTTTTGATGACTCATCTACGCAGCAACAACAGTTAATTACAGCTTTGTCAGGGTAACAGTGTGTGTCCCCTCCAACGCTGGCTTGGCACCGACCGCCAGTGCAGAGGGCAGCAGGACCACCGGTAAGCACGTCTCCCCAGAAATTCAGGTCACGGAGATAAAACTCACGGAATGAAAGCTCCTTCTTGCCTTGAAATCCACGAACCCATTTATACACCTTCCCTCACTGATATCCCGCAGGATTAACCAGAACCTCTCCCTTAATTTAGAGCAGCTCCTTCACACTGACCCCGTAGTAGATGTGCTCCTAACCATGCGCTGAGGGCGCTGCAGAGATACCTGGGAACGACCGCCCAGAATTCCACACTTCTGAGCACGTACTTTTCGGATTTTTCTCCCAAGACTTGGGGTTCTTTCAGGTGCGGATTTCGGGACGGAGGTAGCAGATGGAGGGAATGGCTCCACTCAGCCGCGGCTCAGCATCAGCAGCGGAGGCCAGCGCTACCCTCCCCGCGCTCCCAGATGTTTCCAGTCGTTCCTCCTACCGGCACTGGGACTCGCAGGACTAGATGGTGAGCCAGGT
The DNA here is from genome assembly GCF_028500815.1 of Rissa tridactyla. NCBI lineage: Eukaryota > Metazoa > Chordata > Aves > Charadriiformes > Laridae > Rissa > Rissa tridactyla. Next base: position 127,044,348 of record NC_071468.1, on the reverse strand, counting down.
CAGGAAAAAGATCTTAAATGGTCTCCACTCTACAAAAAAAGTTGTTAGTTTGAAAAATGAGGCTTTAGCATTAACTACAGATGTGAAAAAATACCCCTCAGGAGGCGTGGAGCTTTGCTAGAAGGACTGAGCGGTTATTAGATAAATCATCAAATCAGCTAGCGAGGAAATTACCGTTGAGGAAATGGAAAAAGTGAAATGGGATACGTCTGCTGAATATCCGTGTGGCTGGAAGCAAAAGCCCTGCAGGAAGGCAGACAATCATCGCTGCCGACTACTTATTAGAAGAGAGCTAATGGCACGTGGTGTGTTACAGAAGACTTTCGGGAAAAACGGGAAAGCTGAGCCAACGTCCTGGATGGGGAAAAGATGATAGAAAATATTGGAAGAAAGTCCCTGACGACAGTACCAACAGGTTGTGGCCACTGACCAGCCCAGAGGGACAGGCAGCTTCTCGCGTGCAAGGGGCTTCATCTGCTTAACTATGGACTAGCTAGAGCGGCCAGGAGACAGGAGGGGAGTGGCCAGTGGGAGCCCTACGGTGGCCACTGCGGCAGCTCTGCAGGCTCGGAGGCTACGCTATTAAACACATCCGTGCTTACCCTGATCAAAGTGGCCTCATCCAAACTGCCTCCCAGGAACAGGTCTGGGCACCTGTCTGGGTGGTGGCTGGAGATGGTTTGGGACAGCGCTGGTAGCTCTGCTCCATGGGCACGTCGGCGACCACGCCACCAGCAGAGCTCGTAGGCGAGTGCTGGTCCAAAGAACGCGGTCTGGCACTAACGAGCTCACCCTGACAGATACAGCTGGGGTCTCACATGGGATGACCCAGCAGAAGACACCAATGACAGCACTTGGTGAAGAGCTGAACGGCCAGAACTTCTCCCTGGGGGCAGACCACCGACAAATCCCTGTAACGGAAACCTCCTGCAAGGAGCATCAACACAGGTCGCCATAAGATGTGGAAGGACACTCGATGCAAAAACCAACCTTAACTCCAAGTTGCAACGGCCTGGGTAGGTCACTGTGCGGGCTAATGACCATCAGAGCAGGATGGTAATCATGGGGCTTTGATCACCTCCGAGTCAAGAGCCCCTCTCTGCTCTGAGGCCAACGACGACAGCATGGCTCGCCATGGGGAGATGGGATGAACCTCCCGAGAACAGCTATGTCCTTCCGAATGTAGGCTTTCCTCCCTCTCCTCTCTTTACAGAGGGAGCCGAGGTACCAAACTGCCAGACAACCCAAGTTAGGTAAGCTGAATCCGGCTCTAAATGGTGAAATGAAGGCAGCATTAAAAATGTAAAAAATACCGCATAAGAAAATGGAAAAAACCATAAAAGCTTAACAGCTGATGTAAATTATAAATGAAAATTTTTGAAGTGCACCAAATGACGAGAGAAGCTAAAACTTTGCGGGAAAAATTTGTGTCTGGCAGGGCTAAAACCACCAAAAAGGAGACTTTGAAATGAACACAAATATCAGAAACAAAACAAAGCCTTTGCGGTGGTGTGTACGGCTTCTTGACCGTCATGGTAAAAGTCTTAATAGGGGAAGAGGAATTAGCGTTTCTGTTCCGTGTTTGACTAATAGTACTTTCCCCTTGTAGTTTCTACCAGCAAACAGTGAAGTCCTTTCCACTAATAATGAGAAAAGGTGTTAAAAAGTATCTACGAGAAATGATATTTTTAGATCAGCAGGCCTGGGTAGCTTGCAGCTGGGATTCTTAAAATAATTACAGGAGGAGTTATCTGGTCCGGTGACGGCAATTTTTAATAGATCTTGGAATACTCAGGACTGGAACACGCTGTGTCGCGCTGATATTCGGAAAGGGCAGTAAGATGACTTAAATAAGCATAAACATCCTACCCTGTCATTAATTTACTCGAAATAACAGAAACGCTGATCCAAGACTCAACTAATAAGTAATAGACGCAGCGTTACAACTTCATGGAAAAGGGGTCTTGCCAAATAAATGGGATTTTGCTCGCTGAACGCACTACAAGTTTGGCTTCTAAAGGAACACCGCACAGGTAATGTATTTTCGTATCTGCAGTTCCTTCAGAGGCCAAACATGTAACACACTGTCATTAACCAGTTAGCACGATGCGAAATAAATAAAGCCCTTTACGCGGAGTAAGATGTGGGTCACTGACAGCTTTCAAAGAGCACTCACTGGGGCAGAAAGGCAGAAAAAGGAAAATAGTGCTGAAGAGTGATGAAACTCCCGTAACTCTCGGCATAGCCTTGCCAAGAGTCGGGGAAGAGTTCGATATACAGTTTGCTTTTTCCTAATTTAAAAAATTATATTAAAAATCCGGAGAAGGCAAAGAAAGCAACCATAAAAATTACTGAAGTACAGCACTGTGAGAAGCTCAGAAAAGCTCTACCTGTTTAACTGATTTAAAAAACAAGCTTGAGAAGTGCCTCCACTGAGATGAGTAAGTATCTGCGTAGGAAAAAAACGGGGCGCTAAAGTACTCCTTAATTTAATGGAGGGAGAACCACATGTACCAAAGCCAATGGCTGTAAACCGAAGCTAAATACATTAAAACTGAAAATGAGGCATAAATTTTTAACTGTGCGAGCAAATTTGCATTGGCAGGGAATTTTCCATTTTTGATTTCTTCGGCTCAGGAACAGATGTCTCTGGAAGATGCTTTAACCGAAGAGGAGCCGCCAGGCCCCATAGAAAGCAAAGAAGGGGAAATGCAAAGAACCATGATGTGCCACATGTGGAACCAAAGCGCCGCAGTAGTCCCGGGTCGTGGGCAGGTCGGGTTGGATGGAGCTCAGGCAGAACAGGGCCGAGGTAACCCCCGAGCAGGCGGCTTAGAGCCTCCAAGGATGGAGAAGGCACAACCTCTCTGGGCGCCCGCCCCACTGCTGGAGCATCCTCATGGGGAAGAGGTTCCTCCTTGTACCCAGTCCTAGCGGCCCTTGTAGTTTTTAAACAATTTTGGGAACCGGGGGAATTAAAAGATCCCAGAGTCATAAATGAGAAGCCTAGTAAGAGCCAGCTCCTAACCCAACCTTCTGCATAACGCAGCCTAGAAGATGTCGGTACAGCTTCTGACAAGCTCGTTATTGAACTGCATGATTCAGCCCAGTGAATGGGTCCTAAAAACATTAGTTTATCGCATGTGAGTCACTTATGGCTCGCTTCCCTGCTCCGCAACCCTCGCTCCTCCCTCCCGTGTCTCCCCAGTTGCAGCATCTGCTGCTCGTGCTCCCTTCCCGGCGCAGCTCCCTCCGCGCTCTCCTCACGGCGGTGTTACTGACGCTGACGTCTTCTGCTGCTCCACACAACGGTCCACGTGTCTGACCGGCCGGGCGGGAGGGACCACACGCCGTTCGGGAGATGAGAGTGCGATGGCCGAGCGGGCAGATGGGTGGACAAAGCTCCACGGGTCGCTCAGGTTCAGAGCGGGGCATCCGAGAAAGGTAGTCCACCTGGCCTTCGAGGCTTTCCAGGTGGAAGAGCAGAAAGCCAAGCCAGCCAACAGAACAGCCCTTCACCCTAACGAGACGATGGCATTTGCATCAGGTCGTGTTTGGGAGAATTCATCAGGTCTTTGTTCGGGAGAATCCATCTGTGAAGGCTTACGAGCGCTTTGGAAAGAACAGGGGCTCCAGAAAGTCCCACCAGAGCTTGTCACCAGCTTAGAGCAGATGTGCATACTGATATCGTTCCTCAAACGTGCAAGAAAAATGCTCAGACCATGGTCACCTCAACCACAAAGGACCAAACTGTTTCTGATGCAATGACTTTTTATACTTTCCTAAATCTGTAGTTCAGTTTTGGATGCCCCTTTTCAGAGATACCACGCTTCAACTTACACAGATCTGGGGTCTGAAGAAATCCAGGTGAATTTAGCAAGGGATTGGCTTCAAATTTTTAGCAGACAGACGTTAACAGGCTGAACAGGGAAAAAAAAATGACAGTGTGCAGAACCACTGACTTAAAAAAAAAAATACTTCCCAACCAACGTGCTCGTCTGCACAGGGGAACTAAACCAAACAGGCACCTCCGGAGCGTGTGTGACCACAGGCCCTCCTGATCCGGAATGCAAGGCGAACGTGAGGAGCGACTGCACTTTAGATTCACAGACGACGTGAATTCATTATCACCTTCGAGTGCAGACAGTTTCTGTGGAACTCCCAAGTCGTGCCCGTAGCTCACCCACAAGCCCGGCGCTGCTCCTGCCCGTGCCACTGCGGCGGTCCCTCTCCCACTCCTCCCGCTGCCTGCAGCATCTTTGTTGCACCCTGTCTTAGACCAAAAGCTCTTTGGGTCAGGCCAGTGTTTCGCCACTCACTTTCTAGAGAGGCTCTTGTCCAATTTAGAGAATGGAAAGAATACAGGCGCAACAGGCTTTCAGACCACAGTCATCCGCTGCGAGCTCAACTCCAGCAGGACTCTACAACAGACAGTAACGGACCCTCACCAGAAACCCAAACAACATCGACTCTAGATGAGAGCCACCACCATCACACGCTAAAGCCAAAACACCCCCCAGAGGCCGCAGGGACAGTGTCGTGTCCCCTGGTGAAAGGCAGCACCGCGGCTCTGGGGATTCATGGTCTGTACCGCGGGGACTAGAGCTCCCAGTTTATTCTCCAGTTCGAGCTGGAAAAACTGCGTTATTACCCGGAACCGCATGCGGTTGATGATTACCAAATCTAACACTTCTTTAAAGCCTTCCAAATCTTACGGCTCTTGATATTATTTAACCAAAGCAGCAGCACGTGAACCTGAAAATCCTGAAAACCTGAAACCTGAAAACCCGTTACCCATCTGCACCAACGCGCGGAGCCAGCATGGAAATGGCTTTTTGCAAATTCTTTCTGTTCCTCATGACGTATTTACAAGGGTACGGCAGCGAAGCGGGAACCTCAGGGCAGCAGCAGTGAATTCCCGACCCGGGAAGAGCAGGACGCGCGGCGCTTCCGACGGGACAAGCCCTACCTTGAGCAGCTTCATCAGCCCTTCCAGCTGCACCATCAGCTCCCTCCTGCTTTCCTGCAGCGCAGACATCCTCTGCTCCAACTCATCCTTCCTCTGCCTGTGCCGGACACACGAAAGAAAGAGTCAGAAAATAAACTTGGGGCATTTCAAAACCGCTTCAGGAGATTCACCCACGTAACTGCCTCTTTGGTGTTCACCGCTCCCCCCTGCTTCCAACTTCAAAAAAAATACAGAGCAAAGCACAGTACAATGCCCATGAAAGCTAAATATAGCAATCAGGCTTTCCACCTAAAATCCAGAAATCTGCACTCGGTAGTAGGAAGCCCTTGTCAAGAGCACCGCATTTTGAGCAAAAAAGCCTGCTTTTTTTTCTTCCTTTTCAGAACTCTCTTAGTGCCAGAGCCAGGCATCCCGCAGAGCTTTCAGAGAAGCAAGAAGGAGCTATGGGAGGAAAACAAAAAAGAGGAGAAAGGGCCGCAGGTGTCTGGAAAGGACCCGCCATCACCTGTGTGGATGGAGCCTTGGCACAGCCATTTCTGCCCAGCCGGGTGACGTACAACACCCGACGTGTTCCCCGCGCCAGAACCCAGGTGACAGGAACAGGCGCCGACGAGGCGCCTTCCCTCTCCTCGGCGCCGGAAAACCACCCTATTTCTACAGAGGCCTACCTGTCGGATATTTAAGATACGACTGATTGGTTTTGTTTGATATTTAAAAAAATAAAGAAGTGACTAATATAAAGAGAAATTCAAAGATGAATGTCAACACGTCAGACGTCTGGCGTCTTATGTGATCTAAGAAATGCCGGCGCCCACAAATCACAATCCGAGGTAATGATAAACAACCACCAGAACAAGAACAGACTGGGAAGGCTGATTTATGCATCTACAGTTATTTTTGTGGACATCATAATGTCTTAATCCAAGGTTAAAGGCACCACATACTATAGACTGAATTTTTAAATGCCTTAGATTCTACCTGTGTTCTCACGTGATATATTATGGATAAATCGTTCTGGGAATTTTAATAACCGACTAGTTTTAGAAACACCAACTGGACGTCAGAATCTGGAACAGAAACTGGCCATTTACTTTGAATAAATGCGTTGGGTCTGGCTTGCTTTTGTGATGGTGACGGTGAATATGGCACAGCACGAGCGCACACACCCTGGCCAGAAAACGGCCAAGACGACGTAATGGGAGGAACGTGTTTCTACACTGGTTCTTAAAACAACAGACGACTACGAAGTATTAACTATCCTGGGTATTTCTTTCAACATCTTTTTTGCATTTTGAAGAATATGGTTATTAAATGCCAAAACATATCACAAAAATACAGCAATCAAGAGATGATTACACCTGCCTGGTCACCTAGAACGTGCTAAACCCCCCCAGAGACACAGCTTTATCTCTCTATACACTCCTTTTGCTCTCTCGAGGTCAGTTCAAAGCCTGTAGCTTTTTGTTCTATAGAATCACAGACTGGTTTGGGTGGGAAGGGACATTAAAGCCCACCCAGTGCCTCCCCCTGCCCTGGGCAGGGACACCTCCCACCAGCCCAGGTTGCTCCCAGCCCCGGCCAACCTGGCCTTGAACCCCTCCAGGGATGGGGCAGCCACAGCTTCTCTGGGCAACCTGGGCCAGGGGCTCGTGGTTAACAACTACAAATGATGTAAAAATCAAGATATTAAATAAGTATAGCTCTGCACATGTGGCTGTTCATCAAGAACCAACAGCAATGCGTGTGTCTGATTTTGGTTGACGTTATTCAATTTCTGTTTCAATGACCTCCAGTGAAGAAGGAGGAGATACTGTCTGTCAGTGACAAAGGCTGTTAAATATTCTTTGAAGAAAAAGCCAGGACAGCCCATAGGGACAAATGGAGAGATGCGGCCTGAGGCACACACTGGGGGGTAACGGGTCCTCGGCACTTGCAGGAGCATCCCACAGACCTGCAGCCAAATGCCACCCAGCACATTGGTGTCACGGGGCGGGGACACGGTGGTTTCCATGGATTATCTTCCTCATGCTTTCACAGCCTAAATTCTGCACGGCACCTGAGATCATTTGGTAATGTGTGCTTCCATATAGAATCACAGAATTGGCTGGGTTGGAAGGGACCTTTCAGATCATCGAGTCCAACCATCAACCCAACCCTGCCAAGGCCACCACTACCCCATGGCCCTCAGCACCACGTCTGCCCGGCTTTTCAATCCCTCCAGGGATGGCGACTCCACCACTGCCCTGGGCAGCCTCTTCCAATGCTTCACAACCCTTTCCAGGAGGAAATTGTTCCCAATATCCATCCTAAACCTCCCCTGGCACAACTTGAGGCCGTTTCCTCTTGTCCCATCGCCTGTTCCTTGGGAGAAGAGCCCGACCCCCCCTGGCTACCCCCTCCTTTCAGGGAGCTGTAGAGAGCGAGAAGGTCTCCCCTCAGCCCCCTCTTCTCCAGGCTGAACACCCCCAGCTCCCTCAGCCGCTCCTCACCAGACTCAGGGCACGTCTCCTCGTTAGCCATGGCGTTCACATCACAGATAACCTGCTAATTGGGAGCTTCCACCGTGACGCTAGGCAGTCAAGGAAATGAATGTGGGTTTGAGTTTATTAACGAGTGATGTTTGGCGGTAAGAAAGCTACCGCGAGTTGTACCTACAGCAGCAGCGAGACGAGTCACCGCGGGCGGTTGCTGAGGCCTGTGCACAGGATGCGGGGGCCTCAGAGGGAACTTCACCGCAAGCTAAAGGCAGAGCCCGGGATTTGGAAAACCTGTTTTTAGGGCTCTGCAGGAGCGCTGCAGGGAGAGTTTCCCAGCCCCTGCTATACAGAAGGCCAGGCGGGACAATAGTGATGACCTGACAGGCTTTACATCCTTAATCCAATCTTTTTTTTCTTCTGCCACTCTTCTATTTGCCAGTGGTGTTTACACAGTTGAAGACCAGAAGTGGCTACGATGATCGTTCAGCTTTTTTGTCTCTAGCAAAATACCGGCCGTCTAATTCCTGCTGGTTAGCTCTGTTTTCTTCCCAATAACCCGCATTTTTGGAAAAACGCCTTCAGGAAAGACATCTAGAGACTGAAAACTCCATCACTGCTCTTGAGGTTGTCGCCTCCTGTTAAAACGCGTGTGTTTTATTTATGGTCTGAACGTGGCTGGTTTCCAGCTTAAGCTCTTGGTTCTTCTCTCTTTCTCTGCTGGGTCAAACACGTCCAGCTGCCCCATGAGCTCTTTTTTCTCCACCTCTTCCAGAACCTTCTGCATCCTCTCCAGCTTTTCAAACATTTAAAAAAAAATATACATAGCTACGTAAAGCGTAAAGCTAGAAAATCTATGAGCTATTATCATTAGGTAATGGAACGAAAACCATCAGTGAGATACCCAAAGGTACCATAGTGAAGCAGACGCAGTATGAAAAAGTAATGACAGAAGCAGCAATGAAGATTTTGGGACAGGGGGCTGGCTCACACCTTGCAGGCGCTGCCTGCGGTCGCTGTCGCTCCGGCACTTTATGGAAAACCTTTGGACACCCCGGGCAGCAGACGCAGCGGTGCCGTTGCGGAAGGGGGCAGGGGAAGGCTGCCCCAGGGCTGACACCCAACGCCGTCTGCGCGGAGCTGCTGCCGCCCGGAGCTCAGGGTTTAGAACCCATTTCGGATCACAGACGGCGTTTCTGAAGGCTGAGCTCCGAACTAACGGGTAACAAAGATGGAATAAAATACAGCCAGAGAACGCCCTTGTGACTACCCAAACTGCGGAATGCTTTATGCTCTAAAAACTGACGATTTTTCCCTGTCACTTCAAAACGCAAACTTCATCATAGAGGCTCTGAAGGTCGTTCTCCAACTCTGGATGGACGCCTGACTGTCTGTAGGTATGAACTTTCGGAGCTTCACCGACTAATCAAACAGCTGACATTCATCGTCAGCTCCACTCCTCTGCACAGCAAAGGGTAAGCAGTTAACGCCACTTCGGCTCGTTTTTCCTATCCGTTTCTTCTTTACAGTTTTCTAAACTATACAAACAGGATTCATTTTAAGACATATTTTTATTTACTTCTAAAACCACTTAAAAAAAAAAAAGGCAAATTGCAATATGCAGTAAGTCTTCAGAATTCGGCAGTTTAAAATAACACTTCGCATCCCCCAAGACGTGCTGCGATTGCCCTTTCCGCGCCACACATGGGCTGAAGGCCCCGGGCACCGAACGCGCACCAACTTTGGGGATTTCTTTTACCGTAGCAGCCGGAGCTCGGCCAGCAAAGTCGGGTTCTGCTGGGCTTTCTCGGGGGTGGGTTGAGAGGCTTGTTCGTGTTCCAGCCTGAGGCGCTGAATTTCTTGCAGTATCTCTCTGTAGGAACGACAGAGGGCAGATTAAAGAGGAAGAAGGTCAGTCCCGGCACTGCTCTTAAATACTGTTCTAGCCCTTCAAGCGCTCTTTTGGCCTAAGCGCAGCAATTTTGTTGGCGTAGGACTGGCACGGACCCAAACCCAATCCTGTGAATTGCTGTCATACACACGGAAAACTTATTACTTAATAAGTAGTATGAAATCACTCGTGTGCCATACGCTGGCAATGCCTCTCCAAAACCTCCCGTGCAGGGTGGGCTCAGAGGCTGCTCTAAGAGGGGAAAAGCTCCATTTTCAGCACGATGGGCATGGCACGTGCTGCCGGAGGGGCTCGGAGGCAGCACCGCCGGCGTCCCCAGCCGTGCCAGCACCGTTATCCTCCCGCCGCCCTGTGCCGGCCTGCCGGAGGTCGGCAGGAGGAGGGAGAAGAGCAGCTCATAGACCTAGAGACAAACGCACGAGGGGAAGGGCATCAGCCAGCTTTGTGTAGCCGGAGGTGAGGGAACGCAGCACCCACGGCCAAGGACTCACTTATTAAAATGGAAATAAAATCCTCCTGGGAGCGAAGATTATAATCTCTAATTCTACCCGCTCCTGCTCTTTTTTAAAACTGCTGAGCAGCTCCCCTTGCATGGTCCCGTACCCGTGCTGATAGAGATCTCCCTTATCTGTGATCTCGAGGAATGATTTCAAGCGCCCGCAAGGTCTCTCGGCAGCGCAGCGAGGGTGCGGGGACGGAGCTGCTCTCCAGGAACTGGTTCTCCTCCAAGCCGACCCGAAGCAGGGTCGCACCCGCTGCGCTGAGGATGCCTTGGCCGGGGCCATGCAGGCAGCGAGCTCAGACACGCTGCCCAGGTGTGGCTGGACCCCAGCGCGGCTACCAGGAGAGCACATCACCGGGCTACAGGGAGGCTCTGTGGGCAACTCTGAGCCTACCGGTGCCGTACGGCACATGGGGTTGGCAGCTGCTCAATGGCTGGGTCTTTGGAGCTGCACCATCGCAGACAGAGAAACATGAGCTTGAGATGTGGCTGCTGAGGAAGGGGTAAGTGCCAATGCAATACTGCGATAAAAACAGCGATCTCCTTAACAGTCCCTCTGCAGCAAGAAGATCCACAGAATCACGGAATGGTTTGGGTGGGAAGGGACCTTCAAAGGCCATCGAGTCCCACCCCCTGCCCTGGGCAGGGACACCTCCCACCAGCCCAGGTTGCTCCCAGCCCCGGCCAACCTGGCCTTGAACCCCTCCAGGGATGGGGCAGCCACAGCTGCTCTGGGCAACCTGGGCCAGGGGCTCACCCCCCTCACACCAAAGGATTTCTTCCCAATATCTCATCCAAATCTCCCCTCTTCCAGTGTAAAACCCTTCCCCCTCGTCCCACGGCTCCCCTCCCTGCTCCAGAGTCCCTCCCCAGCTTTCCTGGAGCCCCTTGAGGGACTGGCAGGGGCTGGAAGGTCTCCGCGGAGCCTTCTCTTCTCCAGGCTGAACCCCCCCAGCTCTCTCAGCCTGTCCTCCCAGCAGAGGGGCTCCAGCCCTCCCAGCATCTCCGGGGCCTCCTCTGGCCCCGCTCCAACAGCTCCGTGTCTCTCCTGTGCCGAGGCCCCAGCGCTGGAGGCAGCACTGCAGGGGGGTCTCCCCCGAGCGCAGCAGAGGGGCAGAATCCCCCCCTCGCCCTGCTGCCCACGCTGCTGGGGATGCAGCCCAGGCTGCGGGGGGGTTCTGGGCTGCCAGCGCACGGTGCCGGCTCGTGGCCAGAAGGAGGAAACCATCTCTCCTACAGCCCATCTCCTATTTCTTCCAGCCCTCCCAGCTTCCTCAGACGTTTTTGTTTTCCAGCAAAAGGAAAAATAACCCTCATCCTTTTCAAGCTGAATTTACCCACCCTGGCTTTTCAACCTGCTTGCTCCACTACCTCGCAGCTGATTTATTTTCCTGCTGCGAGAAGTTTGCTGGGGCTGCAGACAGCAACACCCGGCAGCGATGCAGCTCCTGGGGCTCGGCGCCAGTTCAGATGATGGTAAGAAGATCAGTGAAGAAGATCCTCCCCGGGGAACAAGGGCACCGCAGCTGCATCCGCACCCAGCTAACCGGGTAACGAGGCAGCTACACCTCTCAACAAAAGATCTAGGGAAACAATCTGCTTAATATAACACCAAAGGTTAAAAACAACAAAGCACAAGGACTAAAGTTTTTTTCTCTCCTCAAACGTTGTTCCTAAAACAATACTGATCAAAGCTCGCTTTTTACCTGTTTTTGTTTTCCAGCTCCGCTATCAGCTGTCTTTGTTGTTTATTGGCATCAAAGCTGAAACCCAGGTCTGTCGGTGGGCGAGGCTGGTGGGTGAGGAACAGAGAAAAATTAGACAAAATATTCATTACCTGTTACCGCGTACGATACGGTTTGGATCCGGCCCCGTATCTCCTGGATGCCGTGGGGCGATACCCACAGCCCCGGCTGCAGAGCTGTGAAAAGGGCTGTGCCGAGACGGGCGACGGGGGCACACGGAGACGCCGCTCTGCTCCCTGATCTCAGGGTGGGCGGCTGCTGAAAGGCTGACCCGGCTCACCGTCCTCACTAGCCCTCTGCAGAATTTTATTTGCCCCCTTTTTTTTTTTTTTTTTTTTAAAAGACCTTCAGAAAAAACCACAGCGTACCTGTCTGTTCCTAACGCACCGACAGGCTTCCCTGGGAAAAGACGCAGCTACACCTTTATCATAAAGTCTTTTAGCGAAGCATTGACCCTCCCGTACACCAGCTGGTGAAGAACAGTTAGAATAACGTATAGCTTACGAACAGGATTGTTCACAGATATCAGATTTAAGCATGGTCACTGCCTCTGGGAAACCTAATTCTTCTGAACCCCTCAAAAGCATCACTTGGAGGGAGACTGCTGAATACATGTGTTTTCCCGGCGAGTCCTGAGCTCTGCGGTCCCTGTGTTTGGCACACCTTTCACCAGCAGCCACCACCACTACTGAGAAAAGGACCAGGCAATTAAACAAGAATTTGCAGTCTCTGGGAGAACCTGCCGGCAGCTGGGCTGGATGCTGGAGAAGCCAATTATACGGACCAAAAAGAGAGAGCGAGAAGAATTACAGGGTCTTCTACTGGCTCAGTGCATTTTCCCAGTGGAATCCTGAGACACTGTTTAGGAGATGGAGTACAACCCAAAGCTATCCTTCTGGCCATCAGACACACAAGTTCTCCACTCAGAGCTGAGGATTTTATCGCGGAGAGGTCTCCCTGGCTAAGAAATGCCTGAGGAACAAGACGGTACGTAGGGTCTGCTTCTGACACCAGGCCACCACAGAATCACCGAGTGGCTGAGGCTGGAAGGGCCCTCTGGAGGACATCTGCTCCAGCAGGGCCACCCAGAGTCAGGTGCCCAGGACCTCATCCAAACAACTTGTGAATATCTCCAAGGATGGAGACTCCACAACCTCCCTGGGCACCTGTGCCAGCGCTCGGGCACCCTCACACTGAGAAATGTCTCCTGATGTTCAGAGGGAACCTCCTGTGGTCCAGTTTGTGCCCACTGCCTCTGCTGCTGGCACTGGGCACCACTGGAAGAGCCTGGCTCCGTCCTCTGTGCACCATCCCTGTAGGTGCTTGTAGACGTTGATGAGATCCTCCTGAGCCTGCTCTGCTCCAGCTGAGCTCTCTCAGCCTTGCCTCACGTGTGAGATGCTCCAGTCCCCGGATCCGATTTCCTTATTCTGGGGGTCTCTGGGTCCTGTGCAGAGGGGGTGAGCTCACACTGTTGGCGCAGATGATTAAGGCCACGGTGCCTCTGCCTCCCGCCGTGTCCTTGGGAAATGGGGTGTGAGCACCCCCAGGATGGTGCTCGTGGAGGAGATGCCACAAACACGGCAGCCCTAGGAGAGCAGAGCCATCCCACCCGACACTGGCCGTGCTGTGGGACCAGACGGGGTCCCGACTCTTGGCTCGTCGTGTTGGTGGCAGATCAGAGCTAGGACTCCTTGTTTCGTTCACAAGCGCCGGTGTTTCTCCGGGAGTGCAGACTGGGCAGGACTCTGGCTCCAGGGGAGACTCTGAGGGGCTGATGTGGCAGAACAGCCCAAACGCGGGCCAAGGGAGCCTGGCAGAGTCCCCTCACTGCTGGCGCCTGAAGGATGAGCGCAGATACCAACGTACCGCCCAGCCGGCGCATCTCTGGGGCTTTGTCAACAGCGCTGAACTTCGGCGCTCTGCTTCTGCCTTCTGTTTTCATCTGATCTCAAGATTGCACAGATTTTTACCGCAACATTTTCAGAAGGACCTCAGACTGGGATCCTGGTTTGAGCAGAGACTTTCACAACCATTTTTGGAAACCATCTGGGTAGAAAAACAGAAGCTGGAGAGAAGAGCTTGGTGTCCACCAGCGCTCCTGGAGACAGGCTGGAGAGTGACAGCTCCAGGACGATGGGGACAGACACTGCTAGGGCTTCAGTTTTGTTTCGCTGTGGGTATCTAGAGCCAACACGGACTGGAATTAGGCCTGAAGTGCAGACAGCACTTCTCTTCTCTGGGCAAAACCCACGTGGTGGGAGGGTTTGCACGTGGCAAATGAGCCTTGCTTGAATGACACACCTACAAGCTGGTCTTCCGTGTCCTCCCAGGTGACCCGACAGCCACTGCAGGAGTCTCCTAATGACGTGGAAACGGCCTGTGTGAAAACGGGTTGGCAAGGCAGGTCCCAGGCAAGAAGAAACAAAAAAGCTTGGGAGTTAAAATGAACAGTGTGAAAAATAAAAATAAATCAACCCAGAAACTGAAGTGCAGAAACACTGTTTGTTGCAGCAGGGTCAGAAAAACCCCCTCTTCGCCCAGGCAGTGGGGAGGAGCTGACGGCGCAGGGTGGGCTCTGCTCTCACACCGAGGAACGGGGCTGGTGTGGGCGAGGAGCTGGGATGGACCTGCTGATACAGCCGGCGCAAAACCCCAGCTCACATCTCATCTCACCTCATCGAATCACCGAATGATAGAATGTGTTGGTTGGAAGGGACCTCCAAAGGCCATCTCATCCAACCCCCCTGCAGTGAGCAGAGACATCCACAACTAGATCAGGTTGCTCAGAGCCTCATCCAGCCTGGCCTTGGATGTCTCCAGGGATGGGGCCTCCACCCCCTCTCTGGGCAACCTGGGCCAGTGTCTCACCACCCTCATTGTGAAGAACTTCTTCCTAACGTCTGATCTAACCCTGCCCTGCTCTAGTTTAAACCATCGCCCCTCGTCCTATCGCTACGTACCCTTGCAAACAGCCCCTCCCCATCCTTTCTGTAGGCCCCCTTCAGGGACCGGAAGGGGCTCTAAGGTCTCCCCGGAGCCTTCTCTTCTCCAGGCTGAACAACCCCAACTCTCTCAGCCTGTCTTCACAGGAGAGGTGCTCCAGCCCTTTGATTATCTTTGTGCCCTCCTCTGGCCCCGCTCCAACAGGTCCATGTCCTTCTTGTGCCGAGGGCTCCAGAGCTGAACACAGTGCTCCAGGTGGGGTCTCACCAGAGCAGAGCAGAGGGGCAGAATCCCCTCTCTGGATCTGCTGGCCACGATTCTTTTGATGCAGCCCAGGATGCGACTGGCCTTCTGGGCTGCAAGTGCACACTGTTGTCGCATGTCCAGCTTTTCATCCACCAGTACCCCCAAGTCCTTTTCCACAGGGCTGCTGTCTGTCACATCATGCCCCAGCCTGTATTGATAACGAGGATTGTCCCGACCCAAGTGTAGGATCTCATCTCATCTCATCTCATCTCATCTCATCTCGACGTTTGGGGTAGATGCAGCACTGCCACCACTCTTTCCATCTTGGGGTGACCCGGACAGTTTCAGTGTAGATAACACTGACAGAACCTACTGGTCCCCCAGAACAGTGCATCACAAAGCTGAGGTCCCATGGTCTCTCCCTGCATCCTGGTACAACCAACTACAAGGACAAGTGCAGGTGACGGGTTTCACCCGCAGCCTCAGGAGCTTCCTGAGGCTCTGGGGCTCCATGTGAAGCACATGAACCTTTGTTCTGCTACAAAGTAGGACTGTGCCTATAAAAACACAACCTTGTCCTTAATCCTTTTCTTCCGAAATCCTGTCCAAAGCCTGAATCACCCTCATGACCCAAAGTACTTGAGTCCTCGAGGAGCAAAGATGACACTGCAGAGAACTTAGAGGAGGCACATCCCTCATGCTGCTCGCCTTGAAGCATCACTAGCAAGAGGTCTTTTGGAAACTGTACAGTGGCTATTTTGTACGACAATTCAATGTTCTCTTATTTGTTCTACTGCTTCTGAGAACCCATTTAATTTTTTATGGTAACTCAGAATCAGAGTTATCGGGGTTGGAAAGGACCTTTTGAGATGGTCTAATCCAAAACCCCTGCTCAAAGCAATGTCAGCTACAGTGGGCTGCTCAGGACATTGTCTAGCTGAGTTTTGAATAGCTCCAAGGATGAAGACTCCACAACCTGCTGGGATGACCTGTCCCAGTGCTTGAGCCCTTACACCGTAAGAAAGCTTCTTCTTCCGTTTCAATGGAAGTGAGCTAGTGCCCATTGCCTCTTGTCCTTTCATAGGACGCCACTGACGAGAGTCTGGCTCCATCATCTTACTTCCCACCATCATATATACAAAAAGACCCCCAAAAATCTTCTCAAGGCTAAACAAGCCCAGAAAAAAAAAATTCAGGCTGCTGATTCTCCACCAACATGTAAACCTTGCAGGTTCTTAAACTTAAAAGGCACCCGATGCTCCCCCTGAGAGACTGCGACGGGGATGCCTGTCCTGGCGAGGCAAAAAGCACCAGGCAGAGGCACTGGAATTTGATCGCCCGTATTGTTAGATATTCAGTACGGCCCCTGCCTTATTTTTAGCCCAGACTAACAAGCGCTCTCGAGCAATTCTCAGCGCGGTTTGGGATTTACCCAAACTATCTGCAGCAGGTGCTTTGTACGCAGCTGCACTCTTCCGGAGCGCTCAAGATTATAGATGTGGGTGCCAGGAGTTTTTAATGACTGCTACACACAAAGCCTACGTGTCTCCCGTACACTCAGTTATTGAGATACAGCACTTATCTCTCACCTGATCTACACCGCGATGTGGACTCAGGAGAGGTGTCTAAACTCTTGCATGTCCCAAAGCGTGTCAGAAAGTCACGTCAGACAGCACCGAGCCTGCCGGAAATACCCCAGGGGTACGTGTCTAATTGCTACCGCTTGTCCAGAAAATACCTGACACCAGTTCTGGATATATCTGACCTTGAACGGGTGAGAAGAGACAGCTCCTGTGCCCCACTGCCCCCAGAGAGGCATCGGGGGAGGCAGCGGCTCCCTCCGTCCTGCCAGCGGGGCGAGACACAGTGCTGGTTGGGAGGCAGCGCTGGGATGCTGGTCCGTGCTCTCTGGGTCAGGTTTTATTAAAAAACATCCAACGACGGTCTGATATGAAAAAACATCAACCGCCCAGGACATGGGATTTACAGCCTCAGGGTAAAAACCCAGATTAGAATAGAGAAAACGGACCGAAGACAGCCCAGACAGATGCTTCGAGCAGCCGGGGCACGAGGAAATTCACCAGAGCACTGAGATCTTGGTATGTCAATAAACCTGAGGCAACCTCAGAGCCTTCGTGGTCATCTCTGGGAGCACTAAGTTTCATAAGGGGACACTCCACATGCTAGAAGAGGCCATCCACACCGCTGACGTTCCAAGCAATGTAAGGAGGAATTAACAGCTACAGACCAGTCGGCTTAACCTCTGTTCGTGGGGAAAAAACCACAGAATAAAGCCACTTGTAAAGACTTTGAAGACAGGCTAATAGTCTACATGGAGTTTTTAAGATCAAATCACGCCAAAGCAAACCACTTTCCTTCCACAGTAAAAAACCAAATCCTGTGTATAGGAGAGAAACTATTAACACAATACACTTTCACCTCAGCAATGCTTTTGACATCCCCTTGTGGGGTTTTACAGCTTTTCTTTTCGATTTAGTACCATTCAGTATTTTCATTAATATCATGGAAGACGGACTAAAGCGTTGGCTTCTTACATCTGCAGAGCACACAGTGGTGAGCTCCCACTGCTTTACAGGACAAAATAAAATAGAAAATAAAAAATATGCTAAAATATAAAGTTATTTGATGAATTGGAGAAATGGTTTGGAAAAAAATAGGTTGTATTCTAATAAGACAAGTGGAAACTTCTCTTTATTTTTTTCTCTATTTACTCTTTTTTTTTTTACATTTTACAGATTTTACACATCTCTATTTACTTTTGAGATGTGAACTGCATCGACACCCAAGGGACGAGACAGCGTTTCTGCACAAAGCGGGTTTGCTGCTGAGTCGAGCCCCCAAGCCGGGCGCGAGGCCACGACCCCAGGGCGCTGCAGAGCCCGGGGCGCGTTGGCTGGAGCAGGGTACGTGCTGCAGCGCCTGACTCACCCCTGCTCTCCCACCCCGGTGAATCGCGGCTTCCAGCTACAAAAAAGCTAAAACGCTAAGGGTCAACTGGAGAAAGAGGGTGAAGAAGAACGATCAGGGGTCTGTACATCATGACAATGAGGAAAGACCAAGAGAACGAAGGGGATAAAAGAATGAGAGGAGATAACACAAGAAACTTCAAATATACAACGCTTGTCGCTAAGAGGAAAGTAATACATTACTCTCCGTAACCCCTGAGACAGGAGAATGAGTGGTGGGCTCAAACCAAGCGAGGAAGAATTATGTCAGGATTCAGGGAGAACTTCTTACCGGTAGATTAATTTACATATTGGAACAAATTGCCTCGACGGTCTCCAGCTGGAGTGGGCTCCATCCACTGAGGTTTTTAAAAATAATTTGGATAAGCATCTGCCCCAGCGCGGCTCGGGCAGAGCTGAGCTGACCCGCACGGGACAACGCCTGTAGGCAGGTCCCAGCTGGACCATCGTTATCCAGAACCAGGGAAGCCACTAAACCCTCAGGGCAATCCAGCTTGGATAATGCTGCGTGTAGGGTGTTCACATTGATACCGACCTATTAATTGCAAAGAGATAAGGTGCATGATCCAAAAGCGATGGCCAGCTTTAATTTTCATACTGCAGAGAGCAATGTTGGTTGCGTGGCCATTTCCAGCCTCTGGGGATTCCTCACGGGTCACTGTTCCCTTTCAAAGAATGTGAGAGAAAACCCTCCTTTAATCGAGAAGCAAAGCTCGGTTGCGTTCTTCTCTCTATTTACACCTAGTTTGGAAACACGTCATCTTCTGGTTCCATAGCTGAAACCAAGCATTGTTTCCTGCACTACGGCAAATTGCAATGTCTCAGAATGTTTTTCCCCATCATCATCATCATTATCACCATCATTGTCGTCATCATCATCAAAAAACTCCTCTTCCTCCTCCTCCTCCTCCTCCTCTCTAAAAAAAAAAGTAATCTTTCCTCTAAATACCCCAGAACATCCCGTAACTCATATTTCTATCAAATCTAAAGTATCAGAGATCTTCACTATTTTCAGGCTTGTGAACTAAATACAGTTATTTGAATCAACAACTTCCCACCTCTTCTGTTCTGATTCAAGTCATTTTTTCCTCTATCCTTTAAAGCCTGAAAAATCTGACTTTCTGCTCCCCTCGCGTCTCAAGCTCTTTGATTAGATTTTCTCTATCATTCTTCCTTTTTTCCCTTTTATCATTCTCGTTACTGCACTTCATTCACGTTGCTTTATAAACCTCTAAAGACCTGTGAGAAAACCCACATTATTTCATAGAAACTAGTGAAGTCACTGACCGTCACATTCTGAGTAACAAAGAACTAAGATTAGGCAAGAACTCAGATTTTTTTCTTTTTGAGTTCTCTCGTTGATGGGAAGAAATCTTGCTGTTTATGTTGCATTTTCGGGTGGTTTTTCCCATAGCTCAAGCGTTGCATTTATTTCCCACTGTTTTTTTTTCTCCAACTACAAGAGCCTGGTAGTCTTACGCAGCACGACTGTGCAGCATTTGTACAAAATCTGCCATTCTACCCACAAAACCACACCTGAGCCCCACGCATCCAGTGTGCCGGGCACCTGTATTCACTTCCTCTCACAAGTGGGAAGTCATTTAAGTAACCAAAAATTTCTTATCAGTTACGTTTCCCGCAGGATCAGTAGCCTTAATCTCTCCGTGATCGATCGTTGATCAATAATCCCCCAAGTTCCTTTACAACCTGCCCCTGAGATGTACCTATTTCCTCTGTGACAGACAAGCACCTTGCTGCAGCCTCTACAAAAATACGACGTCGTAATGGAAGAGTTTACAATGGACACTTGGGTTTGGAAATGTTTGTCACTACCTTTCTCAAGCCTAGATGACTGCAGGCTGTTTTATGGAGCAGACGGTTTTAACGAGCCCTGGATCATCCTTTGCAGCCGTCTCAGGATGCCCTCTTCTGAAGTCATCAGATTTCATGGGCGAGGGGAAGTATCACCCGGGGTAAAAGGATTCTGAAGAATGACTGAGAAGCTGGTGGACACGGTGTGCGACCTGTTATTATCTAAGGGTTTTAAATTAAATTCATACGAGTTGTGGCTGCCCCATCCCTGGAGGGGTTCAAGGCCAGGTTGGACGGGGCTCGGAGCGACCTGGGCTGGTAGGAGGTGTCCCTGCCCAGGGCAGGGGGTGGCACTGGGTGGGCTTTAAGGTCCCTTCCCACCCAAACCACTCTGTGATTTGATGACTCTATCGCATTACCTCTTGTGGAAGCGAATATTTCAAATGCATCTTCTAAATAAGCTATTAGAAGATAAAGCATGAGGAATCATTCAAATGTGTAACTACCATGCTGGGCTTCTGGTTGGACATTGGTAGGACAGCCCATGCTTCTTCAGGGAATGAACTCCTGTGGAACACAGGGAAGGAAATCTAACTGTAGTCGCCGCCCTCATTTCTGCCCAGCATTTTATTAACACCAAATTCTTACGGCCATCGCCTTTGGAAGAGTTTTAGGTACATGGTATAGGATTGCGATGGCGAATGCTATTGTCCTCGTAAATCCAGGGAGGCAGACCTCATTAGAGCATTTGCATGCTGCTATTTACCTCGACGAGGGGTACCTGTCCTCTCTGTGAAGTTAGACGTGGTTCTTAAAACCTCTGCGCTTAACAGAGAAAAACACAACCCAAACCAGTCATTTACTCATCAGCACTCTTACATTTGCACTCCGTCTTACTGGACAGGTATGAATGACTTGTGTCTCCCAAGATTTATTACTGTAATTCCTTTCTTTAAAAAGCCCAGCAGCTCCAGGTCCCTTCCTGCTCAGCAGCACTGAGCACCGGGGACACGGCCCCCTTCTACGCAACTCTCGCAAAGGCTTTTTACTACAGGGAGCAAAGACCTGGTGGGAGCCAACAGCATAAGATGTGAGGCCTTCAAAATTACTACCAAAAAATCCCCAACAACCCCCATTTGCACAAATGCATGAGAAAATCAACAGAGTTTGTATTATTTTGTCCTCCGTAGCTTTCCTTCTCAGTGAGATGTAAATATCTCAGGAAGAGAATAGTCCGAACTATTACGGCATAGAGACAATGTGGAGAACTCTTCTTGGTCCTACTGGGTGCAGCTCCCAGTTTTCTGACAATAACGCAGTACGACCAAGCCCCAAAACATTACCGATTCCTGCGGAAACAACCCATAGAGTTTATCCAGGGTAAAAGGATTCTGAAGCATGGTGGAGTGGGAAAAGAAAAAACACTTTTCGGTACACTGAATTGTAACAGGGGTCGCCAAACAGCAGCAAGACCAAAGCCAAAGTTTTTCAAGCTGAGGACTAATATTTTAAAAGTTAAAATGTTAAAAAAAGTTTAAAAGCTAAGAAAACTCCCCAACAGGGCTGAAGATGCAATTGCCACTGCCTTCTGCTTTCCTGGTGCTCCCCAGAAATGCTGAAGTCTCAACAGTTCTGAGAAGGTCATCCAAATGGCAAGCCCCATCCTTTCTCAGTAAGAAAATTCATAAGATGATGATCATAAAATCTACGTAAAATCCTTAATATCACATCGGATCAGGAAGACCTGCTAGCACTGCAATTTAGTTTTCCTATGGATGGACCATTAAACTTGAGAGAAAGTGCCACGATGGGACTTCAAGTCAGACTGGTATTTGTACCAGGGAGCATTCACCTACGGCATACTTTTTTCTTTCAGTGATAGGAGAGGATTTAACTACAGTTTAATCAAGCCCCAAAAATGCCAGTTTTCAAGCAGTTGTGATCCTCCATCACCCTGATTTGGTAGAAACTGTCAAAGAGCAGTAAAGCTTGAGTCTCACGGGCATCAGATTCCAGGATCCTCGGTGGAAGGACCTCACGGTGTCATGGGAAGTCTGAACCAGTGCTTCACCTGCCCATCCCTGTGGTATCACAGTCGTCTTTATGATCAACAGACAAAAAAGAAGAGGAAACAAATAACAAAAAGAAGTTCATGTAACTGGTACATCCAGGAGAAGAAGAAATGATCCAAGAACCAAGGTGCAGGTTTGCACTGCAAACTTGTATACAGGAAATCTGGTTTACTCTTCTTTATTTAAAAAAATAGTTATTAAATAATGCCTAATGCCTAAAAGAAAAGTTACATGAAGGGGGTAATATGTAGATTGTAGCTACAGTAGCTTTAATTAGATGAGATGATGACAGGTTTTAGCAGTGCTTAACGTTAAGGGAAGAAGAGCAACCACACACTGTTTTCAAAAAAGAGCAACGTGGGCAAGAACCTAATTATTGTAACTCATCCACATAACTCAACCTAATTATCCACTCATCCATAATTGAGTATTATCTCATATTTATTAGGTGCTCGTGCTTTTCCTAGCAGCAAGGCTGCGCAGGTCAGCAGAGTCCTGCGCGGTCCCCGAGGACCTCAGCTCCTGCCCAGCCCCACCTGCTGCCCGCCGCGGTGGGTCGCCCTCCATCAGAAGTCATCGGGAAGCAGCACGAACGTCTGGGGCTCACAGACCAGATACCAACCTGCGCTTGTACAAACCAACACGCCAAGGAATAATTCAGGGGGGTCTGGGAGTTTGCTACCAGCAGAAAACGGGGAAAAAAAGAGCGGCGGTGGAGCAGGTGGGAGAGGAGGGGAAGGAGGTGTTGGCTTGGAGAAAGGGAGCTGTTGTGTAGGATGTTGGTACCAGAGGGCCGATGGCTGGTTTATACACATGGCTGTATACACGTATATTCACCTAAAATACACGTAATCACCCTTTCTCTTAAAAGCGTGCAGTCCCTCATGTGCAGGATTACCTGTGCTCAAGCAGTAGGGCAGCACTGAGGGGGACCCGCTACGTGCGTGGGAGGGATTTTGTAGGGGAAAGTGGGCAATGGCTGGGGACAGCGGAGATCAATTTCAGCCCCACTTGTATCAAAAAGATGGCGCTTGCTAGGAAATGCCGGATGTTTTTCTTACCTCAGACTGATAATCTGAACAGATCAGCAGGGGGAGACAAACAGATGAAGCTGTGATCTTGGAAGTTGTGATTTACACGAAGTTTGGCTTGCCTTCCATTAATTTCTTCACTTTACTCATCCAGTCACCTTTTCCCTCTTTTGCTCTCTCGCTAACCGGGCTAGTGGAGCCAGCCAACGGCTACTTCAACGCGCAGCACTCCGCTGTGCCCGAACTGGCAGGCCAAGCATTGCCCTGAGCGATGTACGTTCAACAGAAGGGATTTTGTCTTCTGAAGACTGGCTCGAAGAAAACAAGAGTAGCCCAGTCAGAGCTGGGGTCTCGCAGTGCGTAATTGCGCCGGTTGCATCCATCAGCCTCGCTCCACGGAGCAGCTCGCAGGGATCGGGTGACAAACGAGCCGTTCTCCTTTCTTCTCCTCCCTCCCCATTTCTTTTTCTTCTTTAAGAAGAAACAGACTTGGATTTCAAGAATTAACTCTGAGATCTGCCTCAAATTATTTTGTCCCAGTAAGACTTCCAGCGAAGGCACTTCCCCTAAAAATGTTAACGGAATGTATTTGCATTCATATGGCGAGTGACATTTATTACAGCACCAAGCCTGCAGAAGGCAGTTCTAACATTTTACCTAATTTGAGAAAAAGCAGAAACCGAGGGGCTGAGTCAGATCCTCTGCCACATAATCCCATGTACAATTTCCAGCAGCGACCACTGCCAACTACTTCAAAGGAAACAGTAAGAAACTTTGCATCAGGCTGGTTTAGTACGAACATTCTGCGTCTGGGATCCTCTTCATTTCTAGCAGTTAGAGCATGTTAAAACATGAAGCGTATTACACCTGAGAAGCAGGGCTGGAGAGGATATCAGGAAATAATTTTGTCCACATCAGCCTTTCTCAAGTATTCCCAGCAGATATTGGTTTATCTTGGTTTTAAAACCTTCATTGACAAATATTCCATTCCTCCTTTACTGTCGTTTGTTCCCATCCTCCACTTTCATTACGGTCCAGATTAATAGAAAAGGGAAGGAACCTCTGGAGGTTTCTAGTCCGTGCGCTGCTCCAGGCAGGGCCAATGCACAGCACGTTGCCCAAGAATGTGTCTAGTTGCGCTCTGGACGTCTCCAAGGAGGATGATCCCAGTTCCCCTCTGGACAACCTCTTGCGCAACAATATTTGACCATTAGAATGGTGAAAAAAAGTTTTCTTAATATATAGTTGGAATTTCCCTTCTTGCAACTTCTGTTTGTTGCTTCTGGGCCTTTCACTGTGCACCTCTGTGGTGGGTTGACCTTGGCTGGCCGACAGGCCCCCATATGCCTGGCTCACCAGGCAGCTGCGGCCAGCAGTGAGATCCCCCGTTGCTTTCTCCTCTCCATCCCGACCATACCCAGCTCTCAGCCTCTCCTCGTCTGTCACGTACTACAGCCACCAGCCATCCCGCTGGTCTCCCCTGGGCTTGCTCCAACGTGGCCACGTCTTTCTTGCCCCAAACCAGACACAGTGCTGCTGATGTGGCCCCACCAGCTCTGAAGAGAGTGGGGAAAGTCACTCCCCTCGGCCAGTGACCCTCGCTCTCCTGGCTGCACCCTCGCCTGGAGTGGGTTGCCTTTCTCCAAGGGCACGCTCCTGACTCCGGCTGTCCACCAGGATGCCCAGGTCCTCTTCTGCAAAGCTCCTTCTAGCCCGTGGGCACCCAGCCTGCACTGGTGCGTGGTGTTACCCTGTCCCAGACGCAGGACTGGCATTGGGCTGTGTTGAACTTCTTTATAGTTCTTCTGGCGGGAGGTGTCCCTGCCCATGGCAGGGGGTGGAATCAGATGGTCTTTAATGTCCCTTCCAACTCAAACCATTCCGTGATTCTGTGACAGTTGTCAGCTCGTTTCTCCAGCCCGTCAAGGACTCTCAGGTTAATGCTGCACAGCTGCAGTGACTTACTGACTTACCTCTTACCTGCTCCAAAAGTCCCTGTGTATTTATTTTGAACTGATCTGACTCCCCCAACTTACCTGCTCTGAAGACGATGTTACGTGACGCACCTTCAGCAGTAAAGACTGACACAAACAACTCGCTGGGCTTTGCTATGGTTTTTTCACTCCTGACGGCTCTGTTGTACATCTCGGCCATCCAAAAGTCTTATTGATTCCCTAGTTACATTCCTGATTTGGATGGTATTGCAAATCTTTTAACTATGGACTTCAACATCGTGAAGTTTGTGAAGTGCTCTTCAAATTCTTTTCCCATTTCTGAATTTCCTGTTAACATTTAACCCGACATGTTTATAGGCTTTCCTTTTCTTTCCATCTGGGCAAGCTCTGCACTTCTTTAATGCCACCCTTTCCTCGGGACATCCTCCTTAGCTTTCTTACTGACCCGTGAAGAGAGCTTGTTTGTACGGTTCTGTTTTCTTTTTGAATTTTGACACACAGATTTCCTAAGCTTCTAATAGAGGATTTTTAACAGCCTCCAGGCAGCTTACAGACTTCCTGCTCTTTCGACTGATCCTTTCAGGATTTTTTCTAATTGTTTCATTTTTACATAGTTCCTTTTCTGGAAACTGAATACCCACATACAGGATTTGCTTGGCGCGCTCTCTCCTGCCGCCAAACCTCAGTGCATGACAGTCACTGCCGTGTGAGCACAGCTGGAACTCGTCCTTGTGCACCGTCCAGGACCAAATCCAGAAGGGCACCTCTTTGTGGATTCTATGACTAGCTGTTCAAGGAAGCATTATTTATTGCATTCCGAAGCCACTCTGCACCTCCCTCTGAAGGGGCACTGGTTTGGTCTCTATGTGGGTACCTGGAATCTCCCACTGTCCCTTCCCTGTCCCAAATTCATGGCTCGTCTTACCTCACTTAACATTCATCGAATCATAGAATGACAGAACCATAGGGTTGGCAGGGACCTCTGGAGATCATCCCGTCCAACCCCCGGCCACAGCAGGGTCACCCAGAGCAGGTGGCACAGGAACGCGTCCAGGGGGGGTTGGAATGTCTCCAGAGACGGAGACTCCCCCACCTCTCGGGGCAGCCTGTGCCAGGGCTCTGCCACCCTCACAGCAAAGAAGTTCCTCCTCGTATTGAGATGGAACTTCCCATGGTCAAGTTTGTGCCCGTTACCCCTTGTCCTGTCCCCGGGCACCACTGAGAAGAGCCTGGCCCCATCCTCCTGACACCCCCCCTTTCAGTATTTATAAGTGTTGATAAGGTCCCCCCTCAGTCGTCTTTTTTCCAGACTGAAAAGACCCAAATCCCTCAGCCTTTCTTCATCAGAGAGATGTTCCAGTCCCCTCAGCATCTCGGTAGCCCTTTGCTGTCCCCTCCCCAGCAGTTCCCTGTCCTTCTGGAACCGGGGAGCCCAGAACTGGCCCCAGTGCTCCAGCTGTGGCCTCCCCAGGGCAGAGCAGAGGGGGAGGATGACCTCCCTCCACCTGCTGGCCACACTCTTCTTGCTGCCCCCCAGGATGCCATTGGCCTTCTTGGCCACAAGGGCACATTGCTGGCTCATGGGCATCCTGTTGTCCCCCAGGACTCCCAGGTCTCTTTCCACCGAGCTGCTCTCCAGCAGGTGACCCCCAACCTGTCCTTGTGCAGGGGGTTATTCCTCCCCAGGTGCAGCACCCTACACTCGCCCTTGTTGAATTTCATAAGGTTCCTCTCTGCCCAACTCTCCAACCTGTCCAAGTCTCTCTGGATGGCGGCATGGCCTCTTGGTGTGTCAGCCACCCCCCCCAGCTTTGTGTCATTGGCAAACTCGCTGAGGGTGCACTCTGTCCCCTCATCCAGGTCATTGATGAATATATTGAAGAGGACTGGGCCCAGTACTGACCCCTGGGGAGCACCACTCGTCACTGACCTCCAACTAGACTCTGTGCCCCTAATCACCACCCTCTGAGCTCTGTCTTTCAACCAGTCTAGCCACCTTACTGTCCATTCATCAAGCCCACTCTTCCTAAGCTTCCCTGATCACTACCATCATCTAATCCTTGGGTCAGTATTTCTTTTCCATTATTAACAATTTAGAATTTCAACCCACAAGGACTCCGCAGTTGTTCTCCTTTTCTGGGGTGTTTTTAAGTGGCTACACCGTGTATTTCCTTTATCTACAATGCCACTGCCTTGCCCGCGCATCCTACCACATCCCTGCCACAAACTCACCGCCATGCACTCTGTGAGCATCTTTGTCCTACCGGATCTCCGAGATGTTCATTATATTGGGGTTGTGATTGGATATTCCTCATTTTAATTCCATATGGGAAGAAAAAAATGGTCCTTTTTTCCTTTGTTTTGTTTTGAATTCCCGAGCCTCTAATTTACTCCCATCTCTCTGTTTTAATATTGTAAGAAGACTATCAAATAAAAAAGGACTATGGCTGACAAATCTCAGCTGTTTGGTTTCCCATAGCCAGAGAATCCTCACCATTGAGCCACACAGCCACGGCACGCTGTCCCAGAGCTCCGTGGGACAACTGGCCACCTTGGCCCCTGGTCACACAAAGCACTGGCGAGGGAAGGGGGACCTCCTCTTGGCAAGAAGGAATTAGAAGCTGCCATAAAGCAGAGCATTTGGAAAAGGGCCTTTAAACTCAGACTCCTTCAGAATATGGCAAACATACCCCTTTCAGCGTCGGTGGCAATGGAAACACACCATCACGCTTCCATCCTTTCCCTACCACGCTTCACCTGGCAGCACTTTGACATCTACCCTAAGATGTAACTTATTTGGAGGGAAAAAAAAGCAGTAATTTGTCAAAGGTCTTTGAAAAGTCTCCATAAACTCTAAATGCTGCTTTCTTTAAATCCAAATAAGTGATTTTTGGCCTCCTTCAGAAGCACAAGTACACACAAACAGGTTGAGGTGATTCACAGATTTTTACATTATCAGGTTCTTTCAGAACCAACACTGCGACTCTTTAGTTTTCATGATACTTCTTCCTTACTACCAGAAAAAGTCACGGAATCACGGAATCACGGAATCTTCAGAGTTGGAAGGGACCTCTAGAGATCATCTAGTCCAACTCCCCTGCTAGAGCAGGGTTGCCTAAAGCACATCCCTCAGGGCTGCATCCAGGCGGGTCTTGAAAGTCTCCAGAGAAGGGGACTCCACACCCTCCCTGGGCAGCCTGTTCCAGTGCTCTGTCACCCTCACTGTAAAGAAGTTTTTCCGTGTATTTGAACGGAACTTCCTATGTTCCAGCTTGTGCCCATTGCCCCTTGTCCTGTCGCTGGGAACCATTGAAAAGAGCCTGGCTCCGTCCTCCTTAAACCCACCCTTTAGGTACTTGTAAACATTAATCAGGTCCCCCCTCAACCTTCTCTTCTCCAGGCTAAAGAGTCCCAGCTCTTTCAGCCTTTCCTCATAAGGGAGGTGCTCCAGTCCCATAATCATCTTGGTTGCCCTTCGCTGGACTCGCTCCAGTAGTTCCCTGTCCCTCTTGAACTGGGGAGCCCAGAACTGGACACAGTACTCCAGTTGTGGCCTCACCAGTGCAGAGTAGAGGGGAAGAATGACCTCCCTCGACCTACTGGCCACAGTCTTCCCTATGCAGCCCAGGATGCCATTGGCCTTCTTGGCGACAAGGGCACACTGCTGGCTCATGGATAGTTTGCTGTCTACCAGGACCCCCAGGTCCTTCTCCTCAGAGCTGCTTCCCAGCATGTCCGCCCCTAACCTATACTGGTGTTTGGCATTCTTCCTTCCCAGGTGCAGGACCCTACACTTGCTTTTGTTGAACCTCATTAGGTTCTTCTCTGCCCAGCTCTCCAGCCTGTCCAGGTCACGCTGGATGGCAGCACGGCCCTCTGGAGTGTCGGCCACCCCTCCCAGCTTGGTATCATCAGCAAACTTGCTGAGGATACACTCTGTCCCCTCATCTAGGTCATTAATGAATATATTGAACAAAATTGGACCAAGTATTGACCCCTGAGGGACACCACTCGTTACAGGCCTCCAACTGGACTCTGTGCCAGTCAAGTCATAAGTAAAAATTCTTCCACCACCTTCCAGAGTGAAATGGATTCAGTGCTTCCTATCTCAACAGCTTTAATTTTATATGAAGATTACACAGAAATCCCCTCCTTTTCCATCTAAACCAGAAAGTTTGCACTGTATTGCTTTAACATTTCAAATGAGCATAGTTCTAGTGAACCACGCGACGGCAGAAATGCAAATATACCATTTGACAGAGATAATGGGAACTGACAGTTAAAAATGTTTAAAAAGTGTAATTATTTTCTATTAACGTTTTACCAAAGGGAAATATCTGGTCACATCTGTATGACGAGGTCAGATCACTGGCCCAGCACACACTGAAGAAACTCACGAGAAGGCGTGAGCCCACCTCGCTGGAAAGGGCTTGGCAGGATTTATAGAGCAAATACGGAATGAAAAGGTGAGTGAGGACACTGGCGTTAAGATGCTTCTCCAGCCACGCTAATGTGTCATAGAACAGAATCATCGAGTCATAGAATGAGTTGGGTGGGAAGGGACCTTAAAGCCCACCCAGTGCCACCCCCTGCCCTGGGCAGGGACACCTCCCACCAGCCCAGGTTGCTCCAAGCCCTGGCCAACGTGGCCTTGAACCCCTCCAGGGATGGGGCAGCCACAGCTTCTCTGGGCAACCTGTTCCAACATATTGGAGAGGCTGAGGGAGCTGGGCATGTTTAGCTTGGAGAAGAGGAGCCTGAGGGGAGACCTCATTGCCCTCCACAACTCCCTGAAGGGAGGGTGGAGAGAGGTGGGGGTTGGCCTCTTCTCCCAGGGGAATAATGACAGGACCAGAGGAAATGGGCTGAAGCTGCGGCAGGGGAGGTTTAGGTTAGATATCAGGAGGAATTCCTTTACTGAAAGAGTGGTCAGGCACTGGACCAGCCTGCCCAGGGAGGGGGTTGAGCCACCATCCCTAGAGGTGTTTAAGGAACATCTGGATGTGGCACTTCAGGGCATGCTCCAGTGGCAGAGATTGTAGGGGTTTTTTTTTGTATGTGTGGTTGGACTTGATGATCTCAAAGTCCTTTCCAACCATGAAGATTCTATGATTCTATACGGTAGGACACAGACTCTGCCACGGTGGTGAGAAGCTCAGGAGAGGTCACTGCTGCTGCTGGAGGCTGTGGAAGGGGCTATATCCGACCAGGACAAGGGCTATATCCGAAATGGTACGTGGATAAGAACCGGTTGTGCAATAGCGACTGTGGGGAGCAGCAGTGAGGGGTTGTACCTGTGCTGTTGATAGACGGGGATCAGCCAGGTTTGTGAGTACGTGCTAAGCCAAGGTGCTTCTGAGCAGCACCCTCGGTGGAAAGGTCGTTACATGGCAGGCGTCACTGCAGGGAGATCCACTGCCGCTCGGCACCGTGGAAGATTGCTCCGGCAAACGCCACTCTCCTTCCGTACGGGAGAAACAGCAAAGACGGGCATCTCCCCACCCAGCCGGGCTGCAACCGTTCTATGGAATTGCAGTAAATTCTTAATTGCTACGATCTCCTATAGCTTTTCTGTTAAGGCAGTATTTATTTTTACCAGTTTAAAAATGGTTGGGTGCTTCCTTTAGTTTCTTTTATTATAAGAGACTGCAAACATAACAGATACCTTCCTTCCCCTTTCTCAGGCTCCTTCCCTCTGAAATAAACATATTCCATAACGTTTGCTCCACGATTTGTTTTCCTCGGGTATCTACGTATTTATCTCTTCTCTAGACTAAGTAGGACTAATCTGCTTATTCTCTCGTCTCCTCTGACCTCATTTCTAATAATTTGCGTTGCCGTTTCCCTGCTCTTCCCCCGCCGCCCGAGACGGCAGCATTTCTGCTGCAAACGAGGAGAGCGTCCTGCTCTTTCGCATCAGAATAACCAAAAAAAAAAAAAAAAAGAAGACAATTTTGCGCAGCTGTTAGCATTACACTACTAATCAGACTCTGAAAAAAACACCTTCCGTAGCCCAGGGTGGGTAAAGGGGGATGAATATTGACTTACGGCGTTTCCAGCTTCGGCGGCCAGCCGGGCGGCGTACCTGGCAATCAGCCTGTGCTCCTCGTCCAGCCGGCCGGGGCTGTCCAGGACACTGCCGGGAAAAGGCAGAACACCCCGTCAGTACCCGCCGCCTCCAGGCATCGCTCATACCGGGGGACGACAGAGAAAAGGGCGTATTATTGCAAAGAGACAGCGATGGGAGATGGAAGAGGCGCACTGGAAATAATCTAGAGCATCCCCTTTTTCATTCCGCTTCCAAAGGGGGGGGGCTTGCTCTCGAGACTCTCTGCCCGGTGGCATTTCCCCAGGATGCACTAACTCTGCTCTTAAATGATTAAAATAATTCGTTTTCCACAATTCACAAATAAGTATTATTAGGAGCAAATTTAATTTGTTTCTGAGGAGCTCTTCTGCAAATGTTTTTGGTTCCCTCAAGGTAAATTCAGGAGGGGCGAGTGTGCTGAAAAGCTCTGTCCCCGGGAGATGGAGGACGGCCAGTGTCCAAGTCAGGATGGTTTCCAGGGGGAAGAGCGGGGGGAACCATGCTGACCTGAGAAAAATGGGCTCCGTCACTGAACGGCGGGGATGACAATGCAAAGAGCTCTTTGTGAGGCAGGCTGTCACCCCCCAGCCCCAGGGGACATGGCAACGTGAGCCCCGGCCCCAGGGGCAGGGGGTGTCACAGCTCCAGCCACCGCACGGCCCCACGCCGACGGGCTGCGGCTGCCTGGGAAACGCTGCGGAAAGAGGCACCGCAACATATTTCCAATAACCACCCGCAACAGCGACAGCAGCGTGAAGTGACAGGAGCGTTGAACAGCGAGGAAGGAAAAGCAGAGCCAGCAGCGGTGAGAGACGCCCAGGGTTGGGAAGGGAAAGGCGGCCCTGGGTCCTCTGCCCTCTGAACACCAGCATCGTCCCCCCTGCGCTGGTTCAGCACGGACACGGTTGGTCTACTCCGGTAACCCAGCCAGCGCCCAGAGCGCCGAAGCACTTCCTAGCGTTCACAAATCATCACGTTTTTAACTGTAAACACACAGAGGGACAAACGAAAACTTTCAAGTTGCATTAACCGAAACCGGCCGACATTAAGGTCGGTGACCAGCTCGGTTTCGGTGGCAGTGGCCTTGCCACAGAGATTAACCGGGGAATCCAAATGAAAGAGCAGCTCTTTAAGTCAACAGCCAACCGAAGCGCTCAGTGGCTGCTTGTTGTCTTACGGCCGCACAACCATTTCCCACCACGGTCTCCCTTTGAAAGGGAAGCCACTGAATTAGCGACAGAAACCAAACCATTATTAACCGAGAACAGCCCGGGGTAACGTGGAAATGAGCAACGTGTTTCGTGTTGCAACGCAGCCTTTCTAACGCTGGCCGTGATGGTTCACGTGGGGTTCACAAATACCACGGTGGCTGCCACAAATGCCGCAGGGCCGGCCCGGCACGCGCTCACGGGGACATTGGGGATGAGGATCCCGCCCCAGACCGCAGCAGGGAGAGACACACACCTACTGCCCAGCAATGGACGCTTTTAGTCCACGTTACCGCTGCACGAGACAATTTACATTTCTTTAAGCTTAATTTCACAGATTTATGTTTACCTTCTTTAAGGAACCAAATCTATATTGCATACGTCATGTTTATTTTTAAATGTAGATTTAATTTCTTTTTTGTAACGCCGAATTTAACAACTTGGTCTCTTTTGAGACTCTGAAAGTCTGCCAGATGATGTGTTTGAGACGGCGTAGAAACACTGGACTGAATTTAATAGACGTACGACTACAATTTACACAGATGGGGCTGCAATGAGTATAAACTGCACTACTATGGCTCCGTGTTTGGCCGCTGGGTAATTACCTGAAGATGCTCAGCTCAACAGTGCAAAGGAAGGAGCTGCGAAAGGTCAGCAAAACCAGTAGGAAAACAGATTTAAGAGAAGAAAAAGCAGAGTCTTTCCACCAGGCTGGACAAACTTCTCACGCGCCTTCATGCTAATTCATTTCCTTAGTATTGTTTTTGAAGGAGAACAACCTTTCCCATCCCACTTTTCAAATTCAATATTGTTTTTGTTTAGCTTTCCTCTGCAATTTCGTCTGTTCAAGCATTTTCCTGCTTCCACAGGAACGCAGACCATTCCATCCCTTCTACCCTTCCCATCACCTGGTCTCTCCTAATACCTCTCCCAGCCCCTGGAACCATCATCTCGTTGTATCTAAGTGAATTAGGAAATAGGCACTGACAATTTCTTACTGCCTTGAAGAACACCTCTAATTAAAAAAAAAAAAAAAAATCCTTTTGCCTTTGCTTTTAGAAACATTTTACATACGGAGAGGAAGTGGAATTCAAGCACATCTCCTGGCCCTCCCGCGTATTCTTTAATATAAACCAGTTTGAACAAATGAACCACTACTGCAACCTACAGCTCTGCCGGGCTAACAGAGAGGGCATCGAACACGACCTACGAAACACCACACAATCCCTCACATCGCTTCACGAAGGAAAACTCACTTCCTTGTAGCTTGAATTTCTGTGGAGACATTGCACAGATCCCTACCCTGAATCCCCTCTCTGGACGGGAGCCCGGCGGAGCTCCCTGTCCTCCCCCTCTGGCCCTTCCCCAGCCCAAACGAGTCCCATTGGTGGCTGGTGCTGCCGGGGGGGAAAGGTCGCGGCGCGGCAGGGGGCACACGAACTGGAGGACAGCAGCTCAAGCAGGACAGGAACGGCAGCAAAGGGGAAGAATAAGCCTGGCTTCAGCCCAGAGCTCAGGAGGGAGCAGGGAACGGGAGTGCGAGGTCAGAGATTTTCACAGCAGCAGGATTTTGGAAAGGTAATAGTACAGATTTCCCTGTCTTAAAAACACCGGGGCAGGGTGTTTGGTGCATTCTGACCAAACACGTTTAGCCACTGACACCATCTACATGGACTTCTGCAAGGCATTCGACACTGTCCAGCACAACATCCCGGTCTCTAAATTGGAGACATGGATTTGACGGATGGACCACTTGGTGGATAAGGAATTAGTTGGATGGCCACACTCAAAAAGTCGTGGTCAATGGCTCGATGTCCAAGTGGAGATCAGTGATGAGTGGGGTTCCTCAGGGGTCAGTTCTGGGACTTCTGCTGTTTAACATCTTTGTTGGCGACATGGACAACGGGATCGAGGGCACCCTCCGCAGATTTCCAGACAACACCATGCGGAGTGGGGCAGTGACATGCCTGAGGGATGGGATGCCATCCAGAGGGACCTGGAGAGGCTGGAGAAGTGGGTCCCTGTGAACCTCATGAGGTCCAACCAGGCCCAGTGCAGGGTCCTGCCCCCAGGTCGGGGCAACCCCCGGTGCCAGCCCAGGCTGGGGATGGAGGGATGGAGAGCAGCCCTGAGAGAAGGGCTTGGGGGTGCCGGGGGGGGAGAAACCGGCCATGAGCCAGGACCGTGCGCTGGCAGCCCAGAAAGCCAACCAAGTTGGGGGGTTCAGCCTGGAGAAGAGAAGGCTCCGCGGAGACCTTCCAGCCCCTGCCAGTCCCTCAAGGGGCTCCAGGAAAGCTGGGGAGGGACTCTGGAGCAGGGAGGGGAGCCATGGGACGAGGGGGAAGGGTTTTACACTGGAAGAGGGGAGATTGAGATGAGCTATTGGGAAGAAATTCTTTGGTGTGAGGGGGGTGAGCCCCTGGCCCAGGTTGCCCAGAGAAGCTGTGGCTGCCCCATCCCTGGAGGGGTTCAAGGCCAGGTTGGCCGGGGCTTGGAGCAACCTGGGCTGGTGGGAGGTGTCCCTGCCCAGGGCAGGGGGTGCCACTGGGTGGCCTTTAAAGGCTCTTCCAGCTCTAACCATTCTGGGATTCTATCATTCTATGACAACATTGTGCTACTTATTCATCACCGATTAGTCAATCCACGAGCTCTCCCACTTCTTCCTGTGGAGACGCAGGTGACAGCTGACACATGGATAAGGCAGATGGAAAGGTCTGACGAGGGGAGGCTTTGACACGCACAAGGAGAGCCCGGCTCTGTCGCGGGGGCCCTGGGACAAGGAGACGGACTCAAAGTGACTGGAGCCACAGAAGACGAGCACCCCAAGGGGGGACAGGCAGGGTGAGGTGATGCTGATTTTTGGGTGTCAGTGGCAATGTTTGAGACAATGGGACAAACACAAACAGAGAGTATTGCTTCTGCAGTCACAGCCTCTGCCCTGCCCTGCCACACTGGAAGTAGTGTTGGGGAAGGTGATGATCTGGCCAAGGACATGGAACCGGCTTCGGACTGGCCTGACAAGACCATCCCTGATTTTCTGCGTGAAGGCAAGAGTTAACAGAAAGCCGAGAGCAGGAGCAGCACAGGAGGGACAAGACGAAGGAAAAGGGGAAAAATCAGTGCCCTGCACATCTGCTGGCCCGAGGCGCTCATACGATGCCCAGGGAAATGGGGCAAATGCGGCCTGAGAAGAGAAAGACACCAGTGCCCTGTTGCCGAATACTAACGTGAAAGTGAGCTTGGACATCCAAAGGACTGGCGAGGGATGGGTGATAACGAACGGATGTAAGGGAAGATGATACAACACGGGGGGAGGTTTGAGATCTTAGGCTCCTTCCAAAGCTGCTTGGGAATTCACGGTGCAGAGAAGGGCAGAGGGCAGCCAAAGAAAGCACGGCTTATTTCAGCGCTGACCTGAAGGGCCACACGTCCCAGCTGTCAAGAGTAAGGATCCTGGGGACAGGACATCTTTAAGAAATTTTTTTCCTTTTGTTCTCCTTTAAAATCAGGAGTGCTACAGATAATTGCAGTTTCAGAGCCAGGAATTTAAAGGAACCCATATGAAAGCAGCCAAGCAGGTAACCACCCACCCATCCACCCAGAGCAACCCACCAAAAGTAAACCACATAACTCCCATGGGCAGCTGTCTCCCGCAGGAAACGCAGAATACGGAATACATCAAACTAATGACACCCCAGGTAGGGGGACTTAATTTTTTCCAGTGAAAAGTGGAGCTGAAATGGAGGCTTCACGGGGACCAGGGAAAAGCAGGCTTGCGGAATGACGGGGGGTGTGAGTTATGAACGCTGAGCTTCAGAAACATGTAACAACCAACCATCCGAGTAATAAGCACAACTCATCCACTCCATGAGCCTTCCAACTGCTCACGGTATAACATGCTGCGCTCCGCAGCCGTCTTTGCCTGTAGCGCATCCTTTAGGGTGAGGATTTTCTCTTATTTCTTTGAAAAGCACTTAACCAATTTGGCCTGCTACCACAATAATGCAGTAGGTAATAAAAGAAAAACATATTATTGTAAGATAAATGAAGTCCACTGAGCTCTGCTTGCTATATGCCTTATGTAGCTCGGATGGACTTTTTGGTTGGAGGACATCAGTGAATTAAATAATTTATAATATAATGAAAAATCTCAGGGATCCAGCTAGCCACGGCTTAAAGGCTCTCAAAGTCTGGCTGAAAGACATGAAAAGATGCTGGGCAATAAAGAGCCAAGGTGAGTATACACAAAATCAGTGACTGGCAGTGGAAAAAAGTTGAAATTTGAAGTGGGGCTCTTTTTAAAGAGTCAGCACAATTAATCACTGGGACAGATCGTCAGTGAAACGAGCGGCTTCTCCATCGTGGTGTTCTCTGGAAGCTACACCTTTAGAGAAACAAGGTATTAGGTTCAGCACAGGATGAACAGGGGCAATGGGCTTGAACTGAAAGAGGGGAGATTTAGGTGAGATACTGTGAAGAAATTCTTTGGTGTGAGGGGGGTGAGCCCCTGGCCCAGGTTGCCCAGAGAAGCTGTGGCTGCCCCATCCCTGGAGGGGTTCAAGGCCAGGTTGGCCGGGGCTTGGAGCAACCTGGGCTGGTGGGAGGTGTCCCTGCCCAGGGCATGGGGTGGCACTTGGTGGGCTTTAAGGTCCCTTCCCACCCAAACCATTCCATGGATCTATGATGCTATGAATAGGGCAGGACAGGACAGGACAGGACAGACTAGACCACTGCAGTTGGAAGGAACCTACAACAATCATCTAGTCCGACTGCCTGATCACTTCAGGGCTGACCAAAAGTAAAGCATCAAGGGCATCGTCCAAATGCCTCTTAAATGTCCAAATTCCCAGACACGGGTATGATCCGACAGAGAAGATGCTTTGATGGTCTCTTCTGGTCCTGAAGGCTCTGCTACCCTGGCAGGAGAGGGGCCGTGAGGAGCACGAGGCGCAGCCGGGCCAGAACAGCAGCGGGAGCAGACGCAAGCAGGAGAGCAGAGGAGAGAACGGCAGGGACGGCTCCGACAGAAATGCTGTCCGTAAGTGAGATTTACTGCTATCTCCGCCAGCCAGAGACAGAGAGGGTCTGTGGGGCTGGCTGCAGCACACTGAGCATCTCCCCGGCCTGCCCAAAGCAGAGCCATTTACTGTCATACAAGATTTCTGGGGGGGCGAGGGGTGAGGATCTGGAGAAGTGACAGTGGGGACATTTCATTAGTCTCTCGTGCTGACTTGGAAGATGCTCCCATGCACAGTGAAACTAGGATTTAAATTATTCCCTTCGCATTTGGCTCCTAGGAGTACGCCGTTACTCTGGTAACAGCACCGAGTGACTTTTTTAAAATTTAAAGACCTAAAAGACTGAGAACCTCTCCACCAACTAGTTGTAACATGGCAGCTATGAGCTACACGCAGTATTTCAACCTGTCATATACTCTTCAAACTGCACGCCTTTGTATCTCCAAATCCTATGATTACAGTAATTGAGTGAAGGTGAGAGCCTGAAATTCCTCGTTTTTTATTGTCTTGTGGACAATATTATGGGCTTTCAGCTCGTAGCAGGTGACAGCAGACAACAGTGATTCACTACCAAGGAAAAAACCTGACTTTCCCCAGAGCTGCAGACAGCCAGAACGCGCTTCATCAACACTGCAGTGGAATACAAATTTCTACATGACAGAGGGATGAAACAGGACTCTCAAAATCTTACCCAGAGGATGACACCACGGATAGAGCAAGGCCTTTACGTATAGCCTCCAGACCACTAAAACTCCTTCTCCTTCCCAGCACAGCCCTGGCTCTGTAAAGGCATAATTTAATTGGGTCCAAACGTGGAGTACGGAAAACCTCCCGGCTACGTCCTGTGACGAAATGGGAGAGCTGCGTTTTGGGGCTTTAGGGTAAAATTTCTCCACACAGACACAGACATGAAATATAAATGCGCACAAATACTGAAGCTGAGATAAAAAGAAATTAGTTCTTCAAAGCATTAACATTTTTGGGAAAGACGCAGGCAGAAAGAGTCATATGAAGCAGGTCGCGTTGATGGGATCGGGAGAGTTTGCTTGTTTAGCCCAGGTTACAAAGACGGTGACAGGAGGGGACGTGTGTCTGTGGCCGCGTTTGGGGTGGAGAGGTGGAAGCACGAAGGAGAAGGAAGAACAGTTAGAGTTACAGGACAACGTTGGCACAAGAACTAAGGGGCACGAGCTGGCTGGGAAAAAAATTAAGGTGGAAATTAGTTTCCTACTGGTGAAAGAGGAGAATGGTCACGGAGAGAAAAATCATCATCTGACCGGTTTGGGACGACGTTAATCAGTTCACGTGAGGGATTCTGTAACGCGGTGACTGCAACAGGGTGGGAATGGACACAAATCCGTCCCTTCCCAGCTGGTGCGTGCATGCGTGCGTACGGATTTGTGCGTTTTCAGAGGATTTTGGAGAATAGCGATCCATTTCCCTCTGTTTGCCAGCGGAGGCCAAATACCTTTGCCTGGAACATCCCTCCCTGGGGGAAGCAGCGTTCCGGTCCCCGTCCCCGCTCCGGCAAGGCTCTCCTAACACTAACCGTGCGCCGCTCTGCAGCCGGCTCACGTAGGCTGCTATCAGTGCGTGCTCGTCTGCTAATCGGCCGGCAGCATCCCGGGCACACTGCGACCTACCAGCGATGGAGGCAAAAGAGAGCAAACAAAACACGACATAAATACAAAGCAAATAATTAATGGATGTTAACCAAACAAACAGTTAAAAATTAAAACAAACAGATGAGTAATCAAAAAATGTAAATATGCTCCCGCAAGCCCCACGAAAAGCACACCTTCTGCAGTTAAAGATTAAAACACAGACTGGAGGAACATTTGGGCGCCTAAATACGTGACGACGGCAGCTGTGGAGGGTCCCTGAGCCCACCGTCACGCCGGGAGAGCGGGACCGATCCCAGCCTCGCGGGCTGTGACTGCGGCAGCGACGTTTCCAGCAGGATCCACGTCTTCAGGGAGCCGCCGGGAACAGGCTGCGGGGCACAACCGGGACCGGAGCCTCCGACCTGAGCAGAACTTAGCCTTCTGCACCCAAACAGCTCCAAACCCACCCCAAACCGCGCTGGGTTGCAGTTTTATCGCTGTGTCTAAAATCAGAACTGAAAGCATCCGGTCTCTTTCTCTCATAATAATAAACGAAAATACCAAGAAAGTGATAAAAACCTAAAACGTTCATGGTCGGTATCAGCAGAACTACCCTCTAACTGCGGTTCATTAAAATACGATGTACTTCTTTGTTTTGGGGACTCATAAAAATAAAGCCACTCTCGTTTTGCATGTTCCTATGACTAGAGACTGACTGCAAGAAGTATTTGTCAGCAGTAATCCCACACAAATATCTATTTGTCTATATGGACCAATTAAAACCTGCTGGTTTCTACCAGGCTTGTTGACGGCAGCATCTCAAAAACCGTGAGAGAATACGGGGAAATGGTTCTTTCTTTTTGTTTGTCCCAGGCACCGCACACAAAGGCAGCAACGTCTTCTCCTCCAGCCCAAAGGAGCGAGACAGGGTTCTGCCGTGCCGGGGTGCCCCCACGGCCCGGGGAGGTTTTGTTTTGCCTCCAGGTTGTGACTCTGCCTGCAGGACTCCGGCCCACCACCTGCAACGGCGCTCGGGAGGAGACGGCACCGCTCAGCCGGGAGGTGAGAGGTCCCCTGCAGATACCACATCAGCCTGCTACCTAAAAAATGACTCTCGAACACGTAGCGCTATTATTTCAGCATAATACGCATTTCTTGCAAGTGTACGAGTGCACGAGAAATTCCATTTTTCATTTCTATGTCAGCTATTCAAGCCGCTCTTTCAATTTACAAACTGCAGTTAATTCCGTCTCCACACATGTCCAGGAAGTATTTGTCTCAGAAGCTCTTATAAACACAGCATTTATTGCTTTCAGCATCAATATACTGATACTATGAAAACAGAATTCATGTTTTTTAGACATACAAACTCTTTTCTTCGCTGTTATGTGCAGCAACATGTCAGAGAACTCTGCCAGAAGCAGAATAAGACCTTACAAAAAAGAAGTAAAATGGAATTACCCACGTCAACCCCTCCAGGCAACGAGCAACCTTTGTAATAATGGGTTTGTAATAGGAACGAGACTTAACATTAACCACCGCACGGAAGAATTTTTAAGCAATCTACACTTTGTGAAGCCTGACTACCGGCAAGTGCTGAAAAGCTTCACTTTAGCTACGCTTTATAGCAGGCACATTGCTGCAACCACAACAATTAAGATTCCAAGACTTTTCCATTATAATTCATTACACAGGCTCTTTTGAAAAGGAAAAAGCCCGGCAGAAATGACCACATTTTTAACTCAAAATGGGAATAGCGTTAAGAGCGATTAGCATTCCTGGTTTGGGAAGAAAAAGAAGAGTTAGATTAAACTAACGTGCGTCTGAACACCATTCCTAGCACGTATGGGATTTTCCCTTCACACCTGTGGGCCTGCCTGGTGGTCCCCCAGCCCCCACTGGGACATCGCTCGGCAGCCTCCAACCCCTGGAAAACCAGGGAAGGCAGAATTAAGGTGCCTGTCCCAGGATGGCACCAAGGGAGCAGGAACCCTGCGAGTGTTCTGGGTGTTGGACCCTTCCGGGAGCAGCTGTAGGGAACCATGGCAGGAGCAAAGACGCAGCCAGGTCAGGAGAGCTGGAGGACGAGAGGGACGGGGGGATGCTCACTGCTACTGTCCACCACCAGCAGGAGTGGATGGGTCCTGGGGGGGATTCATAGAATCATAGAATGGTTCGAGTTAGAAGGAACCTCCTCAAAGCCCACCCAGTGGCACCCCCTGCCCTGGGCAGGGACACCTCCCACCAGCCCAGGTTGCTCCAAGCCCCGGCCAACCTGGCCTTGAACCCCTCCAGGGATGGGGCAGCCACAGCTGCTCTGGGCAACCTGGGCCAGGGGCTCACCCCCCTCACACCAAAGAATTTCTTCCCAATATCTCATCTCAATCTCCCCTCTTCCAGTGTAAAACCCTTCCCCCTCGTCCCATGGCTCCCCTCCCTGCTCCAGAGTCCCTCCCCAGCTTTCCTGGAGCCCCTTGAGGGACTGGCAGGGGCTGGAAGGTCTCCGCGGAGCCTTCTCTTCTCCAGGCTGAACCCCCCCAGCTCTCTCAGCCTGGAGCGTCCATTCATCGCTCTCTTCGGCAGCGCACAGGTAGTTTCTCGTCGAGGAGGTATCTACGCACAGTGAGCAGGAGAAAGCACAGGGCTTGGTGGGATTCTGTGGCTTGCACCGGGGTGCTGTGAGGATCTTGTAGGTACACGTGTTGCTTTCAGAGACCAAAAGAAGTACTAAAATAAAAAAGCTAGTGTAGGTAACCCTGATCTGCAAAACTCACACAAACACAAGCTTCACAGTTCAAAAAAAAAGAAGCATTAAACTCATATCCACTGTCCGAGTCCTGGCTGCTGCTCCGTTTGCCAACGGCATTCTGTGTTTGTCCCAAAACCAGAGCCGGTGGGGCAGCACTGGGTCGTGGTTCAAAGACAGCAGGATTTGAGTTCTGCTGACATCTGCCTTTAACTCCTTTCCAAAGAGCTTGTCTTTTGCTGAATTCAGCGCCTCTGGGAAAGCCTGAGTTAACCAGGACAAGCTTAATTCTTCGTGAACTTTGTCAGTGTAACACCTGCGCAGCGTGCATAGAGCCACCAGCACTTGCCCAGAGCAGACTCTGGTCCACCTTCTCCTCAAAGGGGGATCAAACGGACGAGATAGAAGATGTTTTCCTAAACTGTTCTTGGAGAGGGTACTTGAGAGTGCAGAACCTGGGCTGAAACAGATCTGCAGAACGTAACACGCCTCTAGACCTACAGTTTCCACCACCCATCCGAAACCTCCGTTGCTGAGAGCTGAACCTGGTGCTTCTCCTGCCCGCTCCCCAGGCCACACCGCGTCCTCTCACCAGCCCGTACCCATGGG
The DNA here is from genome assembly GCF_028500815.1 of Rissa tridactyla. Lineage (NCBI taxonomy): Eukaryota > Metazoa > Chordata > Aves > Charadriiformes > Laridae > Rissa > Rissa tridactyla. Next base: position 127,002,424 of record NC_071468.1, on the reverse strand, counting down.
GACCGCTGCAAGGGCTCTGCCAAAGCACAGCACTCTCCTTCTCTGGCAGGTCGACACCACCAGCTGCTTCTGGACCTGCAATGTGTCCACAGCCACCTTAGCGTCTGTGTCCCAAAGCCCAGAAAGCACATCAGGTGGAAGCCACCACTATCGAATGACTGTCTGAGATAAGGCATTCCTGTTACTACAAACCCCAGTCACGTTGTCACCTCCTTTTTGGGAGAATATTGTTGATTTTCACTCAAGCTCCTCATACACTACAAATTCCCCACTTTTCTGCTTCTTATTCTCTGAGGGTGGTGAGCCCCTGGCCCAGGTTGCCCAGAGAAGCTGTGGCTGCCCCATCCCTGGAGGGGTTCAAGGCCAGGTTGGCCGGGGCTTGGAGCAACCTGGGCTGGTGGGAGGTGTCCCTGCCCAGGGCAGGGGGTGCCACTGGGTGGGCTTTAAGGAGGTCCCTTCCAACCCAAACCGTTCTGTGTTTCCATGATTATTCATGCATTTTATTTTATTTTCTGTTGCTCAAAGCTGTCTATATTAATTTCACCTTATTGATCTACAGGACCACTCTGAATTAGAGACTTGCCCTCTGGAGAATATCCAGTAGAATCATAGGATTGCCTGGGTTGGAAGGGACCTTTCAGACCATTGAGACCAACCATCAAGCCAGCACTGCCAAGGCCACCACTACCCCATGGCCCTCAGCACCACGTCTGCCCGGCTTTTCAATCCCTCCAGGGATGGCGACTCCACCACTGCCCTGGGCAGCCTCTTCCAATGCTTCACAACCCTTTCCGGGAAGAAATTGTTCCCAATATCCATCCTAAACCTCCCCTGGCGCAACTTGAGGCCGTTTCCTCTTGTGCCATGGCCTGTTCCTTGGGAGAAGAGCCCGACCCCCCCTGGCCACCCCCTCCTTTCAGGGAGCTGTAGAGAGCCAGAAGGTCTCCCCTCAGCCTCCTCTTCTCCAGGCTGAACACCCCCAGCTCCCTCAGCCGCTCCTCACCAGACTTGTGCTCCAGACCCCTCACCAGCTCCGTTGCCCTTCTCTGGACACGCTCCAGCCCCTCAAGGTCTTTCTTGGCGTGAGGGGCCCAAACCTGGACACAGCCCTCGAGGTGGGGCCTCCCCAGTGCCCAGTCCAGGGGGACGGTCACTGCCCCACTCCCGCTGGCCACACTGTTCCTCCCCTGCACAGTGCCGGTGTGACATTTACGTACGCCCGTTCCCTGTTTCATTGTGCAAACTGCCAAGACAGAAACCGAGTAACGCTGAACTGGGAACAGACCCCGTGGGATCCCACCTGACACGTGCTCCCTCTTTGGGAGGAAAATATTGATATTTTCTTTCTCTGACTGCCATTTTTCAACTGGTGTTGCACCCACACGACAGCAGTTTCAACCAGTCCACGTTTACCTACTTTATTTACGAAAATACCATATGGGATGGTGTCAAAAGCTCTATGAGTCAATACATGTTAAATTAGTGCTTCCCCCTCCTTCACGAGGCCACCCACCCAGGCAGAACCACCCAGTTTCCATTCTTTGACATGATTTGTTCTCGACATAGATGTGCCAGCTATTTTTATTCCCTGCCCCTCTACGTGGGCACGGACCGATTGTTTTATAACGCGTTCAGGAATCTGAAGGTACCCCTTCCACTTCCACGCACCTATTTCAACAAAAATGCTTCATATAGCCTTGGCTCTTGACACCACACCACCACCCTCTCTCTTTTCTCCCTTTTTTTTTCATAATTTAAAAGATAAGCAGCTCGGTTCCTTGTCTATACAGACGGCGGCCGCAGCCATCTGACGAGTGGCCGGCTGGTGGGGACAGGGACGCTTCGGGGCGCCTCTGCTCCAGATGCAGCCACAGCTGTATTTGCGTCTTTCTGAAAATGCCTTTAAAACCTGAAGTCTGGGAAAGTTCATTGCCGAAAAAACGCCTTCAGAACTTAACTTTCCAGAACCTCGAGTCATATCGACATCTTCCAAGAGAATTTTTAGACATCTCCCAGAATCAGGCCTGGCCCTTAACGTGGCCTGAGTTCGGAGAGCCGTCAGGCACGCTGCTGAGGGCTTGTTTTGTTCTGCTTTAAAAAAAAAAAAAAAAAGAATATATCTCTGGTAGAGAGACTCAGAATTATACTATAACCACAGAATCTTTCAGTTTTCAGAAGATGGTATCAAGGTTTCCCAGTCTGAGGTAAAACGGAACCACGACACAAGGACAAAGCGCCACCTCCTCCCCCCAGGTCAGCCACATGCTGTAACTGAATTCTTCAAAGCAGCATTAAAATGTAATTTTACAGTATGTTTCTGACCCTCTTCATATAACAACAGCCACCACGCGCAGAACCAGGTTCCACCACGCAAAGCGATAGTCAAAAGAGAGCAAGAACTAACATTAACCACACTCTTTCTGAAGCAACATGAAGCGGGAAAAGAGAAACAAGGTCCAAGGAATGCGCAGGGAGCTGGAGGATGCTCCGGGTCCTGCTGCTGAGGGGGACGGCTGAGGGTCTGGGTGCTCGGTCACGGCTGGGGCTCGAACACGTCACTGCCCGACACTGAGAACGGGCTCCGAAAGCTTCCTTGGCTCCTGCCCCAGATTTTACACACTAAGACTTGGCTCTGCAGCTTTATAAGCAACCCAATAAATTATTAAGGTATTGAAATGATGCTTTTGGTGTCTTAAATTCATTTCTGTTCCAAAAATCTACCAGGAAAGCCAAGTAAAATAGACATTTGATTTTAAATGCTGTAATTTACAGCAAGAAATCCCTGTGCATTTCTATTATGCTGGCTCACAACTTTGTAAATCTTTACAAAATTGCACACGGCTGCTCTGGCAACTGAGACGGCAAAGAGCTTTTCAAAGTGGCCAGGACACAATCTAGAGGGATCTCTTGTTTTCTGTCGCATTACTTTCCCCCACGATTGATTTACACAGATGTTAAGGTCAAAAAGGATAATCGCCGCCATCCTCTGCATAACACAGCCTGTGAAATTTAGCACAGTAATTTCTGAATCAAGGCCGTGCTTCCGACTGACCCGCCACGCTCCGTTCAGACTGGGATGGGGTCTGGCTTGGAGACGTGGAGTCGTGGGGAAGCCACCGCTTGCCTTGAACGCTCGAAACAACCTCTTAATTTCCGCAGACCCTCACCTCCAGCTCTCATGTGCAGGACGGGGCGTACATCCAGGCTGGAAACCACGCCGTATAATTACGGAGAGAGACGTAACGCAGCCCAGCAGCAGCAGCATGCCGCGTGGTCATCGCTAAAGCAGAGAGCACAGGGAAAAACCATGATCTTGTAACACTTGAATTTAAAGAGACACTGGAACAGGGAGGAACGAAGAGCCAGCAAAGTGGCTGCAGAAGGACAGCAGCGAAAAAACCTGTTTGATTACGTATGCTGCTGTTAAGTTATTTTTAAAAAAATCAAAATCTTCATCAGGCAACTTATACCAAACACGTGGAAGAACATCTGGAAGTGTAAAAACAGACGACTTGAACAAGAGGTGGGGGAGGACATCCTTCCCTCTGCTCAGCGCTGGGCTCCCCAGTCCTGGAGGGACACGGAGGGATTGGAGAGAGCCCAGCGAGGGGCCGCCAGGGTGCGGGGGGACTGGAGCGTCTCTGCCATGGGGGGAGGCTGAGGACCAGAGGCCACGGGCACAAACCAACAAATTCCACCTGAATACAAAACCCCCACTTTTTCCCTCCGAGGGTGGTCCAACACTCGCCCCGGTTGCCCCGCGAGGCTGCAGAGGCTGCGGCTGTGGCGCTATTCCAAGCCCGACTGGACGCCTGGTTGACCCCACCTGAGCAGGGGCTGGACCAGGCGGCCTCAAGAGGCCCCTTCCAACCTCAGCCAGTCCGCGGTTTCTCTGAGTCGGTGATATTAACATGTGAACTGGGCTAACAAATCTCGGAGCAGGCAAAAATCAGGTAGCTTAGGGAAAAAAAAAAAAAAAAAGGCAAAATGGAGTGAAAAAGAACTGAAGAAGAAACGAAGTGTTTGAAAGGGATGAGAAAAGTGAGAGAGAGCAAATCCGAGTTCTCACGAGCGCAGTGCTCCGGATCTGCTCTGCCTGCAGCGTGACTCCATGATCCGAAAGGTCCCTTCCAAGCCAGACGATTGATTGTGAGCAGGGACAGCCCCGCTCCCCGTCCCCGACCCTGTCCCTCCTGGCATGGCGTTTGCTTCCCTGCTGCTCTGCAGTGGGTAGATCGCAATAAAGCTATTGGAAAACCCTTCCTGAACCGGAGGGAGGAGGAACAGGAATGAATGAGAAGTATCACTTCAGCGGCAGCACACGAGATAAACTGGAGCAGCGCTACTGGGGAAAGGAAAAAACGACAGGAAAGGTGAAAGTAGCTGGTGTGAGAAGTGGTGTAAAGGCAGACCAAAGCTTTCACAGCAGAAGTAGGTCAGAAGATACCATCAAAGCAGCATCGGGATGGAGCACCTGCAGGTCCTGTGTCTCCTGTTCCCGCCCAGCATTCCCACCAGACCCGTGCTCTCTCGGGACGAGTCCGCAGAGCAGGGCCTGCCATCCCTCCGAGGTGTCCGCATGCCAACGGCAAGAGAGAAACACCTCTCACATCAGGGCTCCAAACCCAACATTCCTTCTATATCTTATTCAGGTATTTTCCTCTTGATCTTGAACCTTCAAGCCACGGAAGAGCAGTGTTCAAACGTCCCAGCTGTTCCCCTGGCTGGAATTTTTCCCCCCACCACACTCTCCACGCATCTTCCTCATAACCTACATCCCACAGACTCACAATCGCACGCGCAGGATTTGAAACCACAGGTTAAAAATAAAAACTTTAGGCATCTAGATATCTGTTTAAATAATTAGTACTGAAACCCAGAGTTTTTGTTTGACATCGTTAGGCCGATTCACGATGCCGACCCTCGTCCTCACCGCTCCTTCCTCCTTGCCGTCCCTTTCATCTTGTTGTCAAGTATTGTCACACCTTCCCTGAGCGAGGTTACACGTGAGCTGGGATCTCCCTTGTCTCCAGACAAAGAGATACTTTTGTCCCTTTTCTAGAAAGACAGTCCATTTTGGTATTATGTAGATACATATATGGTATTATGGCGCAAACGTGCCTGAGCACCCGGTGCCAGACAGTGCCAGCTGCCCCAGGCCACCCAGGCTCCTGCTCCCAAACCCTCATCCCCAAAACCTCTTTGTGGCTGAACCCGTGGCTAAAATGGACCCAGGATCTCTAGAGGTCACCCAGGTCTAAGCAGCAGAATATAAGAAAACGAATGTACTCCACCTGTGCCAAAGAAAAATGGCAGTGCAGGCAGTAATGGTAGTTTCAGTCACTTTGAGGTGGAATTGGTGACTGGACGGCTCGAAGGAAATGTCAGAGAGATGAATGTGGCCACGGGAACAAAGGAGAAAAAAGGCACATTGGAAATTTGTCAGAAGATAAATTAAGCCAGCCGAGCAAATCAAAGTCACTCTGGGTTACAGAACTTAAAAAGCCAAGGGACAGCAGCAGTGACATGGCTAAGAGACACACCAGTGCACAGCTGGTGGCAGAGGAAAGTTTCTGGAGGTCGGATCCAAAAGGTGGGAACCCCCCCGTCGTGCAAACACAAAGCCGGAGAGGGACAGGGCGCGGGGGCCATCAGCGGCACTGGACACAAAGGCTGAACAAGGACAAACAAAACCAAAGGCAGGAGGAGTGTGAGGGACTAAGAGGAGCAGATAATCGGTGACATTAGGAGCAGAAGACTGAACCTCCCCCCCCAAGCGAGAGTTAATGGGAATAAAACCTCTCAGACAGGAAAAAAGAACGGTTCTGAATATTGCCCAGGCAGGTGACATCGCATCCCTTTCCACTTCAGCTCTTAAGTTGCAAGTAATTTTCTTTTTAAGCTGTAAGAACACGTTTCACCTGACCAAATGCAATGTCTGTAGTCTCCAGGCTCCTTAGAAATCAGAAAAAACCTAATGCAATGTTTTGCCATATTAGAGGTAGCAGATACCACCGAGCAGTTGAGAGGACTGCCGCTCTGACACATCCATAGACCCCTAATGGCAGCAGAGATGTGTACAAGCCTTTTCGGAAAGCACAGAGAATGATCCATCCATCTTTTCGCACAGTATAAAATACAACGCATTCAAATTCTGACATGGGTCTGCAGTGTAAGAGATGCAGCGTAACCTACGGACTGACCGCGGCTGCTGAGAAAGCAGATGACGCAAAGGGTATTTAAAGAGGGAAATACACGTCATGAACCTAATGGAGGACAGCTTGTCTTTGGGAACAGAATTACTGAAAGAAGAAAAGCACATATTGACCACAACAGGAGGGAAAAAAAGTCTATTCCTCCAGTAATTTAAAATAAATTAGCTAACACAAATAACATTTAATGGGCTTGGCCTGGCCTTACAGAAGAGACATCATCATCTCCATTGATTCAGAAAGGCTCGTTGGCTGTAAAGATCAGAGAAGTACTGTGTTTTCTTGTATCACAGGTAACAAACATAGGCAAGGCTGCACTAAAATTTCCCCCTCTGTAAATGTCTCAGTAAACGTACGGAACATCTGTCTCCCACATCCAATAATACGCTATCAAACACAAACCCACCACTGAATCAGTCAGCTTTTTTCATTTGGAAACTTACGTTTTGCGAGATGAAAAATAACAAAACTGTAATGTTACATACGTAAATGGGGAAAAAAAATCCAGAGCTGAGCGTGGCCGTAGCTCCACTTCTGCTCCCAGAACTCCCTGCTCACACGAAGAAACCTCCTCCGACCTCATTCTGTCTGCAGTGTTTCAGAGACGACGGAACGCGCCCTGCCTCGTGCGAAATACAGTTCTTGAAGTGGTGGGTCCTGGAGAGTTCATTGCCCCTCTGGATATTTTCCAGTGAAAGCAGAGGACGAGGAGGCTGGAAAAGCCAGAGGTTCCTTGGAGAGATGTGCCTGGACTGAAGAGGAGCACTGGCGAGGGCTCCTTTGGTTGGTTTGTTTTTCACTTTTTAGTTCACAGAAAAAGTGAGGTCAGGCATTAAAATCCTGCTCTTTCAGCTCAGTCTTATTCCCAACAAAACAGTTGTCAAAGGGAGGTTATTTTCATGTTTTTAACAGCAGGAAATCCCAAAAAGAGGTTTCCATCCTGCTCTGCCGCTGAATGGTGTCCTGGGAGAGCAAGAAGCTCCGCAGAGCAGCTGGCCCCGACCTGTCCTTTGGCACCTCTTGTGCAATGAATGGATGCAACCACCACGGGAATCATCGACTCACAGAGTGGTTTGGTTTGGAAGGACCTTAAAGTCCAGCCAGTGCCACCCCCTGCCCTGGGCAGGGACACCTCCCACCAGCCCAGGTTGCTCCAAGCCCCGGCCAACCTGGCCTTGAACCCCTCCAGGGATGGGGCAGCCACAGCTTCTCTGGGCAACCTGGGCCAGGGGCTCACCCCCCTCACACCAAAGAATTTCTTCCCAATATCTCATCTCAATCTCCCCTCTTCCAGTGTAAAACCCTTCCCCCTCGTCCCATGGCTCCCCTCCCTGCTCCAGAGTCCCTCCCCAGCTTTCCTGGAGCCCCTTGAGGGACTGGCAGGGGCTGGAAGGTCTCCGCGGAGCCTTCTCTTCTCCAGGCTGAACCCCCCCAGCTCTCTCAGCCTGTCCTCCCAGCAGAGGGGCTCCAGCCCTCCCAGCATCTCCGGGGCCTCCTCTGGCCCCGCTCCAACAGCTCCGTGTCTCTCCTGTGCCGAGGCCCCAGCGCTGGAGGCAGCACTGCAGGGGGGTCTCCCCCGAGCGCAGCAGAGGGGCAGAATCCCCCCCTCGCCCTGCTGGCCAAAGCCCTTCTTCTCCAGGGAGACCCTGGGCTGAGAACAGTCATCTCTGCCACCAGGAGCCAAACCACTGCCTCGACTTCTCCAGGCCAGAGCCATCAAGTACGCACTAGAGAAGTCTCTCATTCTCCCACCACACGAGCTACCGATTTCAGCCCCTCTCCCAGGGGTGAGAACGTACTTTCTGGACGCAGAGGTCGGTGTGGAGGAGCGGGGGCAGACAGCCGAGCTCCGCATGAGCTCTGCCCACAGGGACGGCCGGGGACGGAGCAGAAATGCTGAGTGCCTCCCGGAGGGACCCACACCCTCATGTCGACACATCTGCGACCGACAGATTAGCACTGGCATGCAGCCGGTTTTCACAAATAATTTAGCGCAATCCACTATTGTGACTAAATTCCTTCTCTTATTAAAAGCATTACTAGGAAGCGCATGAAAAAGGCTTTTCAAACTCTATACATTAATCAGTACAGACTTCCACTGAGGTTCCGCGTTAGCTCCGTCTGCCCAGAACAGCTGTATCTGTATCTGCAGGAAACCCGGGAACAGCAGCTTCCTAACAGTATGTGGATGCAATTAAAAAATTCCAGAAGCAGCTCTCTTTTTCCAACAGAATCATGCTTGCTATTCCTTCCAGCTTCACCTTCAAATAAATTGATCCATATTCGCTCCATCTTTTGGGGAAAGAAAGCAAAGCAAAACAAAATGCCTTACTCTTGGACTAGGCTACCGGTGGAAGCTGGAATATAGCAGTGTGAAGGAAGAAAGTTTGATGAAGGTATAAACAAATGTAAAACGCTCTTCAGAATGGAAAGGATTTAGGCAGGATACTACCTTTTGCTCATATTATAGCACCGCTATCACAGAAATCAAATATATTCCTAGCAAACGCTATCGTGCCTTACTGATGTCCTTTTCCTTCTTTTTCAGCACGGAGGACACCCAAAGACGGGTGAGCCCCGGCCTTTCTGTTTGCAGGGCGAGTTGTGTGTCCGCAGGCAGCAAACACGCACCTCCCAACGTTTTCATCCGTCGCTTATTCCAGGGATATAAAATATAAAATAGAGTCAATCTCAGGAACAAATTCGGCTTTCAAAAAGAAGGCAAGCCCCTGGAACGGGGCCGGTTCGAGCAGGCTCAGCACCCTAAAATGCGGACGGGAGCCCCGCTCGGCTCGCACGGCGCAGCCCCAGCCGCCTGCTCTCGCCACCTCACGCTGCCGAGAGGCGCGAGAGGCCCCGGCGAGGGAAAGGAGGCCCTTCGTCTCAGTCAGTGACGATCTTTTACATCCCGGGTTAACCTACAGCAACAGCAACTGTAATAAATCTTGGGGAAAACACTGCAATCAGACATATGGGAACTGACAAAACAGAAATATAAGAAATTTCCAAAGGGGGAAAACCCCGTTTCTCCTCCTTGCCTCACCCTGTTATTAACTACCGACACCTGTACATTTTCCAGGTTTAAAGAGACGGAGGACACAAAGACAACAGACACGTGCTTTTACGCCCCTGACAAACTAGATGATGGATGAACCACTAACGCTCCAGCGTATCCGTGGCTCAGGCCGTGCACTGGAAGTCCCCAAATACTCGGAACTATTACCCCGTGCAGGGGTGGGCGCCTGCTGCAACGGACACACGGCCTCTGTCAAGCTCAGGCAAGAGCCAAGGATTTCACCTTTTGTGCTTGACCCTAATTCCCCAGATTTTGTAACCAGCCGGTTTGACTGGCCGTAGGCAGAGGTTCTGCACAAGTTAGTGGACCTCGAAACGCCCTTCCATGCAAGGCGAAAAGCCCCTGCTACTGCATGTATTTCCATGTATAAGTGTTTGTAACCTAGCAATCAAATCCCATCTCTACCTCCCTTAACAAACTAAACAGATAATGCTCCTTCAGCATCACTTTTCCAGCTTTTAGATATTTCTAGAGCTCTCTTTTAATTAATTTTCCAGCATTTCCATATGCTTTTTGAAATGCTTATACTTGTCCTGAGCCAAAGTTTTAGCAGTATCAAGATGGGGCCAGACTCTTCTCAGTGGTGCCCGGGGACAGGACAAGGGGCAACGGGCACAAACCTGACCATGGGAAGTTCCATCTCAACACGAGGAGGAACTTCTTTGCTGTGAGGGTGGCAGAGCCCTGGCACAGGCTGCCCAGAGAGGTGGGGGAGTCTCCGTCTCTGGAGACATTCCAACCCCGCCTGGACGCGTTCCTGTGCCACCTGCTCTGGGTGACCCTGCTGTGGCCGGGGGTTGGACTGGATGATCTCCAGAGGTCCCTGCCAACCCCCGCCAGTCTGGGATTCTGTGAAGTAAAACCTGGTGGCATGTGTGGACACGGCCTGATTAAGATACTCTCCACAACTTTCAAAGCACTTTCCAGCGTTGCTCCCTCAGCAGTGCCAGCAGGCAAGCCCTGCAGGGACGGAGACAGTTTGGATCGTACAAATACTATAATCCAAAATGGCTTTCACTGATCACTCCTTGTAGAACCTCAGCTGAACAAACAGGGAAGGCCCGATGAAGCCTGTATCGCTCATTACTGTGTGATTAAACCCAAACCAACCCTGATGAGGCTTGGGCGGGTGTACATCGTCACCACAACTAGGTATTTCGCAAAGCACAAAGGCGCTAAGCGGGGTGTGAATGACAACACCTTTCCAGAGATGGGTTTGGGTCCCACTGTGAGCCCCAGGAGTATTCCCAGGCCCTCGCTGGGTGGTTGTGGAGCAGTAAGTGTTCTGCATGCTGAGAGCCCCAGGAGCTGGAAGGATGGGGGCAAATGTTTGTACCCAAGCCTGGGGCAGCCTGTCCGTTCCCCCCAGGGCCAGGAGAAGATAAATACCCCGTTCCATCTTTGGAATAAGCAAATATAGAGAGAAGCAGCCTCTTCCCGTGAACTCTTGCAGAATCTGCTCGATGAAGTGACCTTTCATAATGGGATTCCAAAAGTGGGATCCTTGAAGAGGGACGAGCCAGGCCCTTGGTAGGAGGTGGGTACTAATATGGGTACGGTCACCACACATGATGACATCTACCATGGATCTGCTGCCTGTGAGTTCTCATGATGCCTGACAAAAGATGACACTTGAAAGTAAGATGATTTTGGCTTTCTAAAGATATGTTCTGGACTGGTCTAGCGTCGTTCCATGCCTCTGCGAGTGTCTCACCTCTCATGAAGAGCAAACTGTGGACAAAGGACGACAACAAGGATCATTTCTCATGGAAAAACTGGCAGCTCATGGCCTGGATGAACATACGATCTGCTGGATCAAGCACTTGCTGGATGGACGGTCCCAAAGAGTGGTGGTCAATGGAGTTAAATCCAGCTGGTGGCCGTCACAAGTGGTGTCCCTGAGGGCTCGGTGTTGGGACCATTTCTGTTTAACATCTTTATTGATGACCTTGATAAGGACATAGAGTGTATCATCAGCAAGTTTGCAGATGACACAAAGCTAAGTGGGGGTGTTGATCTGCATGAGGATAGGGAGGCTCTACAGAGAGACTTGGATAGATTGGATCAACAGGCCAATGCTAATGGAATGAGCTTCAACAAGGCCAAGTGCCGGGTCCTGCACTTGGGCCACAACAACCCCACGCATCGCTCCAGGCTTGGGGCAGTGTGGCTGGAGAGCTGCGTGGCGGAAAAGGCCCTGGGGGTTCTAATTGACACGCGGCTGAACATGAGCCAGCAGCGTGCCCAGGTGGCCAAGAGGGCCAATGGCATCCTGGCTTGTATTAGAAATGGTGTGACCAGCAGAGGGAGGGAGGTGATTGTCCCCCTGTACTCAGCACTGGTGAGGCCACACCTTGAGTATTGTGTCCAGTTCTGGGCACCTCAACACGAGAGAGATCTCGAGGTGCTGGAGCGAGGGCAGAGGAGGGCAACGAAGCTGGTGAAGGGCCTGGAGAATAAATCTGATGAGGAGCGATTGAAGGAGCTGGGACTGTTTAGTTTGAGGAAGAGGAGGCTGAGGGGAGACCTCATCACTCTCTACAACTACTTGAAAGGCCATTGTAGAGAGGCTGGTGCCAGTCTCTTCTCCCAGGTAATTAGTGATAGAACAAGAGGGAATGGGTTCAAGCTGCACCAGGGTAGGTTTAGGCTGGACATTAGGAACAGATTCTTCCCAGAAAGAGTGGTCAGACACCGGAATAGGTTGCCCAGGGAGGTGGTGGAGTCACCATCCCTGGATGTGTTTAAGGGTCGTTTAGATGTGGTGTTGGGGGATGTGGTGTAGGGGAGAACTCTGTAGAGTGGAGTTGATGGTTGGGCTCGATGATCCCAAGGGTCTTTTCCAACCTAAATAATTCTATGATTCTATGATTTTGCAGAATGAAGTCATTTCTTTGGTGTTTATTCCAAATTTATTCCAACTCCTTTGCTCAGTCTTCGCTGGGGATGGTATCTGCAAAGTGTATGTGTGATAGAGGTCGTCATTCTGAATTACCTCAGTGCAATAAATACAAAAATGTGCCTTTGATTCACCGAGGGGATGACATATTTATCAGACTACAGCAAAGTTCTGGGCTTTTAAAAGGGAAATCACCTCTAGTTGCCTGCATGTTTTTGAAAATACGAGCTGCTTGCAATCAACTGGTATGGTGTTGGGTAATAACTGTGACCAAGGATCGTCCCCCATGGCTGAAGCAGTCTATCTTGACATTTTTCTTACCGTCCAGTCTTTTTTGCTGATCTCACTCAGCTCCTTTCTACAGACGTGTGAGGCCTGAGTTAGCAAATGACAACTGATTCTCACGAGGAACTTTTTAAGCAAGTCTTGGTAGTTGACAATTTCAGGGTGTGTAGAGGCAGCTGACATGCTGTATGTCCAAACAGGTCTGATTTCTCAAAGTCCTTATTTCTGAATTACCTCTAGTCTACCTGATCCTGTCTTGGACAACTGGCAGCAACAGAGACCTTGCTCCTTTATAAATACGAAAATGTTCCAAGCCAAAGGGTGCTGCTGATTCTGAAGCCCGGTTGCTGATTCTATCAGGTGCCCATTAGTCAAAATACTGATCTTGGTAGCACTGTTGAAAAGCTATTTATGTTTCCCTTGATCACCGCAGTTTCTACATCCAGTATTTCTGGGATTCTTGTGACCAAATCCAGATGTCCGTGTACCCTTGTGCCCATCAGAGAAGAGAAAGATTCCTTTAGTCGTGTGCCTTTGGGACAGTCTCTGCTCACAAGAGGTATGTGGATCCCTGCTACTCGCACAAGCAGAAGAATATGGGACTGGGACACCAAAGTAGGCTGGGATTTGACTATTAAGTGCAGTTCTGGTCGTCCCAGATAAAAAAGAAATGTTGAAAGAAGAAGAGGTACTGAAAAGAACAAGGAGTGTGATCCGAGTCACCTTCTGGGCAAAGGCAGAAAGAAGTAGACGAGGACTTTTTGGCTAGAAGCAGGAGGGATATACACAATATCATGTAGCATGAAGAAGGTTAACAACAGGTGAATTTTACAGCAAAAAAGGAAGAGTTTTCTTAAACAGGTCATAATTGAAATGCAGAACTCCCGTGTGGATGGATTCAGGAAGCGGTGGTCTCTGTATACGCTGCAAGCCAGGAAGCGATGAGTGCTGCCAGAGGGGAGCAAGTGCGAAAACCAAGAGCAAAATTTGACTTACAGACTTGACTTCATGACTTGCTGCTTATATTCTTACCTAAACATCTGCTACTTGGCATCACAGGTGACAGAACACAGCATCAGCGTGCAATTCTTGTACCCTTAAAACCCCTGACAATGCAGAGATCTCGTCACAATCTAATTAGTGTTCACCTTAAACACTACTTTACCCACTAATACCTACTCACCATAAGCTGTTGATTTTCTTTCCCTTATTTATCCCATACGAAAATGCCGTTCCATTATTCCTTATCTCAACAGTGTATTGTAAGGTCAACGTGGCCAAGAAAACAAGTGGAAGGGTCAGGCTGCAATACCCAGCCCTCTTCTTATTTTGGATTAGTGCCTGATGCGGTATTTCCCCAGCATTTCCCGTGGCAGCCCCTTTCTCAGTAAGGGAACGGGTAGGGCCCTCTGCCCACACAGTAGGAGAAGTATGGCTGGCAGATGATGATGCGAAAGATGTTATCCTGAATGTGTTTCTAGATGGTGACATGGAAAGAAAAAGGAAAAAAAGTGAAACAAGGAAACAAGAAAAAAGAAAACAAGAAAAAAGAAAAGAAAAAGGAAAAAAGAAAAAAGGAAAAAAGAAAAAAGAAAAAAGGGAAAAAAGAAAAAAGAAAAAAAGAAAAAAGATAAAGAAAAAAGAAAAAAGAAAAGAAGAAAAAAGAAAAAAAAGAAAAAAGAAAAAAAGAAAAAAAAGAAAAAAAGAAAGAGACGTGCTTCCTTAGGTAAAATGTATTTTCGGATCAACTCTGGCAATTCTCGGCAATAAAGCCAATACAGGTAACTTCTCACTTGCTCTTTCACTAATAAAGTATTTGTCCCTGTGTGCTTGAACTAGACCAGCAAGTGAAGAGCGTATCCGTGAGGAGTGCTTCACCGCCTCCATCAGAGCCCATCCTCCAGAATGTTCCGTGCTTAAGCCTCAATTTTGCAGGAGTTTGTCTCCCGGCAAAGCAAGGAACGCACAGACACTCGCTGTGGATCTTCTTCCCTCACGTTTCACTCTCCTCTTCTTCCAGCTCAGACACAATTTTTATAGATAACAGCAGACACAACCTGAGAAAGGCAGAGATCTCTGCGTGGAAAGCAGCAGAGGAGCGAATGGTTCCGGGGGCGACATCACTCCGTGAGACGAAAAGGCACCTATTGCCCCCACTGAGCGGCACAGAAACTAATCATGAAATAGTACTGAGGAGAGAGGCGGAACGCTGCTGAGCCAGGACGCAACAGGACGGCGTCAGAAGCTCCTCCTGCCAGGCAGGTGAGACGGTCCTGATCAATGTGGAATCAGAGACCGTTTAAATGTGAATTATCCAGTTTGGATTAAGGAAATGGGAAAAGGTGGTTAAACAAAGAAGTGGAAACTAAGGAACTGGGTGACTGGTACCCACATTAACTGCTGCTCCCGAGCCGGAACTGATGGAGGGTTACGCCGTTCCATTCTGTGCCACCTTCCACGCGAGAGGATGAGGCGGCTGCAGGAGAACCCGGCAGACATTGCTACCCGGGGAAGGTTTCAAGCTTGTGTGCGCAGACGTGTGCCTAACGCAGGAGCTGCTCTGACAGCAACTGGAGGAGGATCGCCGTCTGCACTACAGCGAACAAACCTGGACCCCAAGCGGAGGCTAAAAGCGGAGACAGGGTAGGGACCTTGGGCACGTAGCGACAGGACGAGGGGCAATGGTTTAAACTAGAGCAGGGCGGGGTTAGATCAGACATTAGGAAGAAGTTCTTTCCACCGAGGGTGGTGAGACACTGGCCCAGGTTGCCCAGAGAGGGGGTGGAGGCCCCATCCCTGGAGACATCCAAGGCCAGGCTGGATGAGGCTCTGAGCAACCTGATCTAGTTGAAGATGTCCCTGCTGACTGCAGGGGGGCTGGACGAGATGGCCTTTGGAGGTCCCTTCCAACCCCACACATCCTATGATTCTATGACCTTGCCCACAAGGTTGCCCGAAACTCAGTAAATGAGAAGATGCTACAGGTCATGCTGCTCAAGGACTGCCTACGTGAACACTCTGTCAAGCACCGGCTTTGGGAACCGGCTGCTCTCTCAGCCTCTTGGCTTCTCATTCAGCAAAAGGCGTTTTCCAGAGAGGCACAGGGCAGCCCAGGTTGGAAGGGACCTCACGAGATGATCCTGGTCCAGCCTTTCGTGGGAAGGGGAGCCCAGAGGAGATGATCTAACACGTCCTCCAATCGCATCTCGAAAACCTCCAGTGATGGGGACTCCACCACATCCCGCACCTGAAGTCATAGTGTGTCCTGCACCTTGTGCAGTGTTTGTGGACGCTACACAGAATGATTTACAGACAGATTTTGAAATCATTTTAACACGGCCAGTTCAGACCTGCATACACAGCTGACCGCGTCACGGAAAGCAGAAGGAAAGTACACGGATCTCTGCTTAGTTCCGTTTGAAGGATTGCTGCTGAAAATGAGGGATCTGCCTTGTCTCTCCGGTACCACCTTGTCACCAACACAGTGACAGCTGGGTTTCTCATTCCCCGCAGGGAACATTTATTCATTGACAGCTTTGGACGAGAGAAGTCCGCAGTCAATCACCTTCCTATTCTCCCTAGCGGATCTTGACAAGAAAGAAGAGCGCAAATACAGGATTCAGCCAGTTTTTGGCATGTTTACACACGTACATCCACACAATAATTTACGCACATATAACTAAGCAAATGCCAACCCTAATTCAACCCAAACCTAACTGCCTCGAGGAGACCTGGGCAACTCGTAAGACCTTTGGCAGCTCAGCCGTGCTTGGCGTGGAGAAGGAGAACCAGCGCTAACAACGGCAACGCAGCAGACACGTCATGTGAGATGTCTCCAGCGGAACAGAACGACCTTTTGTAAGCAGAGGAGCCTGCGATACAACAAAACCAGCCTTTCTCGGAGCAGCTTTGGAAGTAAGGCTCTATTTAAAAAGAAAACCCCAAATCTCTTCAGCGCTCTTTCGATATTTCTTCAGTCGCACTCGTGTAATAACATCTATTCCAATGAAAGAAAATCACCCTTCAGAGAGAACAAAACGCGGCACTGCGAACAATTCCTGACATTATGAATGCTGCACACACATTTTGAAGTGGCGGTGTTATTTGAAATACATTAGAAGAGTCCTAGTGATACAAAATCCGTACTCCGTATTTTTTTACCTCTCACAGAAACGAACGACCGTTACGGCAAGGCACGCGTACCTTTTTGTCGGTGTGGGTGCTCCAGAGGACATGTGGGTCACCATGGCGTCATTCATGTTAGTCAGAGGCCGAGGAGGGCTAAAACAGAAATATTTATTCCAGTTAGTGATTTAAAAAAAACAAAACAAAAAGGGAACAAAACCAACGGCAGGGAACAGGCCATCGCTGTGCTCTGTGACAGCTCCAGGTCAAGGAGCAGCAGCAGAAACTGCTTTGCCCAAAGATACTTGAAGAGCTTGGTCTGCTCCAGCCTGATTGCTTTTCACAATTAATGCGTTACACTAAAATGAAGATAAAACTAACATTTGTCATTACATAGGTGACCTTCGGCATGGTCTGGCAGTTCAAGCAGATGTAGGAACCATTAAATTAAGGGAGTTATTTGAAATGTTTAAAGAAATTAAGCAAAGATTTATTATAACAAGGAATCATTTATACACCAGCCACACACACCACCTGTTTGGTTTTTATTTTAATAAGTTAGTTGGAAAAAACAAATGGATGGAGCCTCGTGTTGCTTACTGCCCTATAAAACACAGCCGGGGGCTGACGCTCCTGTGATTTGCAGGTTCCCGGTGCCCCCGTGGCCGTGCAGGGAGTGGGAGGAGAAGAGGAGCCCAGCGGGACGTCCCTGGACATTTCTGCTGCTCAGCTCACGCCGCGGGAGAGAGGAGCTGCAGCTTCCATCACAGAATCAGTATTTGTGACGTTTATCCCCCACCGACACCCACGCACGCCCACTAGGAGACCTGCAGAGCTGCGCAGAGCCGAACGCTCCATTTGCGCCTTGGCCAACCCAGGGCTTGCGCCGACCCTGACGGGGCAAAACGCCACGCTTCCCACATGCTTTCTTGGAACGGGAATTAAATTCTGCCCGGGCTTGTATTTCCCACCATTTTAGCATTCACTTTCAGTACGATCTGCTACAGATAATCCCAGACTGGCGGGGGTTGGAAGGGACCTCCAGAGCTCATCCAGCCCAACCCCCTGCCGGGGCAGCCTAGAGCAGGCTGGACAGGAACACGTCCAGGCGGGGTTTGAACATATCCAGAGAAATAATACTGAAATTAATCCTGGCCAAGTTCCGTTTTCTGCAGGCCAAGGTGCAGAAGGTGTTTGACCCAACAGCGTGGGCAGCGTTCGCCTTCCCCGACGTTCCCAGCGCGGCCGCCACGAGCCTGCTCCTAGTGCCAACGCTAGGAATAGCACTAAGACTCATTAGCGTAACTCATTCCATGAATTTCAGAGCCCAGTAATCCGGAGAGTCAACCAACCATTAAAAAAAAAAAAAATCACCTGGTTGTCAAACACATAACATCCCAAAGAATATATTCCCTGTAGGGCTTAGCGGGCTCCTCCTCCACGTACAAAAGCACTTCAGTTCTCAGTCCCCGCTGAGGACAGATTCGCCCAGAAATGATTATGCTGCACGGCTAATGTCAGTGTTGCTCCAAGCACAACGTTATACCAAGAAATGATTTGGCCATCAGATGTTTACTGAACACGCTCCTTTGGAAAACGAGCTTCTCACTGTACAAAGAAGCAGAAATGGGACGATACCTGGCTGGAACGCCGCCGACGTGCCACACCGCGGTGGACGGGAGCCATTCACTTTGCTAGTGAGCACGCAAACACGTCCTATGGCAACGAGCAGTTAATGAATAGTGCTTTCCCTCTGCCCCTTCAGCTCCCTACTTACTTCCTCTTGACCAAACGTGAGGAATGCTCTGCCCACGCCTACACTGCAAGAACTCAATTTTTTCCCCAAAGATTCCGGTACCAGCGTTGGGTTGTGCAGCCACGCACGCCGTAAATCTAGGGAGGGGAGCAGCTGCACCCGAAGCAGCTTTTGCATCCCAAACCGCGTTTTTCAGCACCTCCTTCCACAGTTTCTGTGTGCATTAGCTGGGGTTTTGCCTTCGGGAGGGACAAAGGGTTTCCACCCCCCGCCCAGTATTCCCAGTAATGGGAGGGTGGGTGGATTTAGGCCTGCGGTGCAGCATTTCAGAGCGGGGACGGGGGCAGGGGGGTGAGCAGCGCCCGGGGCAGAGGAGAACACGCACCCACCGCCCGCGGGACACGTTTGCACAAAATTCCTTTTCTTTCAAGTACCAAATCATACAGGAGGGCGCATGCTGGAGAGCGGACAGCAAAGGGCTACCAAGATGCTGAGGGGACTGGAACATCTCTCTGATGAGGAAAGGCTGAGGGATTTGGGTCTCTTCAGTCTGGAAAAAAGACGACTGAGGGGGGACCTTATCAACGCTTGTAAATACTGAAAGGGGGGGTGTCAGGAGGATGGGGCCAGGCTCTTCTCAGTGGTGCCCGGGGACAGGACAAGGGGTAACGGGCACAAACTTGACCATGGGAAGTTCCATCTCAACACGAGGAGGAACTTCTTTGCTGTGAGGGTGGCAGAGCCCTGGCACAGGCTGCCCAGAGAGGTGGGGGAGTCTCCGTCTCTGGAGACATTCCAACCCCCCCTGGACGCGTTCCTGTGCCACCTGCTCTGGGTGACCCTGCTCTGGCCGGGGGTTGGACGGGATGGTGTCCAGAGGGCCCTGCCAACTCTATGGTTCTGGGATTCTGTGATTTCCATTGTCCCACAGAAGCTCACCTACATGGGTCTACTATTTTGAGCGCAGGGTAACTCTTCATTTCATTACAATATTGTTTTTACACGACCCTTCTAATAAGAAAGTGGATGCCATTCACCATTTGCAATCTGGTTTTAGTATCATTATGAGACATTTCCACAAGTTCATTCCAGTTCTGTAAATACCAGTCCTCCATTTTCCAGCTAAATCCTTGCTAACGGGGATAAAAGCAAAGAAAAAAATTAAATACAAACACCTGGTTAAAAGATTTCTAATAGCACAATCCTGTCTTCTCTATTACATACAACAAAGCCATTCCCAGCACAGAGAATTTCTTGATGCCATTTATACATTTTTAGGGAAAGTCTTTTCAAAAAACTGTAACTCCGTCAAGATGGCACTATGTGTATATTTTCCTGTATAACCGTGACAGCAAAATGGTATTGCTCATGCAAGCAGGAGGATGCTGGAAGCAGGGCCACAATCCCCCCGCAGCAGCAAGAGCAGCTTTTAGGAACCTGGGACTTTCAGCGCAGGTCGACCTTATCGCACCGGAACTGCTAGTTTGAGCGGAACAGAACCGAATTCCCCTTCCGAGGTGCTCGTGGTTGTCAGCATCTGCCACAGCCCATCAACGTAACAAAGACAGACAAATACGCTTGAATCAGCGACTGAGGAGAGATTTTTCTGCCTCAATAATATCACCCAAAACCGTGACTATCTGGACACTTGAGGCAGGAGGAACCCCCAGAACAACAGGGGCAGAGACACCCAGAAGATGCACTGAGAGCACCTTCTGCCCTCAGTTGTAGCCGAGATATAAAAACGACGTCCGTGTACATCAAGAACAGCTTACAACTTTCTTTCAAAACTTCTTCTGTCCTGTTAGGTTTAATTTTTCAGGTTTAACTCATCTGGCATTCCAGGTGTATTCAATCAGCCTGGGGTACTCTTGGGAACAAAAGCAGCCAAAAATAAGCGAAATCTTTTGGATACCCAAGAGCTGGGACAAAGGTGGCACCACAGAACCTGAGAAATCAAACTCCTTAAATTCTCTCTTTTTCTCTGCCGCTTACAAGAAGCGACCCGGCCAGGCGGGCAGACTGGCACGCATCAAGACAGCGCAGTCTTTACGCCATCCCACACGCGAGGTCCAAGGCGCAGAACGCGTAAACTTTCAGTAGCTTGAAAAACATGACGGTGTCCTTTGCAAAACTAAAATTCGCACTGAAGCAGGTGCTGCCTCGTTCAGTCACAACGCCTGGAATTCTACCCCTTGCCCGGTAACCAGAAATAACTGAGGAAATACAGACATTAAGGAAAGACACTGAGGGGCTGGAGCGTGTCCAGAGAAGGGCAACGGAGCTGGTGAGGGGTCTGGAGCACAAGTCTGGTGAGGAGCGGCTGAGGGAGCTGGGGGTGTTCAGCCTGGAGAAGAGGGGGCTGAGGGGAGACCTTCTGGCTCTCTACAGCTCCCTGAAAGGAGGGGGTAGCCAGGGGGGGTCGGGCTCTTCTCCCAAGGAACAGGCCATGGCACAAGAGGAAATGGCCTCAAGTTGTGCCAGGGGAGGTTTAGGATGGATATTGGGAACAATTTCCTCCTGGAAAGGGTTGTGAAGCATTGGAAGAGGCTGCCCAGGGCAGTGGTGGAGTCGCCATCCCTGGAGGGATTGAAAAGCCGGGCAGACGTGGTGCTGAGGGCCATGGGGTAGTGGTGGCCTTGGCAGTGCTGGGTCGATGGTTGGACTCGGTGATCTGAAAGGTCCCTTCCAACCTGGGCGATTCTATGGTTCTGTGATTCTATGAAATACCAGCAGTACGGGCTCAAAGCCAGGACAAGGACCCATCATGACAGCGGTGCTGGGAGAAGCATCTAATGATGGGGCTCCTTTGGGCAGGGCCGCACAGAAGGAAAGTCCCAGCTTTGGGTACTCGTGTTATCGCGGTCTCCTTGGGTTCCGTCTGTTCAGCCTCCCAGCGGGGACCGCGCGCTTTCACGCACCGAAGCATCACGCAGCCGCGGCAGATGCTTTCAGAACACAAACAGCAGGGATTTGGGGAGGGCTTGAGAACAGGGATCCCCAGAGTCCTCCGCGTTCAGCAGAAATTTGGGAAGGGAGGAACGCAGACCGGACAGAACAACGCAGGTATGCCGTCACTTAGGAGCCATTTCAAACAATTTACTCGCCCACATAATTTTATTATTTTTTTTACACAAATGTCCTAAATTTAATTCTGAAGCTAAAACACCTTAAATCATCTTTACAGATGGTATCACAAGTTTGAGCCTTCCAGCCCTGGCACTTGTTCATCCTCCTTCATTTTTTCCAAACGTATTTACGTACGAGTATTACCTCTGTCCCTTCTGCCGTGACCGGCTCCCTCTCTCACTGTCCAGTTTTGGCTACTACTGGAGACAAGATATTGGACTAAACGGCTTTTTGGTCTAACCCAGGAGGGATGATATTTTGTTCTTAGATCACAAGATCACCTTAGACCATCTTTTGTTCACCTTCCTCAACGTGTCAACAAGCTTTTATGGGTAATTGCCATAATTCTAATAAAATCAGCGAAGATCCTCACTTCTCCCTAGCACTAGCATTTACTCTCATTAACCACCGTCTCCTGCCTGCAGTAAACCCCATGAGATCCAGCTGTAAGCGAAGCTGCTGCCACATCTATTCTCGGTGATCTCGTCTAAATACGAGACTAATCTTGTCTAAAAATGAGAAACAAGAAATAGATTAGTCACCGCTATTTTGTGTCAACACTTTTCCTAAGCAGGAAAATCAACCATTATGCATGCTGAAGGAAAGCACAATTAAGCCTAGGTCTAATTACTTGCTTGCCTTCCTTCAGACTTGGTTGGTGAAGGTCCAGAACAAAACCAGGACGATTCTGAGATCTCAGAAGTCAAAAATCTCAATAAATAAAAGGAACTAAGTTTTGAGGCTTTTTGCTGCGCTGGACAATCACGCTGCAAAGGGACCTCTACAAAAAAGCAACGGTAAACAAAATTTACCAAACTGCCTTCCGCTCCGAACGGCTCTCCCATCTGAGATTGCTGATGTGCGGCAAAGCACGTTATTTATGTGCTTCCATCAGGGCACAGAGACTCGGAAAATGCAGAGCTCAGGCAAAGCGATCCGTGCTTGGGGGTTAAGGGCTGTCACGGCAGCCAAGAGAAAAAAAGAGGGGGAAAAAAAAAAGAAAGCAAGCATGCTCCGTCAGATCCGGAATCGACGGGTCTCAAGCCGAAGACTGACACTTGAAATCCCAAAATCTGAAAAATGTCGCTGCCCCTCAGGAAGGATAGTGAAGGAGGGTCTGGGGGGTCCCGGGCCGGGGCAGGATTCCAAGCAGCCGGAGTTAAAAGTGTCCGTGTCAAAAGCAGAACTGACGACATTTCCCCCCTCTGTGCCGTGGTTCGGGTGTAGGAGCCGGGGTGGGTATCACACGGAGCGAAAAAAGACAGAATTATTCAGGTGCGCTGATTAGCACTGTAATAAATGTCACTGTTTAATTCTCATATAATAATGCCTGGAATTAAGCTACTTTTTAATTAGGGATGGAATTAATGGGGATAACAGCATGACAACCATCACTCTTTTTTGTCATTTTTTCTAGAATTATGGCTATTTTATTCACATAGCTACAAACTGAACAGCTACATATTTGCTAACTCTAAAGCTGAGTTTTGCTCTGTCACCTGAGAATTTCTAAACCAGCAAGATTTTGTAACGGATGTCATCAGTCCTTTTGTCGCTGCTTAGGAACCCCACCGACAGCCCGGGTCGTGTCTCTTTGTGCAAAGAGAATTGCAGAGAACTACAGCTACGACTGGACCGACACACGAGGGTGGGCAGGAACCAGAGCTTATATTTGATATATTAGACGTATGAAACTGAAAAATCGTACTGCATTACACCACACGATGCTACACAGTGGTTGACCATAGTCTCTGATGACGATTATTAGCATTACTACTTTTATTATTATTGTTGTTGTTAATAATAATAATTATTATTATTATTTACAGGCATGCTGATGGAATTTTAAGGAGAGATTTAAAGGAAAACAGATAGCTTTATGGAGGTTCGTAGGCGAAGGCTAACAGAAAGCATTCCTAGGTGCCGGGCAGGCTGGCATCACAGGCGGCAGACACGGCAGCCCAGACCTTGACAGCATCAGCGAGACTGGCTTGAAGTTAAGCAGCGGGACAGTAACAAAGGAAGAGCAACCAAACCCACAGGGAACCCTAATTTCATAACCGAAAAACCCCACCACAAACGATAACTAACGGCTGGTGAAACACAGTTGCACAAACCTGTAAAAATGAGACCACCCCATGGCAATCCTTCCACTCCTCCCAGATAAGGGGTCAGCTGGAAAGAGCAATAAAGTGAGACTGATTCCTTCATTTGGGAACTTTATTATTTCCCCTATAGCAGTTTGGGGAGTACGAGTCATTCGAATTCATTCGACTTGTTTGCTCCTAACACCACACGCACTATTAACGCTTTCTGCTTAGCGCTTCCCTCCAGGTGAGAAAGACATTGACTCGAAAGCGCAAACTGATTTAACGTAATTCTTGATTTCTACTGCACGGCATTTTCGTAGCAGCAAAGAAATGCCTGAGCAGCTCCCCGGAAGTCCGGTGGGAGACTCCCACGCACAACCATGGAAAAACTAATCTCTTTCTATTATAACGTATCATGAAGGATACAAAGCAAGAGAAGCGTGACCTGCTTTTATCACATCCTGTTCCATAACCAGGACAGTACATTTTGATAACAGCACAATAACGTTCCCTGCTCTACCTCGGCTTTGGTTCTCAGGAGAGACCACAAAGACTCCTCCGAAGAACAGTAAGGACTGAAGTCACCATGGTAAGGACCATCCCCCTCGGGTAGCAGGGCCACCCAGTCATCCCAGAAAGACAAATGCTCTGTTGGTTTGAAGAGACAGAAGCAAGATTGTGCCCCCAAAAACACGTCCTTTCTTTCCTGTTCCGACAGCTGATTCAATGAGAGAGATTAGAATCACAGAACCATAGAGTGGTTCAGGCTGGAAGGGACCTTAAAGGCCACCCAGTGGCACCCCCTGCCCTGGGCAGGGACACCTCCCACCAGCCCAGGTTGCTCCAAGCCCCGGCCAACCTGGCCTTGAACCCCTCCAGGGATGGGGCAGCCACAGCTTCTCTGGGCAACCTGGGCCAGGGGCTCACCCCCCTCACCCCAAAGAATTTCTTCACAATAGCTCATCTCAATCTCCCCTCTTCCAGTGTAAAACCATTAATCCTTCATCCTATTGCTCCACCCCCTGATCAGGAGTCCCTCTCCATCCCTCCCGTAGGCCTCCTTCAGGTACTGGAAGGCCGTTATAAGGTCTCCCTGGAGCCTTGTCCTTGCCACTCCTTAGAAAGAAGGCAACCTGCTGGTAAGCCCAGTTAGACAACTCCATATGCACGTCCATATAGACATGTCCGTAGGAATTAGACAACTCTCATGCTCTCACGAGCCAACAACTGCATCCACACCTAAGACCACGTCGCTGGGGATGCGACACTCATTTATCATACCAACGCGAGCTCAGGCCAAATTCCAATAACCCTGGACCTACTGCTGTCACAACCTACATCCGGGGTGCGAGCCCGCTGCGGTGCATGACATCCAGGCTTGTGTGCACGTGAAATGATTATTTCTCCCAAGAATATCACCCGAACACTCAGCCCGCAGATGTGGACACAGCCCACTCTCCTGCCCCCGTCCCCCTCCCTTATTTTGCCAGCTTAGTGCTAACACTGATGGGAACGTACATCACACTTCTGCCAGCGTCACCAGCTCAAGGACTTGTCCTACAGTACGCTGTGGCAGAACACGCTCGCTTTCCTTGGGGTGCTCTGCAGCACCGCGCTTCGCTTGTTAACGCTCGCGGCTGAGGAAGTTCAGGACCAGCGCTCCGTCCTCCTACCTGCTTCCCACAGTGCCAAACCACCGCTGATCCACCACTGTTTCTTCTGATTAATGACGGCCCTGCTGTTGCAGAAGGACCGAGAAAAGACTCAGCGATGTGACCAGCAGCATTTCAGCAGCAATTTCTGGTCACCGGCAGGCAGGGATGGCTCCTGAAGGGGAGTTCACGCGTTACAGCTGCAGTTAATTAGGGTTTGTGCAGGACCAGCAGTTCTCCACCAGGACGCCTAGAAAGGACTGTCTCGTGTGGCGGAACCCCATTGTGACGCCAGCCTGGAGGAGGCAATGGTGATTCTGGTACCTTCACAAGAAGACAGAGTATTTTACAGACATGGGTGAACAGATTATCTTGCCCCTCCGTTATCTGGATGCAAATAGGGATGAGGCAGTACCACTTCTAAAGCAGGCTGATATTACCACCAGGAGCTGGCTGTCGTGTTGCCGCTACCTTGTGGCACATCACTCCGGTGACTGCATCTCAGTTGATGCTGGGATAGTACTGATTTATGAGAAATGACAACCTTTTTACAGATGATACCTAGTACGCTTCACAAAACAGACAGCGTGGTTTTGATACTCAGACTTGCTGGTTTGTTTGCCAGAAGGAGCACGAGCACATTTCATTCGGAAAGGCTGCCGTTCCGTCCTTACGCGTGCCCCGCTAGGTTCATCCCCACCAGTAAAGGCATTATTACGCTTGACGCTGGGATGATACCTCATTTATTTTGCTGGGACAACACGGACATTATTCACACCAAGGATGACGAGCGGGTTGCCTGTGCTTCCTGATACTCTAGCAGGTCTTGTTTAAGATGAGGAGATACAGGATCTATTGCTACTGTTCTGTTTCTAAGCCTCCTTTCTGGCCAATTTTACTCTGTGATAATCCAAAAGCCAAAGGAGGACACACTCCGCCAGCCTAGCGTATAAAGGAGATTGACTCTCTGTTTTGCCACCTGACTGGGGACCCCACCAAGCAGTGGCAAAGGCAGACAGACAT
The DNA here is from genome assembly GCF_028500815.1 of Rissa tridactyla. NCBI lineage: Eukaryota > Metazoa > Chordata > Aves > Charadriiformes > Laridae > Rissa > Rissa tridactyla. Next base: position 126,976,177 of record NC_071468.1, on the reverse strand, counting down.
AGAGACAAACACTTGAAGTGCACTTTGTCTGAGCATCTCGCCATTCATACGGAACTCCTCCTCTTCAAAAACTGTCCCAACTAAGACAAGACCTGGTACACGTTCGATGCAGTACAAGGGCACCGGGCTGCTCCGAGTCTCACCCCTACCTGTCGTGGCGCAGATACCGCAATAGGACAAAAAGGCACAAGACACGACCACGAAAAGAAAGCGTATCCCAGCCACCGAGGTCTAGTGACAGCAGCTATACAGTCTGCTCCCTCTGGCAAAGTGGTCGTTGGATCTACATGACCAAAAGGAAGGGTGGAGTTGGGGGGAGAAGGTCCAAGGGAGCAAGGAACTCGTTGGCTTCCTCCCTCATTGAAAGAGGATAAAGCCATTCTGCGGTACGCAAAACGCTGTAGAAGGATGATATGGATAATATAATTCAAACCTTTCCCCCTTGCATTGCAAATTCTCCAAAAACAATAATAAAAATGGGTGATACCATTTACCGAGTTAAAGATCTAGAGCCCATCCCAACATGTCTCATTTTCAAACTGTTCCTGCAGTTTATGTCCTACAAATCCTGAAGAACGTAGTTTGATGGCCTGATCCAGAGCCAGTTTGGCCCCACTTATACTAGTAAATGAATGAGTGCCAGGGAATCTTCCAATATCCCCGAACGGGATCATCTGCACGTTTAAATTGTTAGCAGACCCTAGTGTGGTTTTGGCCCGAGTCAAACAGCTCTCTCCCAAACAATTCCTGGGAGTTGTTTGGGAGTTAGCAGGAGCCAGGAATGACTCCCAGTAAGCAGTGCAGACGTAGCCAGACTCCTCTGGAAGGGAAGAAAGATTGACAGCATGATGTGATGGTTCAGAGCGAGCTGGCTTCACTGGCAAAGAATCACAGAATGGTTCAGGGACCTTTGGAAGGGACCTTTAAAGGCCACCCAGTGCCACCCCCTGCCCTGGGCAGGGACACCTCCCACCAGCCCACGTTGCTCCAAGCCCCGGCCAACCTGGCCTTGAACCCCTCCAGGGATGGGGCAGCCACAGCTTCTCTGGGCAACCTGGGCCAGGGGCTCACCCCCCTCACACCAAAGAATTTCTTCCTGATGGTCCCAGGCACACTCAAATTAACAGGTTACGCAGCACTAGGACTTGATCAAGGGCTTATTCCTCTGACTTTGCATCTTCAGTTTCTCTCTGATATCAAAGCCATCCACCATTTAATCGGAAATCTGCCAGGGGATGGTGTTTGATCAGCAGCAATGATCCAGGCCAACGCCGGGAGCAGCAGTAGCGGACAGCTAACGGAGAATTGGGAGAAACCGATGGTTTCTGGCACTGCTCAACAGTCTCCTTGACCACCCTGCCCCTGGCACTTTGAAGCTGGTTCCTGCAGTTGGCTACTTCAGATGACAGCATCATTGAGGTTGGAAGGAACCTCTTGAGATGACCTAGTCCAGCCTCCCTGCCCAAGCTGGATCAGCCACAGCAGGTTGCCAAGTCCTAATATCTCCAAGCACGGAGCCTCCACCACCTGAGCAACCTATGCCAGTGCTCAACTACTCTCACACACTCCATCCACAGTCAGGAGGCCTTTTTCTTTTTACACCATGGGCTTTGATCAGTCTGAGCTGGGATGATGGGCAGAAACACAGCAGTCTGCACCAAGGCACTCACTAACATCAACGGACTTGGGGTCGATGGTCCTCACGGGTCCCTTCCAACTTGAGATATTCTATGGTTACAAACCTACACCTGCTCAGGAGGTGAGTGGTGAGCAAGCAGCTGGGAAGACCAGACCATACAAAGTTCATGCACGTTGACTTTACACAAGCACTGGCTACTAACTAGTCAAAATACATTAAAGAAGGTCTAAAAGTGAAAGCTTTGACCCATGCTAGGCAAGAGAACGTTGTTTCAAAGATCACATTGCGATGTATTTCAGAGCTTTATGTGCAAATGGCGAGGACTCTGGGGCGGACAATGTACGTAACGCGGGCTAACTGTGCAATATGGACAGTCATCAAATTAAAAGAGAAGGGAGCAGACAGGGGTATTGTGGAATGCTGCGGGATACTGAAGCTTCAAACAGCTTCAGAATAGTCCACAGAACGACTTTTAAATAAGATTAGGAGAAAATGGTTTCAGACTTCTTACTTAGACATTGCCCTTGCTATTGCACTCTATCTGCCTGAAGAGTTCAACAATTACTTGAAACACTTGTGGAAGTTAATTGTGTCAGATGATACCCACTCGCTTTGGAATTCATCGGCTCCGACGTTAGTAGGTCACACCACACATTTGATACCAGTGGGCACCGGATGGGTGAATTTTCTGTCCAATGGTCTCTACTGAACAAATCCGTTCTACTGTTTAAGAGGGTAATTCTTTTACTGTTATTTGCTGTTTGAACTCTTACCCTCTAATTACTCAAAAACTATCATTAAGTAGGTGGAAACGAAAGAATGATCTCTTCTGTACAGTGTATTGTATATAATCGAAACCATAAATAAGGCCCTTTATTTATTATTCACATCTAAATAATGATCTCCTGCTGCCTTTTCCCTCCGACTCCATCCCTGAATACAAGTAGAATATAAGATCAATACAGCTCTTCAACAGGAGGCACCCAGGGCAGACCAATGAAGAAAAGGAAAACCTACTTAAAATGCAATAGCTAATAATGAAAAATTAAAAGTTCACAAGAGAAAGCAAAGAAGGGGGTGCTAGAATTACCTCTTTTCACAGAATTAACAGACTGGGGACACAAAGAGGCTCCATCTTGGGAAAATGACTGTAGAGGGCAGGAGGGCGGCCGGCAGCGGGCCAAGGACGGATCCCTGGCGTGAGGCTGGAGCCAAACGCAGCCACCACGGGCGAAAGGAGGAGAGCAGCTTCTGCGCGCTGAGGGGCTGCTGTCACGTTTGGCTCTGTAAGAATACCCACGGAATGGCACCCGATTTTAGGAACTACAGCTCGAGAGGGAGGCTGAAAAGCAGGGATGGCTCAGCGAAGGAACACAGGAACAACTACGAGCTGGAAAACATGCTTTTCACAGAGGCCATCCTAATGCCAAACCTCCTATTTAGCAGCCAATTATGTGGTGATTTGATGGCAACCTACATATAAATTTGATTTATTTCTAATAAAACCAAACTGCAGCACACAAGAAAAGATACAACTAAATCCAAAGAGCAGGAACGGCAATGACCAAAGTGCACCAAAGCCCAGGAACTACCCCCAGGGCTGCGGCCCGCTCCTCAGAGCAGGAATTTCAATGCTTTCTACAAAATGCCTGATTTTTTGTTGGTATTTTCTACTTTGCACAGGAAGTAATTTAAAGAGATCTTCTGATCTCTGTTGTACTTGTGGTTGAGGTTAAACATCTGTGATGACTCACTTGGACTCTGTGAACTCTGAATCAGGGAACAATTGCAGCAACGTCTGCGTCTGTGTTTTGAGCTCTTTTGTCCCAAAACATGAGGGAAAAACTTCACAGTAGAAGTTTTGGAAGCTCTTGTTTGCCATATACCTATGCGATTTCTTCCAACGACTGAAGACGAATCTATGACACAAGAAAATCCATCAGACACAGATGTAAGAATTAGGAGGCAGAATACGCCGGCTGAAGGTTGGGCTTTGGAGGGCCGCTGAGGCCCATCTTCTCAGTGCCACCAACCGAGCAGAAGGTGCTGCAAGGCGGCGGGTCCCTTCCAAAGGATGGCCCAACGCAACACACCGTTCGTTGTTGGCCTGCTACGCTCTGCCTTCTCTTCACGCGAGACACTGGCACAACGAAATCTCAGAAAGACTGAATGTGTGGAGTCAAAAAGCAAGGTTTGAGCAATGCCGTGGGAAGCCGCTGCTGAGAGCGCAATCCAGACCTCGGAAATAAAAATCACTGCATTTTAAGAAGGGTTTGTTCTTTTTCTTTTGGGCTATTCTTTCCTTTTCACCATCTTTACATCGAAACCTTGCAGCCAGGTCTGCAGCCGCAGAATCCCCGCAGAGCCGCCCTGGCCGCAGCCAAGCAGCCGGGTTTAGCTCCTTGAAGCCCGCGCCGGCCCTGGCCGGGCTCCAGGATCAAGCCAAGGTTTCTGGTGTCTCTTGGCAGCAGGACTTAGGAGGCAACATTTCAGCTCCAGGCTGAAAACTGCGCTGGGAAACTACGTTCACCTAGAAAAGACAGGAGGGTTCCTGGCCACTTCTGTAGGAGAATATTTGATAATATTAAATACGTTTTTGAGAGGTATTATGCACAATCCAAAAATATATTAAATCTTTCCTTAGAGGGTTTTGTGTTTTTTTTTTTAATCTTGGGTAGGATTTTGGATTAAGAAACAAGACACCACCCCCTCCCTCCTTGTAAAGGGGGGAAGGTGGTGAAGGATGGAGAGTAGCAAGAGATGGGACAAGAGGACGCAGCTTCAAGCTGCGCCAGGGGAGGTTTAGGATGGATATTGGGAACAATTTCCTCCTGGAAAGGGTTGTGAAGCATTGGAAGAGGCTGCCCAGGGCAGTGGTGGAGTCGCCATCCCTGGAGGGATTTCCAAGCTGGGCAGACGTGGTGCTGAGGGACGTGGGGTAGTGGTGGCCTTGGCAGTGCAAGGTCAATGGTTGGACTTGATGACCTTAAAGGTCTTCTCCAACCTAAATGATTCTACGATTCCATAAATAGTTTAAAAGTCCTACTTTGCTTTACATCAGGAAACTCGGATAATTAAAATATGCTGCTACAACGAGAAATTTTTAGGGAGAGTTGAACTGTCAGAGTTCTAGCTCTATTCTGAAACTATTTCAGATGTCTTCAATTTCAAACAAGAAGGGCGTTCTGTCGCACAGGCAGGTGGGACCTGGAACCAAAGCAGCTCAGGTTGGTCCAACCTGTGCTTTGTGCAGCGTTGCAGAGACCAGGTCTGTTTTCAGGGACAGCGGCACAAGCGTTTTCCGCAGGCAGCGAGCGCGACGCCGTGCTGCGAGCGATGCCCGAGCCACAGCAGAACGTGCCTCAGCCCTGCACAAGTGAGGGCTGCAGAGAACTGACAGCAGGACGGGACAAAGCCGCTTATTTTTGTGGAAGTGGGTAGATAGAGCCGTAGCGGCGCCGGGAGCTGAGAGTCCATGAATGGAGCAACAAGGCTGAAGGCACGGACTCGGGCTGCACAACGCTGGGTTGTCTTCATGGAATGAGCCGGTCGTGCCGAGGAAATAGCAGGGAAAAAACAGCCCAGACTCTGCACTGGAAAAACAGACATTTAAAAGTGCGACAAATTTAGCTGCCATTCATCCAAAGGAGCTTTGCTGCTGTTGAAACGGAGCTGGATCGCACTCGGGGGTTAGGTGAGGCAGCTTTTCAAAAAATCGCTTGGCTCGTCTTTGATCTTACCCTTGAGATCCCCCCCATAAATTACCAAAAATTACTCCTGCAAAAAGTGGGAAATTGTTACGCATTATTTCTACTGTTAAATAAAAAATACCGCCCGTTTAAAGTCAAAGTGCACTTTCAGTAAAGAAGAGAGATTTAAGTTTCCGGTACTTACTCAGACTCTTTTCTGAGCAGGGAACAACAAAAACACCCGAGAAATGGGAGTGACTTGCATTTGCGGGACACACAAACCAACTAATTGTGCAGAGGAAACAAACTCGAGAGTGGAAACGCGCCTGTGGCTGCCCCTGAATGGCAGGGAACCAGCTGTCAGACTCCCCGGAGCTCTTCCCCGGCTTCTTACGATATCCAGATTATAGTATCGTTCAAATATTTCTAAGGAATTACTGCACCGTAATTAAAATACAGTATCTGAGTACAGTTTCAGGAAGGCAGAAGCACTTACTCTGCACGGACCTCACTAAATTCCAAGCCCAAGCTGACTGTCAGCAGCTCCTCACGGTGCCAGGCTACTTTCTGACAGCATATTTATAAGAAAAAAATCAGGAATTGGTTAAAAATAGCCACTAACACTTCTCCAATGAGAGCACCAAGGGCAAATACATCCGTGGATATGCTGAGCCAACGCTCTTTTTCCTATAAAAATGGAACATAACAACTCTAGTATTAATCGGACCTCACCACCCCATTCCGGTACAAATCGTGTGAGCAACTTTCAAGAAAATGCGCACGTATATGTTACGGATTAATTACTTCTTTGTTCTCTTTGTTATTTTAAACAGTAGAAAAGAGACAATTCCTGTTCTTATACTATCCAAGAGTGGTTTTTTTTATTTGTGGACTAGGAACGAGCAATGCCATCTCTGCTTCCCTTTGAAAGCGAAGTTTTCTACATGCCTTTATGGAGCTTTTACGTCTGTTTTGTAACCGTGACTAATTTCCCTAACGCCGCTGAGTCGTAAAACCAGCCAAAAGCTACCTCGATGCAAAGGAAGGCAGAAAAAATAACTAACAACGTGTAACCCAACAACAATTCAGGTTAAAAACGTATAACCCCAAAATAGCAGCCGAGAGATTTGCCAAAGGGAAGCACTTGGAGTGCGTTTGGCCGGGATCACGGCTAACGACCTCCCGCCGCTCAGCCCGGGCAGGGCTCAGGGCTTTCATCTTTTTACTCTGTCCTCCAAAAACCTGCAAATTGAGGTTATTTCAGCAGCAGGAAGGACAAACAGACTACTTCCATTTTACAGGCTTTGTAGTAATTTAAAAAAATAGTTTAAGGCGTATGCTTCCCTTAGGATGATTAGAAAGAAATGAAACATGCTAAGAAGTTAAAAACCAATCACAAACCTGAAAATATACACAGATATTTGAGATTTTACAGAAAGACGAGTAGAGGAAAATAAATCCCTGAGCGCTACGGTAACACCTAGTGAAGATACAGACAATGTCTTGTTTCTGAGCAATTTTAAAATCAAGTCTTCACTGCCTTTTTTTTTTATGTAATAGCCAATTTATTTGTCTGCAACATCTCTAGCAAAAACATTACAGAGCGTTCTTCAGCTGGCTGCTCTCTCTAGCACGGAGACGGAATAGCAGCAACTGCTCAGAGACGCTGCCACAAACGTGAGTTTGTTGTTACGCCTATTTATTTCCAGTAAACTGCAATATGCATGTTACTTCTGGTGACCAAACGCCACGGTAAATCCTGCTGTTTCCCACTAAAATGTCACCTGGGTACGAATGACCTATTAATAATAATTCTCACTGTAAGCAAGGCATCAAAGTGAGCTATTACTCCATAATGACTTTGTTCTTGCCCTGTTCGGAATGACTCAGGGGAGGGCGGGCAGGGACGTGTCCGGCGCGACATCCCCCCGAGCTGCTCCTGCCATCCGGTAGGGACAGCCAGCAAGAATTAAAAGCAGGGAGCAGGGTCACGCTGCCGCCCCTCCTCGCCATCCCGCTTCCCCGCAAACCCTTGCCGAGCAGCAGGACGACATTCTCGGCGGCACCCAGAGAAGTTCTCCCCCTGCCGTGCCCCGACGGCACGCAGAGACCCACCGAACGCTTTCAAGCCAAAGCAACCAACGCAAACCCGGCAAACCTGTGCGGCGGCGGCGAATGCCTCCCCGGTCCTCCGCCGAGCCGGCATCCCGCAGCAGCATCCCGGCACCGCGCCGTCTCTACGGAAACCGAGCCGCCACGTGACCCAGCATCTCCCGGGCACCGCCGACAAAACCTCTTTGGGATGGATGAGGCGGTCAAGGGTGAACTGTCCAGATGATACAAAAGGACTGGGGATCTTTTTTTTTTTTTTTTTAAATACATCTGACCCATTTTGAGCTGTTTGCAGGTGAAGGGACGGACGTGCCCCTTGCCCTGTCTGCCCGCAGCAGCGCACCGACGCAGACGCAAAGTTTTTTAACAAACAACACTTTACATTTCGCTGCCCTCTTCCCCCTGAATGAACTAACAGGAAAGCCCCAAATTTACCTCTTCGAAATACAATATTCACCAAGAAAGAGGAACACAAACACGACAGAAGGAATGCCACGCTGAGATTAAAAGGCTGATTTCCAGAGTGTGGCTGTCTAACGAGGCTGCCCCCAGCCAGCTACAGCACGTTCCCCCCGGATTAACGACGGGATGGAAGAGTTTGTCTCCTTCATAGAATTCCAGGACCCCAGTTATTTGCCATACAGACATTTGTGATTTTAAAGTTTTCAGCAGAGCAGATTCCAGCACCACCAGTAAATGGAAGAGCCGGGGCACGGAGCAGCCTCGGGCAGCGAGACCCCGGCAACACCGAGGAGCTGGGGAAATCGGAAAGGCAGGAGGAAAGGCAAGAGCAGCAGAGAGGGAGGAACAGAAATAGAGACTGACCAGAAAACAAGATCTAACCAACACACGCGCACCAACACGCAAACTCCTGTCCGTTTTGAGCTAAAATAAAAATTGACATACGGTGTATAAATTGTAAGCATAATAGAGATTACTCCACCACGTAATCTGACATCATGCATATAAACCCAAAACAAACCAAAAATTTAAATTTCGCCCACTTACCCCAGCTTCGAGACAAGTCGTTTGGGTTTGCCTGAAGCCTAATTGCAACAAGTTTGGGCCTAAGGCATCAAAGAGAAAAAGTCACAACAACTTCCCTCGGTTGTTTATTCCGTTACTATCTCGGTCATAAAAAGTAGATTCTTAACTGAAATTTGCTTGGCTTCAGCATCATTAGCTTCAGTGCTAAAAAGAAAGTCTCAGCTCCTTTTTCAAGCATAAAAGGAATTATAACACGCTCCATATTCTGTCCCAGAATAACAGCAGCATTCCCAGAAACATGACTGTGAATCCAAGCATTATAAGATGTGAAAGTGTTTTTAAATAAATACTGACAATATCCCATAACACGATGACATCACGTAGTCCCTTGGCAATAGCACATCGTCAAGGCACAGGCGAGAGCTGCTTACTACTACTCAAGATCGATGCACCAGATGAATAAGAAAGAATTAAAAAAACCCAAACCAAACAGAATTATAATCCAACCCCTTGGAGGTTCCTATTCGTTTTGCTGAAAAATATCGTAATAACCTTGTACCAGCCTGAAATCAAGAAGAGATTTCTCTCAGCCAGCAAAAAATGCACGTCCTCACAGCCTACCACGGGAACGAGCAAAAAGAATTCAAAATAAGGAAAAATTTTGTTCTGTCCTGGAGAATAAGGAAAGCTGCTATCAAAACAAGTACATCATCCAAGCCTTCCTACTCTGAGCTCTTCAATGATAACAGAGGCCAAAACACTTCAGGAAAAAACAGAGCCCAAAGTAAATACGCTGCGAGGGAGGTGGGTCCCTGGGAATGAAGGCTGGTAGGGAATGTGGCAGAGAGCTGCCCCGTGTTACTCATCAAATCATGGAATGGTTTGGGTGGGAAGGGACCTTAAAGCCCACCCAGTGGCACCCCCTGCCCTGGGCAGGGACACCTCCCACCAGCCCAGGTTGCTCCAAGCCCCGGCCAACCTGGCCTTGAACCCCTCCAGGGATGGGGCAGCCACAGCTTCTCTGGGCAGCCTGGGCCAGGGGCTCACCCCCCTCACACCAAAGAATTTCTTCCCAATAGCTCATCTCAATCTCCCCTCTTCCAGTGTAAAACCCTTCCCCCTCGTCCCACGGCTCCCCTCCCTGCTCCAGAGTCCCTCCCCAGCTTTCCTGGAGCCCCTTGAGGGACTGGCAGGGGCTGGAAGGTCTCCGCGGAGCCTTCTCTTCTCCAGGCTGAACCCCCCCAGCTCTCTCAGCCTGTCCTCCCAGCAGAGGGGCTCCAGCCCTCCCAGCATCTCCGGGGCCTCCTCTGGCCCTGCTCCAACAGGTTCTGCAAAGCAGCAGAACCATTTAGGAACCAAAGGTTCCTCCAAAAAGGCATGTCAATGCAGCAGGAATCCCCCTCCGGGCAGGACACCCAGACCCCTCACGTGGGACAGGCTGGGATCCCACGCACTGGGAACGAGCTTCAGTCTCAGACTATGAACAAGATGTCCATGGGGTTATCAGTCAAACCCAACCACTGGCGTGGCGATTCCTGAAGACATGCTAGTTCAGAAGAGGCAATGATCAAGATGACTACAGAAAACAGAAACATGCTGCCTTCGCTGGGAAATGAAGGAAAATTCAATGGAGCAGGTGTTGGATTCAAATGCAAAACCTAACAGAATAGCAAAATCAAGGAAAAGATGCATTTCAAACATGTTCAGCTTTATAGCCCTTTTATGAGAAAAGATGTAATCTGTCTTCTGTTAAACATCTTTACATTTTTTAAATGTATATTTATGTCATTTTGGAAAAAAATGCCTATAATGTGACAGAAGCAGACACCATTCCTCAGCAGTGACAGAATGAGCACAAAAGTTAAAAATATGCCATCGTATTCCAGCAAAATAAACTCACACCAAATGCTTCCACAGATCTTGGGAAAATATGGCACTTTTCAAAAATTGCAAAAAGACAAAAACCGCAGGATGCCAGGACGTCACAGCTGTGTGCACACACCTAATCACTGGCGATAATTAAGATGAGGGTGGTGAGCCCCTGGCCCAGGTTGCCCAGAGCAGCTGTGGCTGCCCCATCCCTGGAGGGGTTCAAGGCCAGGTTGGCCGGGGCTTGGAGCAACCTGGGCTGGTGGGAGGTGTCCCTGTCCAGGGCAGGGGGTGGCACTGGGTGGCCTTTAAGGTCCCTTCCCACCCAAACCATTCTGTGGTTCTATGTGCTTTTCAGTGTCTCAGGTCACCTTCTTCAGGTCATGGTGGCACCAGTGCCAGTGTGGCAAGGTGGGGCCCACGGGGGACTTTGAGCTCTTCATCCTGACAGGCAGAAACTCACAGCTCCTTGCTCCAGGGGAGGATGGCCAGCTGCTGCTACTCACCATGTGGACCATCAGAAAAGGTGGCCATGAAGGACTGGAATCACTTTCAGTACGAAAGTTCAGAGAAAAGCACAAAGCGGCAACAAACTTGTGAATTTGTACCACACAGACACGCAACAGTGCAACGAGAAAACCTCCGAGCCCTCAATGCTAAAAGCAAAAGTTTCTCTTGGCTGTTCCTGATTGTGACCCTTAGCAAGGGGGGAGGAAGGCACTCACACACCGCCAGCTCTTACTGCTCTCCTTTCTTCACACTGCTCCCACCTCAGACGAGAGAGAAAATTCTCTCAGTTACCCAGTTTATCTTTTTCTCATCCGTTAAGCACAGGAAGGTAACAGGTTGTTCTCTCCCCTGTTCCTGGTAATCACAGAACCATAGGGTTGGCAGGGCCCTCTGGAGATCATCCCGTCCAAGCCCCGGCCAGAGCAGGGTCACCCAGAGCAGGTGGCACAGGAACGCGTCCAGGCGGGGTTGGAATGTCTCCAGAGACGGAGACTCCCCCACCTCTCTGGGCAGCCTGTGCCAGGGCTCTGCCACCCTCACGGGAAAGAAGCTTTTCCTCATGTTGAGATGGAACTTCCCATGGTCAAGTTTGTGCCCGTTGCCCCTTGTCCTGTCCCCGGGCACCACTGAGAAGAGCCTGGCCCCATCCTCTTGCCCCCCGCCCTTTAGCTATTGCTGAGCATTGATGAGATCCCCTCTCAGCCTGCTCTGCTCCAGCTCAACAGCCCCAGGGCTCTCGGCCTTTCCTCAGCACAGAGATGCTCCATCTCTTGATCATCTCGGTAGCCCTTTGCTGTCCCCTCCCCAGCAGTTCCCTGTCCTTCTGGAACCGGGGAGCCCAGAACTGGCCCCAGTGCTCCAGCTGTGGCCTCACCGAGGCAGAGTAGAGGGGGAGGATGACCTCCCTCCACCTGCTGGCCACACTCTTCTTGCTGCCCCCCAGGATGCCATTGGCCTTCTTGGCCACAAAGGCACATTGCTGGCCCATGGCCATCCTGTTGTCGCCCAGGACTCCCAGGTCTCTTTCCACCGAGCTGCTCTCCAGCAGGTCACCCCCAACCTGTCCTGGTGCAGGGGGTTATTCCTCCCCAGGTGCAGCACCCTACATGTGCCCTCGTTGAACTTCATCTGGTCCCTCTCCGCCCAGATCTCCAGCTTGTTCAGGTCTGGCTGGATGGTGGCACGGCCTTCTGCTGTGTCACCCGCCCCTCCCGGCTTTGTGTCATCAGTCTCCTGGAGCAGCATCCGCCTCATAAAACTGTATTTTAATACTTTGTTTGATTATTATACTGTATTTAAATAAGGCCAAATGTAAAGTTATACACCTAGGACACAAAAATGCAGAGCCGACGGAGAACAGCGCTCTACTGCCAAAAGCTGTGACCACACAAAGGATCACAGACCACAGCGGACAGTGAAGGCAATCCGTTGGAAGCAGAGCTAATCTGATCCTTGAACATACGTATACATGGAAACGTGTCGGTGCCTAGGCAGAGAAAGAAAAACAAAACAAGGGCTGGAAACAGAACAGAGTTTAAGAGAAAAAAAAAAAAAGAAAATAAACCACAAATATTGAACAGGAAGGAAGACTATCCATTCAAACAAACTACTATTGGAGCAACTGTGCATTTATAACCCCCGGAAATCAAGAGTGAGTGACTTTACGGAGGGTAACCCTTCCCAAATACAAATTACCGGGCTCAGTAGAGAAGGAAGGTGGTGACATTTAATGATCAATGAGATACAGGAGGTCAGACTGGCTGATTTAATGTTTTCTGACCTTAACTTCTATAAAAAGTCATCTTTGATGTATGCTTGCAATAAATACTGGCAACCTAAGCATATTTCTCCTTCCCTTCCTTGCGTTCATCTAAATTTTATTTAATACATTTAAGAAGCCGATTTGGATCAGCAACCCCTGATTCTAAGAGAAAGGATCTATATTTTCTTGGAGGTTTTGGTGGCCGCCAAGCTTTTACAGGAAGGTTCTCCAGAATACTTTCCCGGCTGGGAGGAAATTTGTCTGCAGTTGGACTAACGGCCAGAGCAGCCTCGTCTCAAGGACAAAGCAGAGTGAGGGTACTGCCGATCAGAGCGGCCTCTGCTCCCACCCAGCGCGGGCGCCTTCAGCAGTAAACGCTCTGTTCTCCAGACGACACCAGCCCTGCCCTTCCGGGAACGTCAGAGGGGCCATCCCACCCAGTCCCTTTGGGATCTGCTTGGGAAGCCCAGTACTGACCCTCCTCCACGCCCAACGCTGACCACTAACCTCCGCCTTTCGCTTCCCCAACCTGAAACTGTTCGGTGCGCCAAAAGAGCTTTTTTCCAGTCCCCTGGTAACTTCACCTCTTTAACAGCCTTTGACTAATTACCCTTCCAAAGGCTTTTTGGAAATCCAACCACACGAAACCCACTGGATTCCCTTTGGCCATGGTGCTCCGTAGAGGACTGCCAAAGAAGTCCGGCCAGGGAGTGAGGCTGCATTGATTTGTCTGGAGACCCTACATAATCACAACTGGCATTAACGACATTTATTATAAAATAGGGTGGGGTTGGTCTCCTGAGGGTTTCCAGGCAGGAAACAACAGCGAAGCATTTTGTTTTGCTCTACGATTTACCACACTGGCGATATCTGGCACTTACGTACGATTAATCAAAATTCAACACAACATTATTTTTCTTGCTAGGCATATTGTTTTTTGAGATATTCCAAACAGAGCAGTTTAAAAGGACGTGTAGATGTAGAGTTAGCACAAGTTAAGACGTTCACTTGCTAGCCAAAGGTGATGCCCTGGGACAGGGGGCCACGATACCCGAGCTCCAGTGGCCAGCGTCACCCAGGTACGCTCACAGAACGCTCTGGGGTGGAAGGGACCTTCCCTCCCTTCCCCTGGGACGGAGCACGAGGGCAGCTCACAAGAGCGTCTCCTCTGAGCCACGCCAGCATCTCTGGTGCACCGCGCCTCAGACTACGAGGCGTCTCAGCACCTCTAAATCTCCGAGCTTTTTGGCAACTGCAAGAAGAAACGATTTCCACCAAAAGCAGACTCACTAAATCAGCTAACGACGTTTTAGCCCCACTGTTAAGCACTGCAGAGGCAAGAGGCAGCCTGGGCTAAGAAACAGGCAGTTTTGTAAGCATATCAGGTTTTGGTTTCCACTATAATCCACATATTTTTCCAGCTTTTCAGCAGAGCTGTCCGCGGCAGCGGATAAAGGGATATGATTTTTGATGGGTCATTGCTCCCTCCAGGGTTTTGAGCTGAAGCAACAACAGAGACCTAAGTCGTTGCTGCCTGAGAAAGTGCTTGTGGGGAAAAGAAGGGAACAGTCAATACGCAGTTTTTTAACAGTCAAACAAGATAAAACTTCTGGCCCCATAAATCTGACGGTGCAGAAACACCTTTGTAACCTGCAAACCGGTATTCTTACCGTAACTCTTCACAAAGACCTCACAAAATTTATTTTCATGTGCAAAAGCAAACCTTTGACGCATTATCACTGCAAAAAATTCTGCGAGAAAATATATTCAGCGTCAAACCTGAATCTCTTCCCGAGTCGGTCATACCACTGCTGGCGGAGAACAGAAAGGTCATTGTGATTTCCGACAGGCGACGCAGAACCACGCTGCATTCTGAATGCAGCCACTTCTGCCTTTCGCAAAGAGTTAAACCTATCGTCTTGGTCGTTTGAACCCAGGTAAATCTAGGAAGTGTCGTTTTGCTAGAAAAAGGACCTAATTCACATTCTAACTGAATTATAGAATCATAGAACCGTTTGGTAAAGCCCACCCCGTGCCACCCCCTGCCCTGGGCAGGGACACCTCCCACCAGCCCAGGTTGCTCCAAGCCCCGACCAGCCTGGCCTTGAACACCGAACGTGACGGGAAGGCTTAAACAAGCATCCCCAGTCCTCTAACGTTGATTTGACATAATCCATCGCCCTTTATCTCTCTGTGGCTTCGCATATTTGTCACCTGGAGTGACTTGTAGCAGACAGACTCCCTCCCTGAGCCACTGGAGTGGGACGGACGTTTCCTCGTCAGATGTCACCGTCCACGGCGTAACTCATTAGCACAACCCCGCGTCACACCGAACTCCCCCAGGCTGCGAAGGGAAGGGCTGCGGAGGTGACACGCGCCACGTTCTGCCGGGAATTCGCCGGTTCCTCGCAGCGAGGAGAGGGGAGCAGCGCTGGCTGCCACAGCCCGGCGTGACGCAGCCCATCTGTCACCGTGGCCGCCGCGACCGACGGCGTCAGCACCAGCGCGGGGACACCTCGGCGCTGTGATGTCGGCTGTAGGATGATTCTGGCAGTGCCAGCTTTTGCCGGCATACTCATTTCAGTTAAGAACAGTAACTTTTCACAGGCTGTGCAAGCGAAAGGATCACTGAAAGGATCCACCTCAGACCGTATTTTAAAACAAAGGCTTTACTGGGAGGGGTTTGCATTTGATGGATCCGGAGCCAGGGGAAACGATCAAGTTATAACCTGAACTAACACTGCAGTGAAGGAAAACTCTAAATGATTTCTCCCAGCAAAATCAATCCATGTCAAATACAATCCCTGCGTTACCAAACACAAACTAAAAAGAGGGTTTTTTTTAATGTCTATGAATTTTTTCCCATCCTGTAGGCTGTAATCCCTTAAAAAAGGGGGAGCCTCTGGAGCCTGCGGGTTCCAGTAATCGCGTTCAGAAAACCGACACCTAAAAAAGAGCATGGAATTGCCCGACAGGAGCCAGGCAGCTCCCACCCAGACACAGCCCACAGCCTGGAGGAGGGTGCAGGGGGAGAGAGAAGGGGAAGAGACGCAGAATGCACCGAAACAGCAGAATTTCCATCTTTACATTCCTGACCCAGCACGGCTGCCGGGATCCAGGTGAAGAGGAAACACTGCAATAACTGAGCTGATGAACACAAGACTGACCGGGATTCTTATTTGATTTAACATTTTCAAAGTTTTAAAGTTTCAGTGGCGGAAATTCCACCACCACTTTTGATTTTGGTAACCTATTCTAACAATTATTTGCTTACATTCGCTATTAAAAACATACTTCTTATTTTTATTCTGAATTTGTCTAGCTTCGACTACTGGGTTTTCGTTAAGCCTATCTGCTAAAGCTCCCTGGGATTATATTGACTTTCTCTAGGATAGATATTTTTAGAAATATCAAACCGTTCTTAACCTCTGTGTGTTATAGTTCCATCACTCGCGTCTTTGGATGTAAAGCTATGCATCTTCCCCCAGCTATTTCCAGTCCTTTCACCATTTTCATTGACCTTCTCAGACCCTTTGGTCTCTCGATATTTGTGTTGATGGCGGGTGCTGTAACCGTGGGGTGTCCTGAGAAGGGTCCTGCCACCGCCAGGCAGGACGGGCACCTTCTCCTGCTCTCCTGCTCTCCCGTCCTCTTCGCATCCCTGCTCACAAAACCGCCTCAAAAGGCACGTTCACCCGACTGGCGTACCACGACCTCCACTAATTTTCTTTGAGTCATCCTGCCCAGCGTCCTGCCCTTCCAATCTTCTTCACTCCTCCAGGATTCTCCTCGTTTGCCTGTCTCGCCGATCAGCAGGGATTTCACACCTTCTCCTGCTGGTCGTGGAAACGACTGTTAATGGCGCAGCATACGGGCTTGCTCTCTGCAGGACTCGCTTGGAAACACACACCCTCTTCTGCAACCTCCTTTTTGCAGTGAGGACAATGAGCTATACAATTTTTTTTTTCCCCAATCTGCTGTACGTGTGCTGTATTGATTACTGGTTTCTAAGTTATCAATGCTCATAATAAATGCGTTACGCCAACAATATCACTTTACTAATCAAAATTAATCTCATAAAAAAAAAAGATACAAACTGAGGCTGACTACCCCAAGTTGCCAAAAGCCTGTGCTTGGCTGGCATGAGTTACCTCTTTATTTACTGATCGACAAAATAGCTTATCTGCCGCTCAATTACTTTATTCACCATCAAAGTCATGTTGGTAAACAGAACATGTCAGAGACTGCCCTGTTTGACTTCGCTCCCCGCCCCCCCGCCGCCTCGACACAAGAAATGAGATCATACGGAGTTTTCTCCAGCGCTCTGGGAACTTTCCACCGCTCCAAGACATATCAACAACCGGCAGCAGGTATCCAAATTAAGAAATTCTTTCAAAATGCGGTTTGGACTGAAAACGCAGACGGTGCAGCTCAGCATCCTCTTGGATTACCTCTGGCAGGTACCTCCCCGCGGGCACATTGCACAGCTGCTGCCCCGCCAAACCACAACCTGAAAACTATTCTACAATAACTTTCAAACCATTAGTTTACATGCTTTTCTACCAATTTTTCTTTTCTCCTTCCCTTGACAAGCATTGCTCTTTTTTCTTCCCTTCCAAGCCGTGTTTTCCCTGGAGCATTTGGCCAAGTATTCTTAAACCGTTCCTAGTTATTAATATTTTTATGTTCGCATTATTTACTCAGCTGAAGCTGATTTTAGCTTTGCGGGACAGTTTCCTCTAAAGCATTTGTTAGACGCTGATGTGCACCTCGTTTACAGGAAAAAAAATGTAATCAAGTCATGATCACTGACACCTCAGTCGTGACTCATTGCGGCCCTAACCAATTCCTCTTTATAAGCCGCGTTCTATCGAAGAACCCCCGCTGGCTATGGCTATGGCTATGGCTATGGCAATGGCTATAGCTATGGGTATAGCTATGGGTATGGCTATGGGTATGGCTATGGGTATGGGTATGGCTATGGCTATGGGCATAGCTATGGGCATGGCTATGGCTATGGGTATGGCTATGGGTACAGCTATGGCAATGGGTATGGCAATGGCTATGGCAATGGCTATGGCTATGGGTATAGCTATGGGTATGGCTATGGCTATGGCTATGGCTATGGCTATGGGTATAGCTATGGGTATGGCTATGGGTATGGCTATGGGTATGGGTATGGCTATGGGCATAGCTATGGGCATGGCTATGGCTATGGGTATGGCTATGGGTATGGCTATGGCTATGGGTATGGCTATGGGTATGGCTATGGGTACAGCTATGGCAATGGGTATGGCAATGGCTATGGCAATGGCTATGGGTATAGCTATGGCTATGGGTATGGCTATGGGTACGGCTATGGCTATGGCTATGGCTATGGCTATGGGTATAGCTATGGGTATAGCTATGGGTATAGCTATGGCTATGGCTATGGGTACAGCTATGGCAATGGGTATGGCTATGGGTACAGCTATGGCTATGGCAATGGCTATGGCTATGGCAATGGCTATGGCTATGGCTATGGGTATAGCTATGGGTATGGCTATGGGTACAGCTATGGCTATGGCAATGGCTATGGCAATGGCTATGGCTATGGCACTTTTCACACTTGAAAACTGGGGGAAGGTTGTGTGCTGCGCTTTTGTTTTTTCCTCCCTTTTTTTCTTTTTTTTTTATATTTTATTTCAGTGCTTTCACTTATACAGAAAACCCCAAAGGTCTTATGTCACTTATATAGAAAACCCAGTAGGTCTATTTAGTCTTATCTTCATTTTATTTTTCATGCTATTTAGTGTCTGATATAAATCCCCTCCGTACAAAACCACAACACCCAACAGTGAGCCACCCGCTTTCGCCTTGGTCTAGCTGAGGACTGAAACTCGTTTGATCCGTTAACAAACGACTGAGTCCTAGCCAAAGAAAGACGTAAAGGATCAAACTCGGTAACCCGTGTCAGAAGTAAAACTCTGGCTGGTAGCTTCGGGATGAGTTCACGCAGGCAGTCACGACTCCATGCCTGTAATCGTTTTCATACACTCTGCTTACGCAGTTACATACTCTTTTATTTTTGATAGAAGCATTACATTGTAAACGACTAATTTTCTCTTGTGAATGTTAGTACATTTCAACACAGAAGCAGCACAGAGAAAAATCTAAAGAGAAATGTGAACGGATTCGTGATCTGATAAGATTTTAAACACGAAATTGTTTTCTACGAGGCTGAGCAGCGCTACAGAAAATCCAGATTTAAAGCTAAGTGAGAAGCTCCACAGCACATCCCGGCCAAGGCCTGGGGAGAATTCCATGGACGACGTACAGCCTTGTCCGGGTGGGTCTGAGAAGCCATTCATTTAGGAGAACCCGGGCTTCAGCTCCGAATTGAACAGTAGCACAATAGACTTTTTAAAAAAAAAAATAAATAAATTTGAGTGCAATTTGACAGAGAAGATCAGAACAATTATATTCCATTAAATCAGATCAACTCCCCTCACTGCAGAGGACTAAAGCAAGCGTTGTAAGAGTTGTTAAATATTTAGTGATGCAAGAACTGGAAAAAACAACCACACAGCTAAGTAAAGCTCCGAACTATGTTGTTAAGGGCTCTAGCGTTGCAACTACTCTGCCATGTCAAGTTAGGGATCATCTACGCTTTTCACAAAAGAAAGCCACAGGAGTGCTTTACCACGCTAGGATAAGCTTCGCAGTTCTCACCTTTCCCGTACTTTGACAAGCTGGCCTCCAGCTTGCTCTTAACGACTGCCACGACTGGTAAAAGCAGCGTACAGAGGAGCCCGTCAATCGGAATCACGGGGCGCTAGGAAAGGCCAAACAGCACCGTTTGCACTGTGAATATTGAACCGCCAGGGGTTAGAAGACGTTCGGATTCGAATACCTCGGTTCTCCACGCAGAAGTTGTGACAGCACAAACAGTTCAAGAACCTGGTATTTATGACCCCAAAAGAGAACCCGAGGAGCATCAGCCCCACTTACTCTCAGAACTGCACACTACTCAATACCCAGGAAAATGGGAGCCCTCCAGTTTAGATAAATTCTACCCAGTTTACGTAAATTCTGTCCCTTTGCTTTGCTCCTTTCTCCTCACTCCTCTCTAGAGCACGTCCTTAAATTTAGATGTATATAAAAAGACTGAGACTTTTTCTCAAGACTCCGTAGGACATTAAAACAGATCTAGCTGGAGGCTTAGTTTATTATACATACACAGGAACAGAATTTGTTTGGGGTTTTTTTCTCTCAGGTTTTACTTTCGGTGTGACAACTGGCAAATTGGGGAAGCAGACTGATTTCCAGTCTGTTCAGACCAGCACCAGCACAATGGTATTTCCTCAGAACCATTCCATGGGTTGGACGAGCTAAGCCCCGCTACTGCTAGTGTTAGGCAGCATTAACTTCTTTGTTTATACAATTTTAATCTGCAATAAATGAAAAAATAGAGTCTGATCCAATACGGTGACGAGCAAAAGGTACTTTGAAATGCCAATAGATGCGAGTGGAAAACACAGCCAGGCCTTAGCTCAACTGCACAGAAACATGCTCTGTATCCCTTCTCTCGTTAACAAGATATTCTTTACAAAACAGTATCCTTCAAATAATTTTTCAGAGAAACACACAATTACAGCATTGCAGCTCTATAATTCTAACCCAAGCAAAAATCCTTTTTGCTAGCCTTTTCCGAAGTCAAACACGGCCACAAATACCTTGCTTTGTATCATTGATTAAGTGAAAAATAGATGAAAATAGATACTCACACTATATGTGCAAGATCAAGTGGCTTTTCTGGCTGCTCAGGAAATACAGGGCGAGGTGGTTCTCTACTTGGTACGCAACCGAGGGATTTACTAATTGCATGGCTCAGCTTCTTTGCAGGTGATTTCTGGTTTTGAAAAGAATGACAAAAATGAGTTGACTATTAGGAAGAGCAGGGAAATATGTGCAATAAGATAACAGAGAAGAGTAAAAAATGCATAGTACTAGAATAATCAGAACTATCCATTTACATTATAGCATACCTAAGAAATTAGTACAGAAACTAACCTAAGTGAACAAGTTTCATGGGGGCTTTTGGTGCTATAATATTGAAAATAGTTTAACAAAAGTATGTAAGACCAAGGAATAAGCCAATTGTCTGGTATTCCTATCAGGAATTAAATCAAGGGGCAACGTATCCTATTAAGGGATTTCTTACGCTCACTCACAAGGTCTCGTCAACAAAGGCGCTGTACTGGGAGGGGAGGATGACAGGAGCTGGGGCAGGAGCAGGTCCATAACCATCCCCATCCACCCCAACCACGAGGAAGCCATGGCAGGAGCAGGTCCATAACCATCCCCATCCAGCCCAACCACGAGGAAGCCGTGGCAGGAGCAGGTCCATAACCATCCCCATCCAGCCCAACCACGAGGAAGCCATGGCAGGAGCAGGTCCATAACCATCCCCATCCAGCCCAACCACGAGGAAGCCGTGGCAGGAGCAGGTCCATAACCATCCCCATCCAGCCCAACCACGAGGAAGCCGTGGCAGGAGCAGGTCCATAACCATCCCCATCCAGCCCAACCACGAGGAAGCCATGGCAGGAGCAGGTCCATAACCATCCCCATCCAGCCCAACCACGAGGAAGCCACGGCAGCAGCAGGTCCATAACCATCCCCATCCAGCCCAACCACAAGGAAGCCATGGCAGGAGCAGGTCCATAACCATCCCCATCCAGCCCAACCACGAGGAAGCCGTGGCAGGAGCAGGTCCATAACCATCCCCATCCAGCCCAACCACGAGGAAGCCGTGGCAGGAGCAGGTCCATAACCATCCCCATCCAGCCCAACCACGAGGAAGCCGTGGCAGGAGCAGGTCCATAACCATCCCCATCCACCCCAACCACGAGGAAGCCACGGCAGGAGCAGGTCCATAACCATCCCCATCCAGCCCAACCACGAGGAAGCCATGGCAGGAGCAGATCAATAACCATCCCCATCACCCCAACCACGAGGAAGCCACGGCAGCAGCAGGTCCATAACCATCCCCATCCAGCCGAACCACGAGGAAGCCACGGCAGGAGCAGGTCCACAACCATCCCCATCCAGCCCAACCACGAGGAAGCCACGGCAGGAGCAGGTCCATAACCATCCCCATCCAGCCCAACCACGAGGAAGCCACGGCAGCAGCAGGTCCATAACCATCCCCATCCAGCCCAACCATGAGGAAGCCGTGGCAGGAGCAGGTCCATAACCATCCCCATCCAGCCCAACCACGAGGAAGCCATGGCAGGAGCAGATCAATAACCATCCCCATCCAGCCCAACCACGAGGAAGCCACGGCAGGAGCAGGTCCATAACCATCCCCATCCAGCCCAACCACAAGGAAGCCACGGCAGGAGCAGGTCCACAACCATCCCCATCACCCCAACCACGAGGAAGCCACGGCAGGAGCAGATCAATAACCATCCCCATCACCCCAACCACGAGGAAGCCACGGCAGGAGCAGGTCGATAACCATCCCCATCCACCCCAACCATGAGGAAGCCATGGCAGGAGCAGGTCGATAACCATCCCCATCCACCCCAACCACGAGGAAGCCGTGGCAGGAGCAGGTCCATAACCATCCCCATTCAGCCCAACCACGAGGAAGCCGTGGCAGGAGCAGGTCCATAACCATCCCCATCCAGCCCAACCACGAGGAAGCCATGGCAGGAGCAGATCAATAACCATCCCCATCCAGCCCAACCACGAGGAAGCCACGGCAGCAGCAGGTCCATAACCATCCCCATCCAGCCCAACCACGAGGAAGCCGTGGCAGGAGCAGGTCCATAACCATCCCCATCCAGCCCAACCACGAGGAAGCCATGGCAGGAGCAGGTCCATAACCATCCCCATCACCCCAACCACGAGGAAGCCATGGCAGCAGCAGGTCCATAACCATCCCCATCCAGCCCAACCACAAGGAAGCCACGGCAGGAGCAGGTCCACAACCATCCCCATCACCCCAACCACGAGGAAGCCACGGCAGGAGCAGATCAATAACCATCCCCATCCAGCCCAACCATGAGGAAGCCACGGCAGGAGCAGGTCGATAACCATCCCCATCCACCCCAACCACGAGGAAGCCGTGGCAGGAGCAGGTCCATAACCATCCCCATCCACCCCAACCATGAGGAAGCCGTGGCAGCAGCAGGTCCATAACCATCCCCATCCAGCCCAACCACAAGGAAGCCGGTGCTCTGCCCCCCCTCTGTCCTCTGCCAAGGCAATCGCTTTTAAAAGACAACTTCCAAATTTTTTTGTTGATTATGGGCAAAGCCAAGGTGAAACGTAGTGTTAAGATAGAAGTGAATGACCGGTTTCTTTATTTTCTTTCACAAATTGTCCTGGTTGTGCTAACTAACCTCACGGGAGCAACTGTGCTGGGACCATCTAAGGAAGACTGAAAGCCTGGTGACAAGCGTTGCCAAACACACAAGGATGGATAGCTGGCCTGAGTCATGCGCTTACAATGTGTTTTAAGTCCAAGTTAAGTCTTGAAATGTTATTACATCCACTGAACTCATGCCAGTGATGTGGGAGGCCAGAGAATGCTTTTACGAGAGCTCAGAAATAAGCCGGCAGTTCTGGTTTTCTGATCTAACTCACCGGCGGTCCATGTATGTGTAACCTAGTGGCTAATTACTCCTATGTAAACTTTTAATGCTCCTGTAAGACGTTCCAAAGCAGAATTAGGACCAATTATCAAGGCACATTCAAATTAAAATTCAGATTAACGCTGATTTAAGCAGGAGGCAAGGCTGCCCAGGACAGGAGTTACACATACAGCTACAGTTAATATAAATTAGTAACTAGCAGTTACTAACAATTACTAATATTTACTAACAATGAAAAAAACAATTAGTAATTAGTAAACCAGTGAGAATCTTCAACTCTGGGCCTCTTGGCTCAGCAACAGAAAACAGGCAATAAAGGCTTTTTTGAGTGGAGAACCTGCGCGTGGGGAAGTTGCTCCCTCTGTGGATTTACGTGGTTTGTAGTAGATCAGGACGCATTTTAAGTGTAAAGTAAACTACTAATATCAATTGAAAAACAATGAAAAAAGAGAAAAATTCCTTTCAAATGAGAAAAGAAAGATAAGCTGGATGCTGTGAGAATATAGCTGGTTCTTAACCGAAGATTTACTCTTCTCCTTCAACTACCTCAAAGCCAAAGGTAACTGAGAACTCTATAAACCATGGATGGAGGCTGCCTCTGAACCCGTGATGAGTGTAGTCTGGGGAAAAAAGAATTACTCATGATCATGTCCTTCCCCGGAGTACGTCAGAGACGATTCCAGTGGTAGCTACAGTCGATTCCAGTCCCAACCTCCACCAGCATCTAACACTGCTTCACAACGCGTATTCTGGCCTGGTTACCGTATTAAGAGCACACCCTTTCAGAAATTAAACCAATTATTCAATATGTTACAGCCTAATTCCTTTCAGACTCTGTAATTTTGATCCACCAGCCCACAGATCCAACCTGTAAGGCAGCAGAATGCACGAAGGGCATGGAGAGCACGCGTCAAACCACCTTCAGATCCCAGGTGAAAAGGGCGATCACCTTCCCAACATATTAGCTGTGGCTTTGCAGAGAGAAAGTCCCGGCCCTGTCCAAGTACCACTGCAAAAATCTTGTGATGGGTCTAAGATTTTTATCTCCTCTCACCAAGAAGGGCTTCAGTAGGAAGGATGTGGAGACAATTAACTGCCTGAGGCGAGTGAGTCTCCTGCAGGGAGCTCTGTCAAGCAGCACCTCAGCTGACCCATTCACTAAACAGGGAGTGCTAAAGACTTACTGATGGTGAGCTGAGGGGTTTCTTTTCTCTTTTTCTTTCCATGTGTTGAGAAAACCTGGTAGATTGCAATCAATGGATGATCCCTGCAAACAGTGCTGAAGTGCATGGCGAAAGGTTCTGCAGATGGTCATCAGCCTTTAATTATTCCAAAATCCCATGAAAAACACAATCCAATCTTTATATCAGTTCTTAATAGAACCAAGTTCACAAGTCCACAGTGAAATTTAAATTGTGCACACAAATGTGATACCAAAAGTAAAATTCTAGTTTCCCTCAATTAATTCTTCTACATGTTGAAAATTTCCACATTTATTTCTCTCTCAATTTGTTCTCCACTTCTTCTTTTAGAGTATTTCCTACTTTACCCTGTTCATCTTTTGGCTTCTGCAGAGACCATCTATTCTCAGCGTGCCTTTTGTGCGACCTCTTCTTTGCAGTATTTTTGGGCTATTTTACAGGCTTTTTCCCATTGTGGCAACAAACACTCTATCCTATTGTGCTCCGCCACCATTTATTTTGTCAAACAAACGCAGTGCTGTCTAGAACGCTGCACAACGGAGCCACTGCTGCAGAATCACTTTCCGAAAATTATAGGGGAAAGATAATTTCCATTGATCCCAACTTTTTGATAGTGTTTCTCGGCGCAGCGGAGCGGGCAGAACGAGCACGCTGCTTCCCCGGCCAGTGCACCTCCTCTGGGTGTCTCGTCCCCCTGAGAAATAGCTGGTTTCCTTCCAATTAGCTGAGTTCTACTTCAGACATTTCTAAGAAAAACCACCTCTCTCTCGTCAGTGTTGCTAATCTCGACCTCCTGCTCGTTTGAGATCGTCTCTAAGGGGAGAGCATCCCATTCGGCAAAGACGGGATACTCTACTCTCCCCTTCAAACAAAAAGGGGAAAACATAAACAGAAAGCCCCGGAGTAACATCATCCTCCCATCCACCACCGACACCAGCACTGCAAACCCACAAACACCACCATCCCCTTCCCCACCACCACCGCAAACCCACAAACACCACCATCCCCTTCCCCACCACCACCACAAACACCACCATCCCCTTCCCCACCACCGCCACCACCGCAAACCCACAAACACCACCATCCCCTTCCCCACCACCACCACCACAAACCCACAAATACCACCACCCCCTTCCCCACCACCACCGCAAACCCACAAATACCACCATCCCCTTCCCCACCACCACCACCGCAAACCCACAAATACCACCACCCCCTTCCCCACCACCACCACAAACCCGCAAACACCACCATCCCCTTCCCCACCACCGCAAACCCACAAACACCACCATCCCCTTCCCCACCACCACCGCAAACCCACAAACACCACCATCCCCTTCCCCACCACCACCACCGCAAACCCACAAACACCACCATCCCCTTCCCCACCACCACCACCGCAAACCCACAAACACCACCATCCCCTTCCCCACCACTGCAAACCCACAAACACCCCCACCCCCTTCCCCACCATGACACCACCACCGTGAGCCTCCCCAGAGATCACCACCCACTTGCCCATCACTAGCACTACTGTATTTTCACCATCTTCTGCCTCCCCAGCTCTTCATCTCTTTTCTTCCTGACTTTAATCTCTATTTGTACGTAGCTGGGGGCACACACTGTTTTATGAAGTATCTGTAACTTCTGTCACAACAGAATCTCAATTAGTTTGGAACTTGGATGTGCTACTGTAAAATCCCCGGTATTAATAAATTTCAACTCCAAATTAGTAGTTAAAAGTAATAAAGAATTTGAGACTTTGAAAAAGGTTTCACGCATCCCAGAGACCAATTTACAGTCTTACTTATCTTCACCTTTAGCCAGGAAAACAGTCTGCTGTGCCTTTACTTTCAGAGGCTTTCGACATTTCCTTCTGCTACAGACACCAGCCAAGAAGGCTCTGCCTGCCCCGGGCTCCAGCCCCACGCTCCCGGGGAAGCCCAGATGCCAAGCCGTCCTGGTTTCCTTCCCAACGGGCACGTACATAACTCAGTGGGATTCGCACCACTGTGCCCACGACATCAGCCTGGCCGTAGCTGCGGCTGATGGGCCAAAAAAAGCCACGCACACAACTAAGTGCTCTTTATCTGCACACGAGGCTTCAGAGACTTTCCTGGAGCCAGGTATTCCTCCAAACTGTTAAGTCATATAGCCGTTCTCTTTCCCCTTTTACTGCCAAGGCGGTCACGAAAGGTTTCTTCTCCGCATTATTCCCAAAGGTTCATGAGACGCAGGTGCCAGCAGCGCTTTGCAGTTTTGAGTGCATCAGCGAGGAACAACTGCAGCGCTTCTTGCAAAACTCCTGCTCTTCAGCATGACAAATCTCGACCTTTAAAGGTCCCTTCCAACCCAACACATCCTATGATCCTATCTTTTTAAATTCTACAGCCTTTCTGAGATTCCTTCTCCAGCAAACTCTCTCAGTCTTTTACATATCTAGACCTATCCGTGGAGGATACTTACCTTTTTCCCCAATTTACCAATAAATATTCAAAAGAAATGGTTTCTGCTTCTTATTTGTCATGCACAGAATAATGAGACTTGTGAGAAGCATTTGCCACCAGTTACCGTAAGTGTTTAAGGAATCAATGAAGGTTCTATGTAGTTACAGTCCAGTATGTGGTTACTAGACATCCCACTGGATCCCCCTCCTTCGGAGCTGGTTATTTGACATTTACGTTTTTGGGTTCTTATCCTCTGAAACACCCACAAAGCTCAGAGTCAGGGGGGGACTACGGAATTATGTGTGAATCCAGACATCCCCAGCTCTTTCTGGAACACCACTCCCACCACCACTTTCTAGATGATCCATTTTAATCAAATTTTTCGACCAAACAAGAACCGGAGGTCAGACCAGATGAGGTGGCGATTATGAAAGCCGTCTTTCCGCAGGAACCTGCAGAGCCGCATTCCTCAGCGGCTACTCCACAAGTGGCAGTGCTCAAACACAGTTTTCACCATCCAAAACGGCGTCTACCTACCAGCAAGCACATCTGGCTTCTCCAGGTTCCAGAGAAAGCTCAAACCAAAAGTACAATAAATCCTTCTAATAAATACTTCCGAGAGGCTGGGATGTTTGTTCTCTTTTGTAACACAAAAGGCTGGCGAAGCCCCTGCTCTACCCTGTACACTCTTCAGGTGGTTTGACATTCCACTTGAGTAGCCACAAGGCAAGGTTAAAATACCTTCCCTATTAACCATTGAATCCCTCTCCCTGGGACACTCATCCCCACTCACAATCCGGTGCGCACCGAGCCCTCGGGTTGGGTTCTTTCAGTAAATGTATCATTGACACACCACTCGAGGACTGTCCTGGACTCTGCATTTTCATTTAATAAACAATCCTCTTTCTATCCAACTCATTTACAAATACAGCATGAGCAAAATACCACTTATGTAGCCATGCCTGCATATGTATGCAACAATCTATAAATAAATTTTATAAATAAAAGCCATTTTAAGTACTAGGAACAACCATTCAAGGGAGGCTTCCTGGAGCCCCAGCCTCCTGGGTTGCAGATCCTGTCTCTGCCTTCTAGCAAAGGCTGCAACTGTTAAGACATAACAAAACTACTTCCACCGTGGAATTAAAAAGCTGGAAACTACAAACTACCTTACCAAAAGTTAACTTTCTACCTTTTTCTAATTGCCTATTTATAATCACACCCACCTCAACCAAAAGGGTCTTGTAAACACTCGATACAATGGGCTTAGAAATTTGTAGGTAATTAAAAAAATGAATTGAAGCCTTGTTGGCAAGGACACTTGTTTGAAAATTGAGGTTTTAAAGTTATCCATTTCTCTCTCTCTTTCCCCCCTCCCCTCCAATATCTTTATCAAGGAGTGGAGCGACAGGACGAGGGAAAGGGTTTTACACTGGAAGAGGGGAGATTTGGATGAGATATTGGGAAGAAATTCTTTGCTGTGAGGGTGGTGAGCCCCTGGCCCAGGTTGCCCAGAGAAGCTGTGGCTGCCCCATCCCTGGAGGGGTTCAAGGCCAGGTTGGCCGGGGCTTGGAGCAACCTGGGCTGGTGGGAGGTGTCCCTGCCCAGGGCAGGGGGTGGCACTGGGGGGGCTTTGAAGGTCCCTTCCCACCCAAACCGTTCCGTGATTCTATGATCTGCCTCATTTTACTGATATTTCCTGTAATAGCACAAACTGCCCAGGCTAGGAACACGCAGTAAGGCAGCATCACCACCCTTCTACGCTGAAAATGGGTAAACAAGCAAAAATAATTCTGGAAGTGAGTGCACAGAGAACCCTCCCTCCCCTCCGAGCGTCGAGCGGTGCTGAGCAGCCCGGCGGGCTCAGCAGAAGGAAGGCAGCGGGGTGAGCGGAGGGAGCGCCACGCACACGCAGGACACGGGAGAAGTCGCTGTGCGAGGGCGGCGTGCCCTCTGCTGGGAAACCCGCGGTGGGAAGGGGGCTTCTCCTCTGGGAAGAGGAGCCCAGGCCATGGCGGAGTCCACACATGGACAGCAACGTGACAGGGGTGCAGCGCACGCTATTGACTACCCTGTTCCCTTTCGGCTTGTTTCTGGGGGGGCGGGGAGGGGGGGGCTGAACAAAAACATGTTCAAAAATTTTTAATAACTTTAAGGTAGTCTAAATGGGAAATGAAATGAACCAGAAATATGAGAGATGTAATTCTGAGAGCAAAATCTTATTAACAGCTACTTACAGTATTGCCAGCCTTTAACTGGGTAGATAAAAGGGTCTGTCTTTTGTTTTCGATTCGATTAGTACCCAGCGTAACGACTTTCCAGCGGAAGCCATAGATATTATCACTATAGAAACGACTAAACATGTGCTGCGTTTGTTGAGACCTACTCCAAAGCCACCATGTTCGGCGCGGTTATAAATAACAAACATTCCATTATTTATAGCAGGAAGCGCATTCTAACTCAACTACAGTTGAAAATAATCCATCAAAAATTATTCCCTAGGGCATGAGCCTTTAGGGAAACTTGGCTATTTTAACATTTCACCTGAAATGTATAGATGACAGCGACTGCTAAAGTTTAGCAGACTAAAAAAAATAAACAAACAGAATGAACAGTGACTAATCTACAGGCTTTCAAAATAAGCAATTTGATTTTCAGTTCTGCTGCGTGTACATAACTAAATGAATCACTGTTTAATGCTATTTAATAAAAAAAAAAAAATTGAAATAGGCCAGAAGGAATAATTTGGAAAGTGTTTGAAGTTTTTTTCTCCCCCCCAAACAGGCCCCAACAAGCAGCATGTTCATGCAGCAAAATCTCTTTCAAATAAAGGTTTCTACATGAACTTACATATATATATATATATATAAAAAAATCCCTATCGTAATATATATGTTTATATATATACACAGACATAAAATCAAAATACTATGTGATTTATAGTATCAAAAAATTATCAAAGGCACTTTAGAATTTCAGGAAAAAGAACCTTCTGAAAATACTTACTATTAATGCTTATTGTGGGTCTCAGGGCTCCAAAACTCTGAAAATACGCCATACAAGCCTGAACTAGACCTGGCTGGATTGAAAGCCCAGGAAAAATAAATTTCTTTTTTTATTGCATCAGAGTACCAGCTAAGCGCTGCGGATCTGGTCAGCAGGAATCAAGACGTGATTGCTGAGTACACACGTAAGTAGGTCGTGCTGGTCCAGCTGAAGCTGCACCGGCGCCGAGTAGAACGAAAGCGTTGCGATGCACATTTTGCAGTCTCGTCGTCCTTCCTAGACTCCAGTACAGCGTTTCCACAGCGTTCTGGCATTGCTGATGCATGTTCAGGTCAGAAGCGACCGCATTCCCCAGCCCGTCCTCTGCAGAACTGCTCCCCAGCCACGGATCCTCCATGGAACTTTGGGGCTGCTTGGTCCCACCTGAGAACTTCGCAGTTTTCTGTACTCAACTGCATCTTTTCTGAAAATGTAAGTGACCCAGAACAGACAGCTTTAAATTAATTCCCTTTGCCAGATGTTCTTCATGTTTTTGAGGTCCAGCTTTGTCCCTGCACCAGCAGTACTGGTCACCCGGCGGGTGAAGGCAGAAGTGTCCTCCTGAAGACTGATGTGAAGAAGACACTTGAGATCCCCCGACGTGGATGGCACTGTCTCTCATTGAACGAGCAATACAGGCCGCATCCAAAACTATGGGATGGTTTTTTTTAAATTAAGAAAGACTCAATTTTCAATTTTCATACAATCAACACACAAGACTTGCAAAAGTTACAAAAGATTAAAAGAAAAAATATGTAAAAGACCTCTCTCTCAAGAGATCCCTCTTCCATGCTCAGTTGACAGGAGACGACCCAGTCTGGAGTAGTATTTTATATATCCCTGAATTTTTTAGTCCATTTAAAAATACTTTGTTGCTTAAAAAAAACAGGAAATGGCTAAAAAGGCTCAGACATAAGTTGCTAGAGCCAGAAATATTACTTTAAACTACAGGAGCAGAAATGCTCCTTATGATTGCCTTATTGCTTACTAAAATCATGGAATCATTCAGGTTGGAAAAGACCCTTGGGATCATCGAGCCCAACCATCAACCCCACTCTACAGAGTTCTCCCCTACACCATATCCCCCAACACCACATCTAAACGACCCTTAAAGACATCCAGGGATGGTGACTCCACCACCTCCCTGGGCAGCCTATTCCAGTGTCTGACCACTCTTTCTGGGAAGAATTTGTTCCTAATGTCCAGCCTAAACCTACCCTGCTGCAGCTTGAACCCATTCCCTCTTGTTCTATCGCTAATTACCTGGGAGAAGAGACCGGCACCAACCTCTCTACAATGGCCTTTCAAGTAGTTGTAGAGAGTGATGAGGTCTCCCCTCAGCCTCCTCTTCCTCAAACTAAACAGTCCCAGCTCCTTCAATCGCTCCTCATCAGATTTATTCTCCAGGCCCTTCACCAGCTTCGTTGCCCTCCTCTGCCCTCGCTCCAGCACCTCGAGATCTCTCTCGTATTGAGGTGCCCAGAACTGGACACAATACTCAAGGTGTGGCCTCACCAGTGCTGAGTACAGGGGGACAATCACCTCCCTCCTTCTGCTGGTCACACCATTTCTAATACAAGCCAGGATGCCATTGGCCCTCTCGGCCACCTGGGCACGCTGCTCGCTCATCTTCAGCCGCTTGTCAATTAGAACCCCCAGGGCCTTTTCCACCAGGCAGCTCTCCAGCCACACTGCCCCAAGCTCAAAATCCCTCAAACTTCTCCATTTTCATCCTTGATTTCCATTTTTTGTCTTTGCTTCACCTTTAGACAACCTTTACCCTCTTAATTTCACCTTTCTTTGATTTGGATTCCGACAATGCTGAACAAGAAATGTAAATATTCCCTTCTCCCTTTGTGCCTTTATTCTTTTGGCTCCGGCCCAGGCACAGCTCAGCAGCTGTACGGCACAAACCCCCTACAAAGGGCGCACACCTTTTGGAAGTGTCCCTTCCGTCTCACCTCCTGCCGCAGTTTCTTACTAGTACGAGTTACACCTTGTTGCTGTACAAGGCAGCCAACTTGGCTGCTGCTAAAATTCCTTCAACAGCCTTCTGGACCAATTGTTTTGATGTATCGATGTTTTCATTAGGTAAGATATTCAAATCTAATCTCTTTCAAGGTTCCCAACTAGCATTATTTTCTTTCATACGTTCTTTCCATTTATTCTGTAAAAACTCTGTTTCCTAATTCTGTTTCCAGTAACCTTCTGCTTCCAGTCCGTGCTTTGTTTAGCGTTGCTTCTGTACGTCCAATTCCCTCTTCTACGTGAAGGGCGTGGAAGGAAACGGTTCCAGAGCCGCTGCCTGGTCCTGGGGCCAGATAATCTGCATTCTTGCTCTGCAAAGCGTCTAGTAGACGTGGTTCCTCTGGTTTCTCATGGTTCCTCGCCTGTGTCAGCTCCTACCCTTCCCTTTGGAGCTTCTTGGGAGAGCACCGTTTGGGCACTGCTAAAACCGGGGATCGCTCCGACGGTGCCGTGGCTCAGACCACGCGACAAGGACAGTGTTGTGTTTACCAGAAGAGCGATAGCCCGAATAGCCTCCTTTTCCATTTCTACAGCTTCCCACTCCTCCAATCCACATTACATCTTAAAATCAGCTTGTTCTAGTAAGAACCAAATGGCTCAGAAGTGAACACCGAACCAAGATGGGTCCTAGAACAGGGCAGAGTCCATCTGACCCGACTCACAGCTCGGAGACTTCAGGAGAAAACAGCCCCGTTAGAGTCAGAGCTACTATTTAGTAACGTCTTTATATTAAAGGATGCAGACTGGATTTAGATATACTTACGGGGATAATAATCTACTGGCAGTTCGGATTAAGCATTCCAGAAGTTTATTACCCACATGGTTAAAAAAGGACAATATTTAAGGTTGAATTTTCCTGTCTTCGCCTTCCAACTACTGAATGGTATTAAACCCCAATTTTCCAAATTAAACAGTAATGCTATAATGACTCTTCCTCACGAAGATAATTACTAATTATGATCCAATTATCATTTGAACTTCGCTTTGAATAAGTAAAAGGTTGGGCTTAATCTTTTGCCATAAAATAGGGTTTTATATCTAAAATTATCTATTATTTCTTGAGATGTGATTATCATACAGTCATCCAACTGAGTGTTATTTCTCATAGTTTCTTTAAGGCTTTTTAGTTAAGAGTTTTCAGGGCGTATATTTACAATTGTCAGGACAATGACAATACTAAATCTTTCTCTTAAAGAACTACTATCTTTAAAGATAGATCCATTGCTCAGCACAGCGTTCATGCCAGCTGGTTTACCTTTCCAGGGAGGTATTGCCAGCTTTAAGTCTTTCTAAGCTAGAAGAGAGGAAAACATAAGAAAAGTGGGACTGATGGGCAGAGGGGAAGGAAACACACGTGTTAAGGCTTGAGGCGGACTGTGCTGTCTTGTGTGCTTTAAACAGCACCGAACACAATGACAACCATCGGCAAACTAACAACATGACTTGTAATAAAACCAGTACAGTACACCTTCGTATATGCTTTTGCTATTTGAAAACCTTTAAAAGTCCTGCTGTGCGGTTCTACTATAAAAACTGTAACTTTCAGAACACATTAGTACAGAGGTGGTTGTTTCAGCATGACAAACAAAGGTGAGTTACCCAAGAGGAATGCTCCTTCATCTGATGCTGGTTGCTATGAGGACCATTTGCATGGCCACGCCAAAAACAGTTTTGGCAGAGCTGGTAGTTGTGGCACTGCTGGCATCGGTACCGGAACCCCATCATGCTCTCACACCGGCAATACGAACATTCCACGGGATGGAAGACTTGGTGGAGATGGGGAAAGAGGGGAAAAAAACCAAAACAGTAATAAGCAGACTTTAGGAAAACATCAACCAACAAATCTCATTGGAGCTTCCAACCCCCACCCCAAGTTCTTAACCACTAAACCAACTTGTTATTCTGGACAGGTCACGGATTTTGAGTGCAGGGCAGGTAATTTCAGTAAGATTAAGTGTAAATTTAAGTTGATGACAACGCAGCAGTTCCGTCTGACAAGTTCAATATTTCTTCTTCAGATTTCTCCCTCCTCAGATCCACTCAGACCCCAAAGTCTCCATGAAAGTCCAACAACACTGAGCATACACATGAGTGGGCAGGGAGGGCAGAACGGCTATATTCACGCAGGATAACTTCTGCCCAAGGAGATCCCTGCCCTGGAGTCAGCTGAGAGCTCTTCACAGAAGAGGCAAATTCAGGGCACCACAAGGAGCTTCTGCTCTGAAGCACCTCTCGCCAAGGACCTTCCCTCGCTCTCCCCCGACTGCGAGCTGCCTCTTGTACCTCTCCAGCTTACACTGAGGAAATCCCCAAGGCCCCTCTAAATGTTAACATCATGAGAACTGGAAAATCAAACGAGGTGTGACATGCAGAGTCACCATCGGGAGCTGCCTAAAAAATAAATAGATAAATCCTTCTTCCCTCTTCTTCTACCCACGAACAAACAGTCACAGACTCGCTCCATCTAAAAGATAAGTCTGTAGAATAAACACAAGAGGAAGGTGAGAATGAGGTAAAGGAAATATCCTACTACGTCAAACGCATCTCAAAAGGTGAGGCGAGGAAATAGAATGGAAGGATGAAGGTGAATTAAAGGAGCAAATGGTTTAGCGTTGCTGCGGGTCAGAGCGTAAGTGATTGCGGGCATAAATAACTGTGCCATGGAGAAGACCACAGGAAAAAAGAGCAGCTCACTGACCAGTCAGCTGAAATTCCTAGATATGTCTATTATAAACCACTGAAAGATGCGAGAGAAATAATTAGAAAAAGTCTGAAGTTTTCATCTGTGATAAAAATTATGACTTAGCGCTCCAACTGAGACTTGTGCAATTCCGCACAGGGCAGTGAAGTAACTGCAGAGAGATGCGGCTTCTGCGGGAAGGTCTGGCCAGTTACGCAGTGCCCCGTACCTCCAGAGCGGGCGCGTACACCAAAACTGCTGAAAACGCACGAGTAACAACTAAAGCAAAGACAACTTGAGCACTGACCTGGTCAGGAATGCCATGGGTAATTAAGCCAAGATGATCAGGCAGATGACGCTTTATTGCAGCACGTGGCGACACTGTATAAAGCAAGGACTTGATGGTGGTAGGCGATTTCGATATACAAACGCCCCCTGGGAGCGGACTGTAGAGGAACTGGTGATATTTTTTATTTTTGTTTAATACAAGAGGTGTAGAAAGCAATGAAAAGAAAGACTTTAGACTTGTACCAAACAGTAGAAAAGAACTGGTTGAAAAAGATGACAAGTGACCTTAAGTTAACACGCCAACAGAGTGGTTTTGTGACTTTTCGGAAGCGGAGGCGAGAGAAATGACTTCAGCGCAGCACATTTCATCAAACTC